>NW_023596225.1:40928675-40933747 GCF_011947565.3 Pollicipes pollicipes | reverse complement strand
GGCCGGAACCGGAACTTCCCCACCAGCCGCCGAGCTCAGTAAGCGCCTGGGCAGGACACTCCCTTTTCCTATATTGCAGTGCTCATTGCCCACAACATCCTTTGTTCGCGACACTGGCGTGCTCCCGGCGTGTCGCGAGGACACCAGTGCCACGTGACTCCGCGAATTCCGCGCATGGTGACATGCACAACGGCGCATCATACCGAGAGCCCGGTCTGGACGGCGGCACGGGTCTGACGGGGCCGGCCCAGTCTCTCGCAGCCAGGGGCGGCCCAGCGGGCCATCATCGCCCGCTGACCCGCGCCGGGCCTGCCGGAGCCGCAGCCGCGCGGCGCCGGCGCACCTGTGGCCCTGCAGGCGCCGGTCGGAGGTGATGCAGGTGGCCGCCCGTGACCTCTGCAGGACACCACAGCTGCCACGATCGCGCCACTGACGGCGCCGGATGCATTATTCACGGGGCTGTTCCGCACAGGTGTACATTAGCAATGCGCCGCATTCGTTTGGGTCGGGTTGAGGTACATGGACAGGAATATGCGCTGACACCGACCATTCCGTTCGTATAGCACTCTTCAGCGGTTAATGTAGGGATCAGTTATTCAGCTCTGGCGTGGATTATCGCATTTGGTTGCACCTGCACTTTGTTTTTGCCATATGTTTTTAAGGAACGTGACAAGCAATTTATTCATGCGCGTGAAATCATCTCCGTTTGCGGATAAATTGGCCCTTTCGAGAATTTGTGTACTTTGTTTGTTGCCACGCGCTGGAAAAAATTATCCGGTGAGATCCTTCGTGTTAATTTTTAGTCATGGCTTCGCAAGGTTGCGTCATATGTGCTTACTTAAGAATTACCAACAAAATTACTGTATGGTCACAAACCATGACACATCTTGAACTGTTTAGAGCGTTATGAAACTTGGCAATCTTTCTTTAAAATCGATTTCACAAACCTTCCAACAGTTCATTTCCCTACGTCACCCAGAGGTGACCTTAAAGGCACCTTTTGGCAGGTATGTCAGGACGAGTCACTGACGGCTGTTCGGGAAGAATATGCCGTTCACAGCTCTTTCACAATGCTCCCGCTGATGGCTGCTTGCAGTAAGGTATGATACTATGCTACATCGATACTGATACACACCTTGGGGGTATGCGTAAATGCATGAATCTGCCAGGGGTGCGTCCGGGAGAGTAAGGAGAAGAGATTAGGTAATTAGTTGTTGCATGAGCTATGCCATTGTCCAGTGCTTCTTGTCCGCTAGAAAGCGATATTTTCATATTCCGATTACAATACCCCGATGACTTTCAGGTTCGGATACGATATCGATCTTCTGGTGCCTCATATTAAGCAAAGAAAGTGTTTTTTTTGCAGTACCTCATATTAAGCAAAGATATTTAGTTTTTACGTAGCACAAATCCGAAAAGCGAATTGGTGCATAAGCTTGAAATACCATAACATATGTGACTAGGTCGTATGCCTACGCTGTGCTGTTGGTCTTCCCACAGAAGTCGCAGATAGAACGCAGGTCCAAATGCTCATAGTGAAATCTGACGGTGTGCTTTGATCTTCTCAGCTGGTTAGATTAGACCCTCTTGACCCAAATCTAGTGTAACAAGCTATGTTATAATTTACACCGCGATTACTCGTGACAGAGCTTCATTAACCGCTGCAGACTTCCCCACGAGGACCGCCACTGGGCGCAGTGCAACAGAAGGAAGGCTGTGCTCTTGTGGTGGGCCGCGGCGGGCCGTGGTTCAGCCCCGGCCGTGGCTGGCCAGTCAGCTGGAGACTCCGTACGCGCCGCTCAGGTCGCCTCGGTCCGCATGCCGGACCGGCGAGGCTGTCCGACGAGGGTCAACCCTTCAGAGTGAAGCAGATACGAGCTGAATTGAAGAGATCAGGATGTGGATGCCTACAGTCGTTTTGGAATCCGACCCTTGTCTGACTGTCGCTCGAGTTTCGTTCGCTAGTTGCCTTCAGGCGTGATTCGGACGACGATTTTATTCATCACCCAACATTTATATTCGCTGGAAGTCTCCGAGCATAAGTCGAGCGGTCAACGCCATGGGTGTCCGAGAACAAAGTACATCGGAAATGGGGGCCGTAGATCCGGACACTTTTATTCGGCTCATGCACTCCTCTTGACATTCGTGTTTGACACGCATGATTTGCTAATTAGGTGCTGTAAAGTGGCCACGTTGGCCGACTGTTCGTCACCCGTTAGCTGATTTATCACGAAGGTGATTTGTCACCTTCGTGATTCGAAGAAATCAGTGTTCCGTCACGTCCAGTGATGGATCAGTACGCAATTGCGCACATCTCAACGACTGCAAGAGGGAGAGCATCCGTATTCTTAACAACACAACGCCTGTCCCTCTCTTTCTCTCCATCTCTCTTTTCCTCTTTCTCCCTCCCTCCCTCCTCTTCTCTTTTTCTTCTCTTCTCTCTCTCTCTCTCTCTCTCTCCTCTCTCTCTCTCCTCTCTCTCTCTCTCTCTCTCGTCTCTCCTCTCCCTCTCTCTCCTCTCTCTCTCTCTCTCTCCTCTCTCTCGCTCTCTCTCTCTCTCTCTCTCCTCTCTCTCTCTTCTCTCTATCCCCCTCTCTATCTCTCTCTGCCCTCCTCTCTCTCTCTCTCTCTCTCTCTCTCCCTCGTCCTCTCTCTCTCTCTCTCTCTTCTCTCTCTCTCTCCTCTCTCTCTCTCTCTCTCTCTCCCCTCTCTCTCTTCTCTCTCTCTCTCTCCTTCCACACTGCCAACACGCACAGTTCAGAGCGTTCGCTGTCTTCGTTTCACGCGGGATGACGCCAACACTGGACCGGCGCTGCCTGTCTTGCCGTCCGGTCGGTGGGCTCTCTCCAATCACTCTTCGTCACCGGCCGGGCTCTGACGTCCCAATCACAGCCAATAAACACAGGGGTATACGCATAAACAGGCTGATCCATCGGCCGGCCAGCCACGCCCGCTCACACCGCGGCGCGATGGTCCGTCACGCGCCTACGAGGCGCCAGCCGGTCCGGTCCCGCCCAGCCCCGCTCCGCCCCGGCTCGCTCCGGCTGCGGCTCGCTTCGGCCGCGGCCCGCTCCGGCTGCGGCTCGCTCCGGCTGCGGCTCGCTCTGGCTGTGGCTCGCCCTAGCTGTGGCTCGCTCCGGCCGCGGCTCACTTCGGCTCGCTCCGGTTGCGGCTCACTCCGACTGCGGCTCGCTCTGGCTGTGGCTCGCTCTGGCCGCGGCTCTCTCCGGCTGCGGTTCGCTCTGGCTGTGGTTCGCTCCGGCTCCGACTTGCTCCAGCTCCGACTCGCTCCGGCTCTGGCTCGCTCCGGCTCGCTCCTGCAGCGGCTCGCTCCGGCTCCGTCTCTCTCCAGCTCCGACTCACTCCGGCTCGCTCCTGTAGCGGCTCGCTCCGGCTCCGGTCGCTCCGTCCGCTCCGGCTCCTGCTCGCTCGCTCACTGTCGCCGCCAGGCCGTCCGGCCGTCTGGGACACTGCAGCTCGCCGGACGCCGAGCCGTGTCCGGCGGAGACGGAGCAGCGCGCGGGAGGGGCACGGCGAGGACGACGACGCTGTCATGATCGCCTCCCCGCTGGCGTTGGCCGCGCGAACCACGGCTCCTGCCGGTCGCCTATCGGACCTGGAGGCGGACACCGAACGAACAAGGCATTCCTCGCCGGGTGGACCAGAATCCAGTCCCGGCAAAAGGCTAGCGTATGGCCTTAAGTTGAGACCCGCAGGACGCGCTCAGCTCATCATCTCTCGCTCAGCTTCTCAGCTGACAAGCTGAGCGAGAGATGGCTCACCATCGCTGTGGCAGGGCGACACGGGCAGGCCTGATGTGCGTGGGCCCGACGTCACGTGGCCTCGGTATTCCGGATATGTGGGTCGCGAGCGGAGTGTGAAGGCAGCCAGTGAATGCGCCGCCTCGTCTCGTCTGATGCTGCTGCAGTCGCGGAGATGGACGCGACGACGGCTATGGACAGGAGAAAGAAACAGGAAAGCCAGCTAAAGTAGAACGGAGCGGCAACCCGTCTGAGGTAGCTCAGTGTCCCAGCTCTCTCCAGAGTGGCTCGCACTGGGGTGGTGGCACGAGACGGTGTCCGGTATCGTCCCGTCCCAGTCTCGTCCCGTCTCGTCCCCCCTGTCTCGCCCCGTCTCGTTCCGCCCCGTCTCGTCCCGTCCCGTCTCGTCTCCCCCGTCTCGCCCGTTCGTCCCGTCTCGTCCCGTCTCGCCCCGTCCGTCTCGTCCCGCCCCGTCCCGTCCCGTCCCGCCCCGTTTCGTTCCGTCCGGCCTTGGTCACGGTCCTCTGCCGCCGCGGCTCCCAACGGCAGACGGTAGTGTAGGCCGGGACACCGCTCACGGACGGCGGAGAGTGATGGGCGACAGGAACCAGCGGAGCGGGTCGTGAATGCGTTGTATGGAAATCTGTGGTACACGAACATGTGAACGATATACCCAACGGAGACTGCTCAACAAGGCGTTCTCCTACTTTTTTTAGCGTGAGTCATGTTTTAGCCGTAAACTGTGAAATAAACAAATGGCTTGGGAGCCGCTGGGTTTGAGTTCGACTGTGAACGATTGCCAACAACTCCCCTGCTCTCTTGCTGGTAACAAGATACGACATTCTGAAGAGAGCTCTCGTCTGGCCCCTGGGAAGCGGATACCGCAACAGCCAGTCGACGTGAGCATCATATTATGGCTTACGTCATGTACGTGTATAAATAAGGCTCGGAGAGCTGTTCGGCGAGAATGGGCGCGCGCGCGTCCGGGCACCCGCATCTCGTCTGCAAGCGGAGCGTGCCATGCGGTCGTAATGGAAGCGCGTTGTAGCGGTCGTTAATCCTCACACACGGCCGGCAGCCTTTGTATCTGTCGCTGCATTGCGTCACGACTGAGCCCGTGCATGGGCAGCGTTGACCGGCCTGAGCGGACGTCACTGCTGCTCGCGGTAGTGGTGGCCGGCGGGCCGGGTCGGCGCGCCGGGCCGCCGGCCGCCGGTGTGGGTTGAGCCGGCCGAACGGAGCGCGGAGGCCGGACGCGCGCCGCTCCGCTAAATATTCGGCTAGTTACCGTAATTGTTTCCACGGTCCCGC
>NW_023596225.1:40850642-40927675 GCF_011947565.3 Pollicipes pollicipes | reverse complement strand
ATCACTTCGGCTCGCTCCGGCTGCGGCTCACTCCGGCTGCGGCTCGCTCTGGCTGTGGCTCGCTCTGGCCGCGGCTCGCTCCGGCTGCGGTTCGCTCTGGCTGTGGCTCGCTCCGGCTCCGACTTGCTCCAGCTCCGACTCGCTCCGGCTCTAGCTCGCTCTGGCTCGCTCCTGCAGCGGCTCGCCCCGGCTCCGTCTCTCTCCAGCTCCGACTCACTCCGGCTCGCTCCTGTAGCGGCTCGCTCCGGCTCCGGGTCGCTCCGTCCGCTCCGGCTCCTGCTCGCTCGCTCACTGCCGCCGCCAGGCTGTCTGGCCGTCTGAAACACTGCAGCCCGCCGGACACCGAGCCGTGTCCGGCGGAGACGGAGCAGCGCTTGGGGAAGGGCGCGGCTGGGACGACGACGCTGTCATGGTCGCCTCCCTGCTGGCGTTGGCCGCGCGACCCACGCATCCTGCCGGTCGCTTATCGGACCTGGAGGCGGACACCGAACGAACAAAGCGTTCCTTGCCGGGTGGACCAGAATCCAGTCCCGGCAAAAGGCTGGTGTATGGCCTTAAGTTGAGACCAGCAAGACGCGCTGTCAGCTGAACGAGAGATGGCTCACCATCGCTGTGGCAGGACGACACGGGCAGGCCTGATGCGCGTGGGCCCGACGTCACGTGGCCTCGGTATTCCGGATATGTGGGTCGCGAGCGGAGTGTGAAGGCAGCCAGTGAATGCGCCGCCTCGTCTCGTCTGATGCTGCTGCAGTCGCGGAGATGGACGCGACGACGGATGGACAGGAGAAACAGGAAAACCCAGCTAAAGTAGAACGGAGCGGCACCCGTCTGAGGTAGCTCAGTGTCCCAGCTCTCTCCAGAGTGGCTCGCACTGGGGTGGATGGCACGAGACGGTGTCCGGTATCGTCCCGTCCCGTCTCGTCCCGTCTCGTCCCCTCCCGTCTCGCCCCGTCTCGTTCCGCCCCGTCTCGTCCCGTCCCGTCTCGTCTCGCCCCGTCTCGCCCCGTCTCGTCCCGTCTCGTCCCGTCTCGCCCCGTCCCGTCTCGTCCCGCCCCGTCCCGTCCCGTCCCGCCCCGTTTCGTCCCGTCCCGGCCTTGGTCACGGCTCCTCTGCCGCCGCGGCTCCCACGGCAGCCGGTAGTGTAGGCCGGGACACCGCTCACGGACGGCGGAGAGTGATGGGCGACACGGAACCAGCGGAGCGGGTCGTGAATGCGTTGTATGGAAATCTGTGGTACACGACATGTGAACGATATTACCCAACGGAGACTGCTCAACAAGGCGTTCTCCTACTTTTTTAGCGTGAGTCATGTTTTAGCCGTAAACTTGTGAAATAAACAAATGGCTTGGGAGCCGCTGGGTTTGAGCTTCGACTGTGAACGATTGCCAACAACTCCCCTGCTCTCTTGCTGGTAACAAGATACGACATTCTGAAGAGAGCTCTCGTCTGGCCCCTTGGGAAGCGGATACCGCAACAGCCAGTCGACGTGACGCATCATATATGGCTTACGTCATGTACGTGTTATAAATAAGGCTCGGAGAGCTGTTCGGCGAGAATGGGCGCGCGCGCGTCCGGGCACCCGCATCTCGTCTGCACGCGGCGTGCCATGCGGTCGTAATGGAAGCCGTCATGTAGCCGGTCGTTAATCCTCACACACGGCCGGCAGCCTTTGTCATCTGTCGCTGCATTGCGTCACGACTGAGCCCCGTGACATGGGCAGCGTTTGACCCCGGCCTGCGGACGTCACCTGCTGCTCGGCGGTAGTGGTGGCCCGGCCGGGCCGGGTCGGCGCCGCCGGGCCGCCGGCCGCCGGTGCTGGGTTGAGCCGGCCCGAACGGAGCGCGGAGGCCGGACGCGCCGCTCCGCTAATATATTCGGCTATGTTACCGTAATTGTTCCACGGTCCCGCTACGCGATTGACTTTCTCAACAGTTCATCAGCCGGCGTGGCCCATTGATTACCAGTTGTGGTCGGAGGGAGCGCCATCCGCACCTGCCAGGCCTACTAACTCTCGCCGGGGGCGGAACATTGATTTAAACACGGCGTTTCGACACTTCAACAAGGCAACTTTTGCTCCCTGGATGTGGACAGCTAATTTCATGGCATTAGGCTCCCATCGGGGATGTGAGCGGCATCTTAAAGTGGCCGAATGCCACTTTCATCTGTGCCGAATCTTGATGTGCGGTGATTTAGGAGCCCACTCATTGTCGGGGGATGGATGTGCAGCTGGTCCGCGCCACCGGGCTGCGAGTGGGTTTTGATGCGATGGCTTTCTCGTGAGGCCATCTCATGCTGTCTGAGCCAGCGGCCCTTGCGGCCATAACCGTGCTAATCAAATAAGCTCGTCAGATTGGTGCACTGATTTTCATTACTCGGGCCAATTTCCGTTCCGGGTTGGACGATGCATGTTACGCTTTCATAACCAGGCTCATCCCGGATCACATGACGCCAAGTCAAGATGCTTCGAGCGGATGTAGACATGCCATGATGGAGGCGGTGAAAAATGTGATGCATCTAAGCGTGATGTATTTCATAATGCCACGGGACGTATCTCCCAACTAAATCACATCACCAAAAACGCACGTCCGCGAACACAGAACGCAGCCTGAAAGGATGCAGCTCATAATCTTTCATTCTCCGGCCTCTGCAGCCCTGACCTCCCCTCCGCGGCGTGTACCAAAGTCGGCGCGGCGAAGTGCCGCCGCCGCAGCTCCACCGCCTCCACCGCAGTCCCCCAGTGCCGTCTGGCGGTCCCCCACCCCCTCCACCGCAGTCCCTCACCGCCGCCTGGCGGTCCCCCACCTCCTCCACCGCAGTCCCTCACCGCCGCCTGGCGGTCCCCCACCTCCTCTAGCGCAGTCCCTCACCGCCGCCTGGCGGTCCCCCACCTCCTCTACCGCAGTCCCTCACTGCCGTCTGGCGGTCCCCCACCTCCTCTACCGCAGTCCCTCACCGCCGCCGCCGCAGCTCCACCGCCTCCACCGCAGTCCCTCACCGCCGCCTGGCGGTCCCCCACCTCCTCTACCGCAGTCCCTCACTGCCGCCGCCGCAGTCCCCCACTGCCGCCTGGCGGTCCCCCACCTCCTCCGCCTCAGTCCCTCACCGCCGCCACCGCAGTCCCCCACTCCGCCGCTGATTGCGTCACGGTGCCTCCCCTCGGCCGCGACACCGGCCCGCGCCACAGCACCCCATCAAGCCAACAAATCCTCGTGGCCGCGCAGAAACACGCCATGCACTGCCCAGCTCCACCCACACCCCTCGTAAGACCCGACCCCCTCGCGAGAGCTCGCAGGGCCCCCCGCTGAGGGCTGCACGCGCTCCGTTCGGCGCGGCGCAGGGGCGGCGCGGGCGCGACACGCCCTGATTCCGCCCTCGGCTGACACGTGTGCAGTATACGGCGCGGGTAATCTGCTGGTCGCCCGCTCCGGCCACGATACAGCAGTGATAGGCATCTCAGACGACCCCCTTTCACATGCGTACTGTGGCCGGCCCAGCTCCGTCCTGATTCGATAGTAAGCCGGCGCCGGCTGTTAATGGGCCGTTGGCTCCGGCGCGGAATCTGATGATCTATTTTGGAATTAACTAAGGTTACGCAATGGTATACCATGTAAAGCGTGGATGATTCTTTCCCAATTAATCTTGTTATCGGGCTGGTCTTGTTCCCGAATCTCAGGGTGCTGTCAAATTGATCGGTGTTATCGAAAGCTTACAATGTTTCTACTGTACACCTTATATCGGAGATGTAGTTGAACGTTGGTGTTCGAAAAATTCGGAAATTGGACTAAATTATTTAGAGTTGCTGAACACTGAAATACGGAAATCACCGGACTCAACTCCCAAAAAGTCCGTGTTGACAACGACAATGCGCAACAATATTGTTTGGCTAATAGGTTTAGCTTCATTCGGTTAGGATGGTTCCAGCCCCCCCCCCCCCCTCCCACTTTGAGAAGTAAGTTGGCCAAATCCGGAGAGAAATCCGTCTGGTGGCTATTTCGTGAGCAGGTTACATAACTTTTCACTTCTCCTCCAACTCACTTTGCGAAACTACGCCCCTGTGTACGAGCCCTGCTGTGGTTACATGTTGTAACAAATGCAATCGGCAAAAAAGCTAAAGCGATTGCTCGCCCCAAATCAAAACACGTCAAAAGGTTTGACACCGGAAGTTTGCCATTTCCGGGGTTGCTTCTCTTCCGAGCCGCCATCGTTGCTACCGCGGTTCTCCCAACTCGTCACGGGTCGAGATGGTTGCTACTACGATGTCTTGTGTGTTGCTACTGCTAAGAAACGCGATGTAGGACAATGTTCGCATGGCGGCGTGGCGCAGCCGGGCTTCCAGCCCAGGCACTCCACGTGAGAGGCCAACGTCCCAGCCGCCAGACCGCCACGTGAGGAACCTGGCGAGGAGTGAGGAGAGACCGTATGACGCACGTGAGCGTGTGCGCCGGCGTAAAAACGGCAGTCGCGGCATGTGCGGTGAGGTTATGTTGATTTTACGGGCCGCCAGAAGATCGATGGCATCTGAGCCAACGCTCGGGTCAGAGGATCAGAGGTCACTGAGTGGCTCGGTGGTGGCATGGCAGGCCCAAGGGCATCAGCTGCCACCACCTGCCACCAACTGACTGCACCTGACTGCACCTGTCACCCCCTGACTTCATCTAACTCTATCTTACACCACCTGACTCCACCTGATGCCACCTGACACCACCTGACTTAACATAGCTCCATCTGACACCATCTGAACCAACTGACTTCGCCTGACACCACCTGACACCACCTGAATTCACTTGAACCCACCTGATAACGCCTGACTCCACATGACACCACCTGACCTCACCTGACACCACCTGACTGTACCGGACTCCACCTGACTCCACCCGACTCCGCCTAACCGGTGCTGGGTTCTCAGGCATGCCATGACGCCGCCCGGCCATGCCTTGCTCCTCGCTGCCGTGGATATATTTGTCCTCGAAGTCACCTTGATTTATCCATTTGCGATGCTGGTTCTTAATGTCAGCACACGAAGCACCGCAAATGCAGCACTGCCAACCTTGCCGCTGGTGTATCCGTGAGTGCTTTTCTCTAAATGGGGATCATGAAAATGCAGCGCATGAGATGTTTACCAACCCCAATGATGCCTGGTATCCGTGGTCCTTGCAGCATTGAGATATTTGTGACAACTACGCAACGAAGCTATTGCACTAATCATGCATTCACTTCTCTGGAACGTAGAATGAACCAAAGCATCTTGAAGCATGCCTGTTGCCAAGCAGAAACCTGCCGTTGGAATCTGTCCACCGTACACTGACATAGCTGGACCGCTTTCACTGGAGTCTCCTGCCGCTGCCCCAGCTGCGACTGCGGAGCATGGCGACATAGCGCCGGGCGGGCCGGTCTGTTCGTCTGTCCGGCGGCCGGGGACCGCAAGCGCCGTCTGGCCAGACCTCGACCGCGCGCGGACGTGCTCCGGTAAAGGGCCGCCGTCTTACCGGACGGCCGGACCAAAACAAAAACTGGCCTCGGAGATCGCCCCGGATTCCAGCCGACTCTGGCGGTGGGGGCGCCGCTCGCCGCGGTCCCACGCTGCCCGCGTCGTCTTCGGCCCGCGCCCGTCCCGCTGCTGCTCCGCCGGCGTTCGCCCTCCAGTGACGGCGGACCCACTGTCACGGAGCGCGCCGCTCGCCGCCCGAGCGTGAATGCAAAAACGCCCCCGCGCCGGCCGCTAAATGAAATACGGCCGAGAGATTACCATCTGCTGTTTAACATTCAGCAGGTAAGAACGCGTAATTGGGAGGGCGCTCGAGCGCTCTTCATCCGCGCTGCGTGCAGCGAACTGTCACGCCTCCCCCGCCCGCCCCCGACGGCGGCGGCCGGCGGGGGGAGAAGGACTGCGCCTCGTCTGGCTTCCACGGCCGGCCCGCAAGCATTCCGCGCCTGGTGAGACAGCCGCAGCCGCTTGAAGGCTGTATGTCGACTTTAAATCTTGGGGAGCGATGGGCGACCACCAAACTACACTTGTTGCTCGGTCTGGGTCGAGACCGCGGGCAAACGTGGGTGGTGAGGCAGCGGCATTGCGATTGGTGGTGGTGATGTTTGTGCCTTTTGGGCAAACCTGCCGGCCACAACAGTATTGCTCCGCTTAAACCGCTGACGCACGTATCACAATGTAAATACGCACGGCTTGTGAAGTCCGTAAGTTTGAACAGATGATGTTCCATCACAGCCGTACGCACTTGGACGTCCGTGAGCCGCTCTGAGCTAGTGCCTGCAATGATCAAACAAAGCCACCTGCTCCCCGAACAAACGCCTCCACTGTTTTAATCCCAGTCGGGCAAGATAGCGGCTGCCGCGTTCCCGCGCGTGGGCCCGTGACGCGTACACAGCGGCCAGCTCGCGCCAGGCTGGGCCGCCCCGGACCGGGACGGATCGCTGGCGTCGCGCCCGCCCTCTTCTGTACCGCCTCTCGTGGGCTGCCGATAAGATAGCGATCAGGCAATATTGGGCGGTTATCGTACTGCGCCGCCGCCGCCCGCGGCTGCCGCCCGCCGTCAGTCCACGCTTCTGATGGATTTCGCCCGAAGAATGCCGCCGGTTCTTTGGGATGCCGGGCTGTTGTGATGGCGGGGTGTACCCGCTGGCCGCCCAGCGGGCTCAGCCACAAAGGTGGCCGACAGTGGGCGGTGGTCGGCGTTGGCGCCCTCCCACGGGCTCGAGCGGCGCGCAGGCCTCACGAGCGCGCCTGGACAGGACCGGCTCGCGGCCCGTGACGTCTGCCGCCGCCGCAAACACGACCGTTTAGCCGTGTACACATGCCGTATTTACTTGTAATTTATGGCTTGCCTACTGCAGAGGCGGGACACTATCGGTAGGATTGAACAGATACCGGTTCTCGCTCGCTGCGGCGTCAAACTCTGGACAAACATCACTGGATAACGGAGCGGCCCTGGAAGGCCGCGGATTTGGAAGGTAACGGCCTCCTGGCACGAGACCGTAAAGCACTCTGCGCAGCTGTGGACAGAGTCGTTGCACTCGGCCCCCAGGAGGCGCGCCCGAACTCCCGCTGCGCTGAAAGCGAACTAGCAGTGCGATACACGCCACCACCCACATTCCCACGTGCGTGCCCGCGGCTTTACATCAGGCGGATGTTGCCCTGTTTGGCGCGGCCGAGCGTCACGCTCTGGCGGAGCCTCACAAAACCCGCGTGCGAGTCACTTATGCGGCCACAAAAGCTATCATTTGTTGTGATAGCACAGACGGGTACAGTGAAGAGAACAGGAAACGCGAATGGATTGTCGCTGTAGAATTGAGATAACGTGTCGGACAGCAATCTCGAGGTCTGAACATTTGACCGGCACGCGGTTCAGAGACCCCCACACTCGACCCCTGCAGGCTACCGTTCTGTTCGTCGTCGGAATCGCCCGTCCTCGCTGGCTGTTTTGATAGCTGGCCGCTGGTGAAGAGTAAAATGGGAGCGCCACCTTTGAAATGCTGTCACAAACATGCCCTGCAACCGGTGCTCGGAATCAGTTGCCACCGTGCGTGACGCTAAAGAGTGCACGCGAGAAATCCGAAGCGTTCAATAGGAAATTCATTAGGGTGCATTGCAAGCATGCAAGGCTGATCAAGCTGTTACCAGTACTGCTTTACCTCCAGCATGCCTGTAACCAGCAGTCCGCTAGCGACGACCAAACGGACAGCTCCTACGCGGGGCGGCGAGGACTTGACGTGACTCACGGTCCGTGTGATTTGTTTTATGTGCGGAAGCCAAATATCCATGTCTCCACAGGTTTGGAATGTTTTAGAAAACGTTTTCTGAGCGAGTCGAGGTACGTGCTACTGTGGCGTAACCAAGGGGAGCCATGTGCTCCCCACCCCCACCCCCTCCTGGAGATGGTATCTCCCACTGAGACTGTGGGAGATGCCATCTCCGAGGATGCGCCTTATGTCGAGGGAGCAGCAACAGATTTTCACTGAAAAGCCAATTTTAGCGTGCGAAATGTCTTGCTAGGCATGTACGTTATCACATGTTTTCAGTCCACTTATTTTTTATATTTTTTCTCGATTCTTGAGCGATTTTTGATGATCGAATTTTGCTCGCATGCATATTAGGACGAGCACTTATTTTATGGGGGAGGATGGAGTTCTTATACGGAAGGGAAGGGTTTTTTAAAGGGAAGAAGAGAACAGTCTCAGTCTAAAATGTGTTTTCTCCTTGCGCTCTCTCTCTCTCTCCCCTCTTTCTCCTTCCCTTTCTCTCTCTCTCTCTCTCTCTCTCTCTCTCTCTCTCTCTCTCTCTCTCTCTCTCTCTCTCTCTCTCAGTCTCTTCTCTCTCTTCCTCTTCTCTTCTCTCTTCTCTCTCTCTCTCTCTCTCCTCTCCTCTCTCCTCTCTTCTCTCTCTCTCTCTTCATCTCTCTCTCTCTCCTCTCTCTCTCTCTCTCTCTCTCTCTCTCTCTCCTCTCTCTCTCTCTCTCTCTCTCTCTCTCTCTCCTCTCTCTCTCTCTCTCTCTCTCTCTCTCTCTCTCTCCCTCTCTCTCTCTCTCTCTCTCTCTCTCTCTCTCTCTCTCTCTCTCTCTCTCTCTCTCTTTCTCGCTATCCTCTATTTCCTCTCTCTCTCTATCTGTAGAAGCCATAATAAGCATGCCAATACCAGCAGCCGGTACCGGTTGTTGGTGGAAGCAGGCAGGTAGTAGACTGTAGTAAGTGGAATGGATGCGTTACGATCTCAACTTCTCAAACCACAGTGTCACAAGCCTGCAAGCACGCGTGAAAGATCCAGTCTTTACGTAGTGTTGTTCGCCTCTCACATCGCGAGCATTCTTTAAAAAAGCGGCCCACACAGGGCGCCCCCGGCGGCGGTGAGCCAATCAAAATACCTGCCGATAGCCGGGAGAGGTGCGATGTTTCGGGCCTGGCTGGACCGGGTCGCCGGCCGCCGTGGGCGGGTCTCGCCCCTGCCCAGACCCGGCGGCTGCCCCAGCCGAGCGGCCGGTGGCGGCCCAATTTTAATGTGTGGCCAGCCCTCTCACTAGGTGGGCTCGGCTGCGATTTTATGGGCCCGGCCGGCGCTGACCGGCGGTTATTTACAATGGGAGAAGAATTCATAAACAGACTGGGAGCGGCGGCGGTGGCGCGGGCCCTGCGGCGCCGGCCGGTGGCAGGTAAACACGACGACAGCTGTCGGGGCGACGCCGCGGGCTCGGCGGCAGCTAATGGCGCACCAAGCGCAGCCCGCCCTCCCGCAGCTCACCGGCGATAAGCATCTCACTCGGTTAACGGCGATTGGGGTCCGCCCGCCGGTAAATGAACTGCTAACTATTCGGAATCTATGTAGAATGGACGGCTCCTGTGAGATATAGGAGCGCCGGCTAATACAGTAATGGGTGGTCCATTTAGAGTTCATTTCCGCTTAACAAATGGTCTCGCGTTTGTGAGGCATCGAATTTCGTCTACAACTGTCGTGATGTCTGCCGCTCCCGGACGCAGTCTGTTGCAGTCTGCTGCTGCAGTAGTCCGCTCGTAGTCTACTCACCGCTGTGAGGTGCATCGGTCTCCGCTCTCGCCGCCGCTGACGCATAGAGGCGTCTCAGGGCGGCTCACCGCAGGGCAGGGACGCCGCCGGAAGGAGTTCGTGTGGCGCGGGCGGAACGGCGCGCCACCATTCGTCTCGGCCGGGCGGCGGGATCGATTGCACCCGAGGTCCGACAAAACAGCGCTAATTCCGGCCGCGCGCGCCCGCGGTCGACGCTGTTTTCCGCCGCGGTGGCGTGCGCGGCGCGGCGGCGACGGACGTGGCGCGCTGGAATTTGTCGCCGCCGCGCGCAGCCGGCGGCGCGCGCGGACGGTAATGGCACTTTGTGTCATAGCCTGTCGCGTCGATGTTGTCGAGATAACGATTTTTCCAGCGCGCCGTGAAAGATGTGCACGGATTTGGACGGAAAACAGCCGCACGGTTTTAGGAGGGAGAGGGAGGATCCATTTGTTTTTTGGTCCCTCTCAGGCCGTGTGAGTTATGTGCCGGCGCAGGAAGCAGCGGCCGGCCACCCGGCGCTGGAACAGATCCCTCGGGGCCGAGCGTTCGAGCACGCACCCTCACCACAGCCGCAGGCTGATTTTTCAGCAACTGATCATGATGAGGCTGTCCTGTACAGTTAGACGACGCGGAGCACGTAACTGTGCTGAAGGCTATAGATATAATTCCTGTTTTTCTCCACTGGGGGTTGCCCTGCAAGTTCAGGAGGCGATCTGGTGATCCCCTATACATCTACTTAGTTTAGCATGGGCAGGTGAGTATTGTTGCATAGGGGTAGCGTCTGTACTGTGATGGCCGTTTGCCGGAGTCCTTCATTGAAACCATCTCTGGTTGCCACGGTTTGTTCACTCGTCGCCTGCCATCAGCACCGATGGCAATGCGTTCGCTGCAGCGACGCTAAAGCAGATACAAGCGATCTTGTTTGCGACACACCAACTAATCTGAATGGCCTCAGCCCCCCTCCCCTCCGCTCCTCCACGCCAGGTTTGTGAGGTGGAGAGCTACACCGCCATTGACCGTGAGCGGTTTACAAGCGCCATCGACCGCTGCCGGCCGCCATCGAGGCCGCGCGGACGCCGGGAGCGGCCTCACGGGACCGGGCACGATTTGTTTGTCAAGAGCCATCGGTCGGGTCAAAACAATGGCGCACTCCACGGACCGCTGGGGCGTGGTCCCCCTCTCAGCCCCGGTGAAGAGCAGCCGGCTGCCCCTCCCCCTCCCCCGGCCGGGGGCTGCGGGAGGGCAGGTGGGCGTGCTGGCAGCTGGTGCTGATCCTCGTTTGGTAAGGCTGCACTGATAGGATGTTGAAGGGTTAGAGCCTTTGTTGGCGTACTGGGAATCTGCTACTCATCGGTCGCGTCTTCAAAAATGGCAATGGGACATTGAATGGGTCCGTCCTTTTTGAAAGAGATAAACGCATCCCCTGCTGACAACTACGTGCGCGTGGTGACTGCCGAAATATAAATTTTCACCAACTACATATCACTTATTGTGAAATGCTCAAGCCCAGTGCCGTAGCTAGGAACTTTGCCGCACATGCATACGGTAAGAACGCGCCGCTGTACTTGCTGATATGTGAGCCAGTGACAGAGGTCGTGAGTATGCGTCTATATCACGTCTGTACAATGACACCAAACGGGTGAAGTACTACATCGATTTACATTGCAAAAGCACAGGTGAACACCCGATGACGAGTGGAGGGGCCTGCATTTCACCGTGATTTTGCCCTCATCATGCCAGTGCATGGTGCAGCAAGCACCTCATCAAGCAGCGGTACACACTCCGTCCTCTAGCCTTCTGCTCTGCTTAGACCGCTACTCCCCTGCCCTCCACGGCTACCTCGAATTCATCGGAGGTCACAATGCACAGGCACAAACGAAATGTTGCTCCATGGAACCAAACCCCACCGGGACTTCCTGACCATCCAGCGCTCTGGGGGTCAGGGGGCCGCCCTTCAAAAACCGAGTGAGATGGAACACTGCCGAGATACTGATCTTGTAAACTCTCCGATGACATCCGGGTTTTCAGCCTTCGGTCAGTGAATCCCAGGTCAAGAGAATGACAAGCAGAGGGACGAATGCCAAAAACTGGAGACTTTCCTAGTCGCTGTGCCAAAAATGCGCCACGCAGGCCACGGCAATGACATCATAGCCTTCCTCTGCATTTTGTGTATCAAATGACAAATCATCGGACCATGGCAGATCGATCTATGATCTCCTAAGGTGTGTCAGAGTGGTTTACATTTGCACAGCAAATGACGATGACTTGTTTTAGTGAATTATTAAGCTGGAAATGCTGCATATCGGTCAGGATGAAGCCCAAATGATGCCTTGGATCAGCTTTAGTACAACAGTGGACCAGGGAACGACTCTGGGTCAAACAGAGACTGACTGTGGTCCTAACCCGGGCCCCGTGACCCGGGCTATAGCTGAAGTCTCGCCTGTTATGGATACGGTTACCGGAGTCGACCGCGCGCGCCTGTTGTACCGCGTCTGGAGCTAAGTGTTGTTGAACTCCACGGCTGCGGTGTTTGTCAAGTTGGCAACAGGTTCAGATTCATATTCAAAACTTTTTTTTACTTTGAGCTGCTGTCGGTCCCTCAGCAGGCACTGAATATCTCAGTTGCTGTGCTGAAGAGGTTCACGTGCATTTTACACTACTATTGTGACAGACGAAGCCGTCCGTCATAACTCACGTCAACTTGGGCCTGCTAGGTAATGGTAGGTAATGGTAGGCTAGGTAATGGTAGGCGTACGGGAAGCTGCTTGCCGGTCTTATTTTCGGTGCTCTTCGCCATCAGAAGGCCACGTTACATCTGTGTGCTGATTGTCAGGTCAATCTAAAGTTAGCTGTCAGCCAAATATTGACCTTTATATCGATCTCGAACTGCCGCCGCCTTGACGAAGGTGCGCGGCTTCTCGACTCAGCGACTGACGCGGTCCCTCCAGCCAATGAAAAACGCCAATGCAGCACACGTGTTTTCTTAGTGGAGCTTGGATAGGTGGGCGTGCGAGATTAGCCGTTTTCGCGCCAGGATGTCCCGCGGCCAGCGCGCGTTTTTCGGGTCGGGCGGCGGCTGCGTGACCGCGCGGAGGTTGCGGGCGGGGCCCCAGGGGAAAACGGCGCCCCTCAGCCTGCGTAGCTTGATGGGAATGTTTATGGTTGAAATGGAGACGGTGTTTTCTGCTTCGTAAACGTTAGGAAAATGGAAATTTATTTCTGGCGCATTAATAGCGCGGAATAATTTTTGGAGCGGACACAAAATACCCACCATGTGCGGTTCCAGCTGTAACGATGCTTAGGCGTTGTGACTCACAGCAGCATGATGCATATTCGAACTATCTGGTGAAATTTATCCGGAACATCGGCAGGAAAATATAACAGTGAACTGAAACGAACCTTAATGAATGGCACTCCAGGAGATGAGTAGGCCCCTTTAAACTGATTGCAGTCCAATGCGTTTTCCTCTCTCGGAAAATGCACTGAAATGTCAAATGCGATATTTGTGGCGCAAAACATTCCAGCCGTAGCAAGGTGTGGTGAGGTAAGAAGGTCAGTACAGCTGTAATAATGGTATACGACACGTCATGCAACTGTAGCACGTGAATTAGCCCATTTCTGCGTATTTTGTTTTTGTTCTGTTAACAATTGTTGACATTCCAACAAATCCCTGTTAAAAGGTCTCCCAGCCCCTTGCACAATCTTTTTTCTCGTGTCAAGGTACGCCTTGTTCCGTGGAAGGGTTCGCAACTTGATGTGGATTGCGTGCTGCCATGTCAAAAACCCTCACGCGTCCTTCGAAATTTGGGGTCCAATCAAACCGGGGAACGCTCGTCGCCTGTTTATGAAGTGTCGGCTTCCCTTGTTAGAAAGCCTGGGGTGAGAGAAAAGTCTCTTCAAGCTGGTTAAGCTGATAATGATGACGGTTTTTCAAGATCGATACATTTTTTTGAAATTTTACCCGTTAAAAGATGCTTCCGGTAGCCTTGCGACAACACCGTCCAACATGTTTTACCTTGATTCTGAGGGACAATAAGCCGAGAAGACATGGAAAACAGTCAGCTAGCGGGGGTGTATTTTCATATTCAGCTGGGGATTTCAGCCCCCCCCCCCCCCACTGGGGCTCCAGCCTCTCGAATTTTGAGAGGAAAGGGGGCCAAATTCGGAAGAGACCCGCCTGTTGGCTTACTTTGGGGCACGCTGCGTCATTTCTGACCTTTCAGTCACCAACGCATTTTGCGAAAGCGCGCCCCTAGCAGCCAGGACCTGTTGGCAAGATAATTCGATAATTATAACCAAATTGTTGTTTGACAGAGTGAACCGCCGCTGGGGTAAGCTAAAGGCGCTGTAGTTCAAGAAATGCTCTTTTCTTCGAGCCAATTAATTTCCTCGAGGGATTCACTAGACCAGCCATTTCCAGACATTTCCAAACGTTTCCAGACTAGAATGCTCTGAGATGGCCACGGGATTGGCGGATGCGATTTCGATCCGGGTTTCTGGTTTTCATAATGACACAGTGTCAGGTATTGTACACACGGTCTACGGCACCCGGTTTTGTTACATGCTGCATTGCAGGCTGTGCAATCCTGCAGTTCATTTCCATTCCTCCGTTTTCTTGTTAACGCACTTACTTACCTACATGTTTACACCTTACGCGTACGCACAGGTGCATTTGTGCACATCTGTTTACAACAGACCATGTTGCTGCATTAGGGGTCCTCGAGGTTTGAAGTGCTCGACATCAATTACAAAAATCTGAAGAGCGCAGCATGTCGACACACACCGTATTGACCTTTGCTACGGCTGTAGCAAACGAGACATCGCGCCTCCCCAGTAACAAACGTTCGAGATCCCTGGAGATCGTTACCGGCTGATCGATCGACCCCGCTCATCCAGTTATTGGGGCCCCGTTGGGGGTCCGCCACCAACCCCGCTTTCAAACCAGCCGACCCGACTCAGATTGATGTCGTCGCCCCAAGCCACCATGCTGATATCCCGCACAAAACAATTGATGGGGGCGCGTGACGCACGCCGGCTCCTCCGGCGAGGGCGGCTCCGGCTCGCCGGCGCCGAATGGCAGCCGTCGTCGTCGCAGTACACAGACGGTGCTCCGTCCTGCGCGGCGGTGACGCCGGCTCGACCGTGGTGCCGGCCGCTTGAACGACCAGCACGGCTGCCTGTCCCAGGGCTGGCGTGCGTAACAGGCACGTGGCTCTCCTGGCTTCACAGGGCTTAGGCTGAGACGATTAGCGTCTTGCAGAGAATTCACTGTGACGAGCTATTTGCGTTCTTTCTTAGGTCGGCTGTAGGTAAGGCTCGCCGGTGAACTAGCGCAGCTTTGAAGCGCGCCCCTTCGCCTGAGCGTCCGTGTTAACAGACAACGTCTACCACCCATGCAAGTACCCCATCCATTACACGCACCCACGCCTCAGGTCCGAGGCACTGCGTCTCCACCACCGGGAGCCTGAAGAAACCCATCCACATTCTGCCGACCGGCAGCCAGCTGAGAACGGTCGGCTGCGGGGCGCTGACCCGGAGGCGCGCCCCGGCCGCGTCACTGGCGCCGCTTCGGCCAGCGATCGGCGACGTTCGCGGCGCGCGGAGGTGCGGCGCCCGGATCCCAGCGGGTCCGCTACTCCCAGCGGGGGTCGGGCCGTGACGTCAGGACGCGCGCTGCGCCAGGCTCCGCCTCCTCCCGCCGCGAATACCGTGTCCTGGGGCGATTAGGATGCGATGTTCTGCGGCGCGTTTACCACGAGGCCCGCTGCACTCGCGGCGACATCGCTCGACGTGACGCGATGAGGACGGGATGATGACGGGATCGTGACGGGACCGTGATGGGATGTCATGGGATCCGCGGCGCAACCGTGTCGGATGGTGGCAAGACCGTGACGGAACCGTAACGTGACGAAACGGCGACGGAATCGTGACGGCATCGTGCCTGGTATCACGACGGAGCCTTGACGGGGCTTTGGTGGGCTGGTGACGGTGGGATCGTGACTGGGTCGCGATGGGACTGTGACTGGATCGTGACGGGATTGTGACAGGGTATTAGCGGATCATGATCGGACCGCGACGAAGTCGTAACGGGACCACGACCAAGGACCACTGAGAGGAAGGCTAATTGCTAACCTGATCGTCGCGACGTCGTGGAGGCCATTAGCGCGGCAGCGTTCTACAAAGCTTCTACAGACTTTTAAAGTCCATTCTTTTCATGCATCACCGCAGGGCTTCATGCAAACGGAATGTCAATGCAAATGTCATGAATGCCAAGTTTCCAGGAATAGAACCGCATGACCCGTCGCTTCCTATTCGTGCGCCTCAGGTGGCAGCGCAGTGTCAATCGAGGCCTGCTTGGTGCCTGCCGCCAGCGGAGTATATCCTCTCGCTGCCCTAGGGCGCCGCAGCCTCCGTTTCCAGTGTCGCTCGGCTAGATCAGTGTAGGACGCCCTGGATGCCCCCGGCGGGACAGTCGTGAGACGACGCAGCGGAGGTCGCTGTTTAGCCCCATTCGCAATGTTCAGTATTCGTTTCTCGGCCGGTGTCACCAGCCTCCGGCGTCGCCATGCTGCGTCGGTCGATACGCTTTAGCCTCCCAGAGATACAGGTGTCGAACCAATAATTAAGTGGTTTAAGGTGATGCTTCATAAGGGGGCCGTGAAACAAATCCCAGCTTTGGCAGCATATTGTGACACCAGGGGTGCAAGCCGAGTTTCGTCGTGATCCGATGCCTCCTGGAGAGCACAGGACCAGGGAAACCCGAGAGCACCGCGTCCCTGGGCTAGCCCTGAGCCCGTGTGCGCCCGCTCCACCGAGGAGTGGGCTCCCGGACACCACGCGAGCACCTGCCGCCACCTCTCAGTGCAGTCCCGCCGCGTGTCAGCGCCGTCGCCGCCGGCCGGCCTGCTCTGAGCTCAAGCCGGGCTGTCCTGAGCTCATCGTCTGGCCGTGCTCAGGGCCGACCGTGCCCGGGCCGACCGTGCTCAGGGCCGACCGTGCCCCGGACTGGTCGTGCTCCGGGCCGTGCTCCGGGCCGGCGAGCTCTGGGCCGGCAGTGCTCCGGGCCGGCAGTGCCGGGTCGGCTGTGCTCCGGGCCGGCAGTGCTCCGGGCCGGCCGGCTCAGGGCTGGCAGTGCTCCGGGCCGGCCGTGCTCCGGGCTGGGCCGTGCTCCGGGCCGGCTGAGCTCCGGGCCGGTTGCGCTCCGGGCCGGCCGCGCTCCGGGCCGACCGTGCCCGGGCCGACCGTGCTCAGGGCCGACCGTGCCCCGGACTGGTCGTGCTCCGGGCCGGCCGTGCTCCGGGCCGGCAGTGCTCCGGGCCGGCCGAGCTCTGGGCCGGCAGTGCTCCGGGCCGGCAGTGCTCCGGGCCGGCTGTGCTCCGGGCCGGCAGTGCTCCGGGCCGGCAGTGCTCCGGGCCGGCAGTGCTCCGGGCTGGTCGTGCTCCGGGCTGGCCGTGCTCCGGGCCGGCTGAGCTCCGGGCCGGTTGCGCTCCGGGCCGGCCAAGCTCCGGTGCTCCGGGCCGGCCGCGCTCCGAGCCGGCTGCCCTTCGGCCGGCCGGCCACACAGGTGGCGCGTCAGGCCCGATTGCGCCTGTGACGGAGCCTGACGAATGGTGTGCGGCGCTCGCACGGCACCTGGGGACGCTCACGTCACAGCCGGTGACGTCACCGGCGCGGCATGGCCCCGTCGATCCGCATGGCTGCATGCCTGCCTGCAAAATTACATCCGGGTTGCAGTGCTGTCTATCTCTTCCACGCCTCGTGTCTCCTCTCTTTATCTCTCTCCTTCTCTCGTTTCTGGCTTTCTACGCGTGTATTTGCGATTTTATCTGTTATCCCTTCAACGCCTGCAAGGGGCATGTAAGAATGCTCGCCAATAAAGCACTCTCTTCACTGCGACTTTCTCCACCATCCAAGATTATGACCACTCTCTCTCCGTTTTCCGTCGCTCACTCACCTCACCCTCTCCGTCTCTTCAACCGCGCGTCTCTATCTCCGCCTGCTCGCGTCTCCTTACCTGGCACGAGATGTTCCATGCATGTCCCACTCCCCTGCTGTCCGCGCACCAAACTATGCACATTTGTCTCCGTAGATGAACGGCACCACTCCGGCCATACCCGGCCCATACCGGGCCATACCCCGCCCCCGGGGCGGATGGAGTGGACGGCGGACCGCAAGCGGAGCCCCGCTGGAGCGTCACGCACGCGCCAGCATCCTGAAAGCGATGAATAAATCGCCAGCTTCGCGTCAAAACACGGCAGCCTGCCTGCTAACGCGTGGATGATAAATTCCCCGGTAAATTTTTCCACAGCATTAGTGATGCCGCCACACCCGCACTCAAACACAAACACTTGGTGAGACTCTCGCGAGCGGACGGCAGCGTGGAAGACGAATGTCGCGGTGACCTCGCGTGACGTCCACGCACTGAGCATGTGCTCATTGTGACGTGGATGGCTGGCGGTGGTGCGTCCTCCTTCAGTCGGAACCAGTGCTCGCCTGAGACGCTTGCATGGGTGTCAATTTGTCAGATGAGTGCACGCGGGTGGAGGCGTCGGACCCTTGTCGGGGCTCGGTGCCCTGGCGGTGCGCTCACGAACAAGCGGACGAAACAGACAATGCAAAAGAGACTGGCTGGTTCTCATGGCATCATCGTTCGGATGATTGCTCAAGCTAGATATCTTGGCATATATATATATATATATATATATATATATATATATACTTATATCAGTATATGTGTTGACATGTACATTTCCGTTATGTGTAGATAAATTGGTAAAATATATAAAGCAAGTCCATTTTCAAAAGTCGCTGTTGCTGGCATAGTTTTTTACTTTTCATTTGCTCCAATGTTCTGTTTCGATATTCCATAGTTTCAGACGACGTAGTTTTAGACCAGACCAGGTAATACCGGCGCTTGGTCTTGGACTCCAGCGATCTGTCAGCTAATCCCTAATGATGTTGTTTTTCAGGTAAGTCCGTCTGATTGACCAAGTTCCGGGAGCAGCCGACATGCATCGAGACGCAATCCGGCTCCTTCGGACTCCTGCGACCTTGACCTCTGCCCTCGGCGCCAGACGTTAATGAGCTGCAGCTCATGTGAGTGGCAGCGTTCTTCAGCCTCGGAAGCACATGCCATCGGTAACCCACGCGGGGCCCGGCAATCTTTGGCTGTGTACAGTTGACGAGGGTGATTTGCGTGGACGTCTCAGTCCTAAATATGTTCCGACAAGTAATGCGGATGCAAGGGTTCGATACCATACAAGGAATACCGACAAGTGACACCGATATAAACGACTGGTGTTCAGGCCCTGCCACCGCTACTGTAGCCACTGGTGTACAGGCCCTGACAGCACTACTGTATTCACTGGTGTACAGACCCTGACAGCACCACTGTAGTCACTGGTGTACAGACCCTGACAGCACTACTGTAGTCACTGGTGTACAAACTCTGACAGCACCACTGTATTCAATGGTGTACAGACCCTGACAGCACCACTGTATTCACTGTTGTACAGACCCTGACAGCACTACTGTAGCCACTGGTGTACAGACCCTGACTGCACCACTGTATTCAGTGGTGTACAGACCCTGACAGCGCTACTGTAGTCACTGGTGTACAGATCCTGGAGTACGCTGTAATCCTGAATAAGTTCGAACAAGTAATATTGAGACCAAGGTTCGACTTAACCAGCCATTATCGCACAGACCCTGACCCAGGCAATGTAGTCATCATGGCCGGCGATGGGTCTCTTGTGCTGAATCTCGCCCTGTCGATTCAGGCTGGGTGGTTCCATCATCTCTTTAAAAAACCTGATAGACCTTTTCAGCAGACAAATGCCCCCTAATGATCGCGACGTGCGGCTGTCGGCCTCTCTAAGTATCTGTCATCCCGCATTGTCGCGAAATAAGCGCGCCAGCCTTGGGGCGCCCGGATCCTCGAGCCCGACTGAGGTGCTCCTCAGCGGCCGAGGCCCGCCGCCGCCGCCCGGCGCCGGACGTGGCGGGCGGCGCCGGACGTGGCGGGCGCCGCCGCCGGCCGTGCGGCGCGCGCTTGGGAAAGGTGCCGCCGCGGGTCAGCGCCGGCTGGTCTGCACCCGATCCCTCTTCATTAGTCGACCGCGTGGGGCACGCCGGCGGGCCGTGCCCGGGCGCGGTGCCGCCGCCGGGAGGCCACCCAGCGCGCCCCGTGATCATCAGCTGCAGCGGCCCGCTGCCACCGCGGCCGGAGAGCGGCCTGCCGGCCGCTGGTGGCCGTGGAGGCAGGGCCAGGTGCCCGATGGCCGGACCCCGGACGCGTTTGAGATGCAAGGATCTTAATATAAACGGTCTGAACACGTGGTTTGTGTTTCAAAAAAGTCCCTGTCTTCTTCTGCTAGTGCGTGGTGCCCAAGTGAAGCCGCTTTGGGGGACAATGATACGAGTCATTTCGCTATGAGCATCTATGGAAAGCTTACGTGTAGCTTGGACACGCACTGACACACACACACACACACACACACACACACACACACCGCTCTTCCTATCCGTAGATATTTAGTTTTACCCTGTCACCTCGTTTACTGTCGGCTTGGGCGCAGCGAAATGTTATTGAAACGTACGCGGCAAAACATCATGTTTAAGGTACAGCGCCTGCCCCGTCATGACGTGTAATAGGGGCTGCCTTCTGGACGGAAGCCTCCGCGCCTGCCACTCACTGCAGGCTGGCCCAGGTGCGACACGCTTCCAACCGGGATATGAGGACTACGACAGGGGTGTAGCCTCTGACCGGGCCGCGTAAATTCTCATGGCACTGGAGGTGGACAATATTCAGGGTGCAGGAGGGTGACAATCATAGCGCACGGAAATCGACTGCTGGGCATATTATCGATGCAAGTTGTGACCATTGTTGATAGATGTTTGGAGTTCCTCGATTCATTCGGTTGTGGTTTTGTTTTGCCGGAAATGACCATGGCCATATCGATTGTGCTGACAATTGTGTGACCAAGTCAACTGTAGGTAGTAAGGCTACTGAAGAAGCTACGAAACTCAGTTCTTGTTATACTGGACAGTAGGCTCGCACAATGCCTTCATTTGCACAATGTGACCTTGAACTCCTGACGCGCCATGGAAGAGCGATGAGAGAGCAAGGGACGATGACGTCATGCACTTCACCCCTGGGGTTGAGCCTTTCCTCGTGCCGGTACCGTGATGTCATCAACGATTAACTGACTGCTGTGAAACATTAACTACGGCGAAAACCGCAACGTCTCTGAATTGCTAGCCGAGGTCGTCGATCAGAAATCGGCTGTCTTCTCAACGTTATAGGCATGTGTTGTTCACTCACTCAAACTGCTACTATTTTTGTAGTTTTCACCCATATATTACCGTTCATTGAGCGTGGTCTGAAGCCTCGATCTTCAGTGTTGCATAAGAATCCCACCGGCTCTGTGGCGACAAGCACCAAGGATCCGGCTGCTCGTGTGGGCATTGTTGGCAATAAATCATGTCCGGCTGTTGTTATAATCTTAAGGGCTGGTCACACTCACCCGCCTTATTGCTTACGTGTCGGTGTATCCAAGGTCTTTGGTCCATCCTTGCAGAAGTCTTAATGCACACGTGCCTGTCCCCTCGGAGCGCCTCATGGCTACAGTTCCATAATTCCATAAAATATTAATGTAGCGCCATCATATGTATGAATTATTGATAAATCACCGACTGAATTAATGGTCCATAAATCCAACTCGGCGCGTGCTTCGGGGGCGTGAGGGGAGACGAAGGGAAAGGGGCGCAGGAGGGGGGGGGGGGGGGGGCGGCGCGACGAAAACAGGAAGTCAAGCCCATGGCGAAAGACAAATGGTCGTCGTGGCAGGGGAAGTGCAAAATTGATTGACTTATTATTATCGGCGGCGTAATTAGGCGTAATGGAGCCGGCCGGGAACGCTGACGAGCTGACCGGCATTGTTTTGCCTGTCGATACTATCTCAGCCGTGTGGTTATCACGAGGTGCGCACGGCGGCCTGTGGATGTGAAAAACAGCTGGCGCTCCAGTGGCAGTGCGCGCGGTGATGCTGTCCACTTCGCGCGTGACGCCAGGGTGCTAGAGTGTGCCCACACTGAGACTGGGTATCACGCGTGCGGCATAACGGCACCGTAACCGTGCGCGCTGGAAGAGTGGGAGGTCGGAGACGCGGCTCGTGCTGGAGGCGCAGTCCATCACGGTCCATAGTGCCGCGCACGTGCCTTGAACTTGCTCCCGCGTCGCTGGCGTAGGGACGGGTGACCGTAGCTGGTTCCAAGGGCGGCCGGCGACACGTGTTTATTTGCTTGCTCCGTCGCCTGTTGCGCTCGCCCCTCTCCCGCCGCCGCCTGGTGCAGAGTGCAGGCGCGCCGGTCACGGCCGGGGCCGGCGCCGGCGAGGTGTCGGCAGATCCCTCAGACAGCGGTCACCACTGACGCGGACTAATGGCCGATGCGGCGCGGCGCTGGCCAGCGGAGCCCGGGCGACGGGTAGAGAGAGGTCTGGGTGTCGGAGCTGTCAGCGGGTGCATTCTGAGAGGCCCAGCATACCTCAGACGGACAGTTCCATTGACGAGAAGCTCTTCGATCACAATCCAAACCAACGCGCGTTCGGAGGATCTGCTGGCTCCAGAGGACCGCATTGCGTCAACTGTCGTGTGATGCTGGTCTATGTAGCCTACCATTTTGGGCATAACACTTCCGTCAGCGCGTCCTGTAGAGTGTGTGTGTCGTTGGGGCTTTACGACGCACTCAGCTGCTGATGGTATATCGCGTCGCCTCCCTCTCACGCTGGCAGGAAGGGCGGGCACCGCGGGGAATCGAACCCCGTACCTCTGGTTTCCCAGATGCGCGGTGGTTAACGCAGACGCGTTAACCACTACACTACCGGCACCCTCGTCCTGTAGAACTGCTGAAACGTGACGCGCGTCTCGCGACAAATGATCGCACCATCCTATGTCAACATCCCTGGACTTGCTCTTGAGCCTGCATGTCGTGGACAGATCCAGCTGACGTGTATTTGTGTGCGTATGAGCGGATGTGCTAAGCACCCGAACGCGTCCGTGTTAGTTTTCCCACGGGCGCTCCCGGCCAGACGGCCCGCTCCGGACACTTCCCATTTGTCGCTGCGAGCGTGTCCGAGGCGGCGACAAAAACGCCTGCAGTGGGCGGTGGGGTTGCTGGCCGGTTGATGAGTTCCGTTCGCTTCCACTTGCCCGGTATTTGGCCGGGGGTCTGGAGCTGGGAATAGCTTACAGTGTCCATTTGCCATGGGAAACCAGGAAGTTGGCGCTATGATGGCCCCGGCCGCAGTAAGACCTCAGAAACGGTAATACCTACTCATCCTTTAGCTTGCCAATGATGCGAGTGATGTCTACACGTTTCCAGTTTTGTGCTGGGCATGTCCAAGATGGTACGCATGACGAAAAGACAAAGTTTGACGCACGTCGTGTAGGGAAGGTGCTATTAAACATTTAATGGCATCGCATAACTTAACGGAAAACACCCACTTAGCATTGCTTTAACCTTTCACCTCAGACACACGCTCATCGCCGCCATGAATTTAATCCTCCGTTTCGTTACCCGACGGTGGGTGTCGATCGCCCGGCAGCGTCGCTGGCCGGCTCGCGACCGGAGCGGGCGCGCCCTCGCCGCGGCGGCGCTCACGGCCTGCGGCGGCGCTGCGAGGCGGCGCTGGGAGGCGGCCGGCCGGGCGGGCTTGGCCGGCCAGCACGTGCCTGCGGCGGCGCTGCGAGGCGGCGCTGGGAGGCGGCCGGCCGGGCGCGCTGTGACCGGCCAGCACGTGCCTGCGGCGGCGCTGCGAGGCGGGTTGCGGCCGGCCAGCCGCCCATGTGGCTGCGGCGGCGCTGCGAGGCGGCGCTGAGAGGCGGCCGACCGGGCGGGCTTGGCCGGCCAGCACGTGGCTGCGGCGGCGCTGCGAGGCGGGTTGCGGCCGGCCCATGTGGCTGCGGCGGTGCTGCGAGGCGGTCGGGCGGTCGCTCGGCGCTCCCCCACGGTCGGAAGCCGGCGCCGGCCGGCACAATCAGGAGTAACCACGTCAAGGAAGGGGCGGCCCGGCACAATCGGGCGCGGCCACGTCCCGGGGCCCGACACAGACCGGCGACGCGCGCCCCAGTCCGTACAGCAGACCGGCCGACCACCGACAGCAGATAGGGGAATAAGGCGGGGTCTGGTCTTGTTCGGGTTGACTGTTATTGGGGCACACGTGGCCGCGCTCAGAACTAATCCTGCACCACGGCGCGGACGTTACTGGAGTGGTGATCAGTGGCAGCGTTGCACTGCAGCACGTGTTGTGTAATCGTGGCTACATTGTTACTTATAGTTCACGAAAACGTCATGGACTTTTTCGTAGATCATGCAGGACTTAATGCATTTAATTCATGCATAATGAAAAACACGTCCGTTTATGTTTCACACTTCTAGCTCATTGAGGGAAAAACGGGCGTTACCATTCTTGGACCTTGCGCTTGACACAGAGTAACCAGAGGCGGGGGATCGTCGAGCGTAACAAGCGCATAACCGGGGGAGAGGGATGACATATGATCATGAATGTGTGACATAACTTATGGATGGCCCTTAACGAGTCCGAAAGCATCCACGTCTCACCAGGAGCGGGTCTAACATGGGATCTTGGAGGGGCAGAGCCAATTTAGTAGACAAGGTCCAAGTATAACTGCCATTTACACCGCAAAATCAAACAAAAAAGTCAAATGTATGTGTTTTTCACCACCTTGCGATGGGTTACGATCCAGTTGGCTCATCTCCAGACCCGCTCCTGCACTGAACACTCACCGCGCGTGGGGGCTGCCGTCAGACGGTGGCGAGCTGCAAACGCGTGGCGACCGACACGCGCCGAGAGCACGCGCACCTGACTGACGCGCTTGAGCCGCATTCCTGCTGCACGTCACGTTCATGCCGGATACATCTCTCCTGGAGCATCGCCGACGCGTGCTGACTGGAAATGTTCTGGGCAGCGTGGTTCCTTTCCCCCGGCCCGACTGTGGTACGGGGACAAGTGAGTGCCAACTCAACCGAACGCGCCATCTGACAGCGCGCACGCGCCGCCGGTTGTGCCGATCGGAGGGGTCAGAGGGCAGGAGGGGGGGGGGGGGGGGGCGGTCGGCAGATGCCGCGCGGGCCAACCCCAGCCGCCGCCTGTTTGCCTAGCGCGGCCAGCCGGTTGAAAGCCGCCGCCGCAGCGCCATTACGGGCCGCCGCGACAATAATGGTGATCGATCCGTCCGATTGGCGGCCGCGTCTCCCCCTGGGGCCCGGCGGCGGCGTGACCTTGGCCCCGTGACGTCACTGGCGGGGAAGCTGACTACGGGAAGGGTGGGAGTCTGTCCGGCCGGCCGAAATTAAGTCGGCTCGTGATTGAGCGTTCTCAGCGGATAAAGATCGGTTCATCTCGAGAGATGGACTCTGCCTGTGTGCATTCTCCGCTCCAGGCAGTAATTGTCAGGTTACTGAACACCGACGGAGCTTCACGAACTTCATGTGGGGAAAAGGCAGGGCCGCAGCCAAGGTGGCCTCCTCTCAGACCCGTATCTCTATTTTTCACCACAAATGGTTCCCGATAGAAGGCTAAAAATCGGCATGGTGCGTTCTAACTGAACTCCACCCTCTCCCTTAAGAAATTTCTGGCTGCGCCACTGAGCAAAAGCCGACAACAATGGTTCGCCAAAAAGGCTTTGCCATTTCCGCAGCCAACTTGGAAGACCCCATCCCTCTCAGGACCATCTTTTCGCCATGTATGGCTCCTACAGGAAATGAAAAATCATCGTCATAGTTTCTGACCGAGCTCCGTCCCCCCCCCTTAAAAATATTGGGGGCGCCCCTACTCATTGATACCAAGAGTCAGCCATGTAACTGGGAACGCACCTGGAGACTGTTCCTCATTGTCCAACGCCGTCCCCAAGCTGCTACCTTTGACGCTACAGGTAGCCACATCACAACAGCACCCGTGCTTCGGAGTCTGCAGCCGTCCCCATGTGCCCTACCGGTGATTTTATAGGCGACTGCCTCAGGTAAATATGTTGCCAATGAAGAACTAACATGTGGACCCTGAAGATTGGAACTGCTCAAGCATATTTTCCCAATTTTCGGTTTACTTCCGAACAATCTTAGCATGAAGCATGGATCACAGGTCTCTTGCCGACGAAAATAGAACTCCGTGATGTCAGTGACGTCATACTATCGCCTGAATCCCCGCATGTCCGCCGTCGTATCGCACATTGGGGGAGGGGCCTGAGGTGGTGCCGGACGCTGCCGATGGGACACGCGTCCGGCGTGCGCGCTCCGCCGCCCCGTATTGCGTCGCTCCCTGCTCTTGTCTTCTCCCCAGCTTGTAATGCCACGGCGCAGGACCCGCGCACCAGATGATGTATCGCTTCCTCCTCTGGTCTTCTCCCTGGCCTGCATTGCTACGGCGCAGGACTGGCAAACCAGATGGAGGGGGGGGGGGGGGGGGGGCTGGGCCGCGGGTCAGGCCGTAGGTGTCGGTGTCAGCGGTCACTTGTGACGTGTCGGGTGACACGTCGGAGTTCACGTGTCACCCACGCCCGCAGTGTCGGCGGCCACACGAGCCACTTTTTCCAAACGGCCTGCAAAAACCTGGCCACATTAGATTAAACTTAGACGTGATCAATCACCGCTTGTCAGTACTGACTGCTCGTCCGGCCAGTTGCGTCGCCCCGCCGGCCGCCGGCGTCTCGGGAGCTCCGGGTCCGGCCGCTGGCGTTTCGGGAGCTCCGGGCCTGGCCGCCAGCGTCTCGGGGGCTCCGGGTCCAGCCGCCGGCGTCTCGGGAGCTCCTGGTCTGGCCGCCAGCGTCTCGGGGGCTCCGGGTCGGGCCACCACCGCCCCGTCGAGCCGCCTGCAGCGGCGCGCTGGGACGGCTCCGTTCGGCGCGGCGGATTCGGGTCACTTCCGAGCGGCTGGCCCGGCCAGAGCCGCCCACTATCTCCGCCAGCCGATCTGCCGTGTGCAGGCGGGAACAGGGCATAAACAGACGGGCACATGGCGGCGGCGGCCCGAGGCCGACCGTGACGAGCACATGGCGAGCGCTGGCCGCCCGTGAGTCTGCGACGACTCGCCGCCGCCGCCCACTCCGTCCGCCCCCTGGTGCGGCGGGTCCGGTGCCACTCTCCGTGACGTCATGAGGGCCAGCAGCGTGGCTGCACGCGGGGCTCTTCCCCCACCTGACGCCTCGCCTCACGCTCATCGCTGTGGTCAGTTGACCTGGCGACTCGCGGAGATCGGAGTGGGGGGGGGGGGGGGGGGGGGGAACGGGGGCGAGCCATGAGAAGCTCCGCAGTGTCCCTGTGGTTTAACCTAACGGCGGCTCCGCGGCGCCCATACAGTTTGACCCAGCAGCGGCACCCTGCAGTCTGACCCAACGACGGCTCCGCGGCGCCCCGCAGTCTGACCTAGCGGCGGCTCCACGGCTCCCTGTAGTTTGACCCAACGGCGGCTCCGCAGCGCTCCTGCAGTCTAACCCAACGACGGCTCCGCGGTGCCCCGCAGTCTGACCTAGCGGCGGCTCCACGGCGCCTCGCAGTCTGACCTAGCGGCGGTTCCGCAGCGACCCTGCAGTCTGACCCAGGGGCGGCTCCACGGCGCCCTGTAGTTTGACCCAACGACGGCTCCGCCGCGCCCTGCAGTTTGACCCAACGGCAGCTTCGCGACGCCCCTGCAGTCTGACCCAACGACGGTTCCGCGGCGCCCTGAAGTCTGACGTGGCGGCGGCTCCGCGGCGCCCTGTAATCTGACCCAGCGGCGGCTCCGCGGCGCCCCCGAAGTCTGACCCAACAGCGCCCCCGCGGCTTCTCTACAGTCTGACCTATCGGCGGCTCCACGATGCCCTGCAGTCTGACCCAACAGCGGCTCCGCGGCGCCCCTGCAGCCTGACCCAACAGCGGCTCCGCGGCGCCCCGCGGTCTGACCGCTCAGCCTGGAGACGCGTATGAACGTGTGAACCGGCACAGCGAGCGGCGGGCCGACCGACCGCGGTAAACAGATCATCGATGTGGCCGGGTCGGCCGCGGTAAACAGATGATCCGTGTGAGCGGGCCGCTAAATGAGCGGGCCGCTAAGTGAGCGCGCCGCTAATCGAATCAGCCTCTCGCGGCGCTGGTGGATCGTGCGGCATTGGAGCCGACCGGGCCTGACCGAGGCCGCGGTGTCCGGTGCGGGGGCCGGGCGAATACCCGAGACGTGCTTAACAGCGCCGTGCTGGACACACGCAACAATGACATGGTGCCGAGTAATGGTATTCCTACCGGTCGCCTAATGGCGCCATTCAACGGCCACTTCACTTTCCTTTAGTGCGGAGCCGCGTGACCGGGAGACGTTCTCAGGCGGCCGAGCGGCTGGATGTGCTCCGAGGAGGCGCCTGGCGCGCGGCCCGGCGGACGAGAGGGTGGCGCGTCCGGGTCGCGCTGGTCGGCGTCCCTCATGGGCGTCGAGAGAGAGAGAGCTCGCGGCGACTGAGCCGAATCAAGTCCATGACACGCACCCTGCGGTACGGCAGGCGGCGCGCGGCGGCGCATTAATGGCCGGTGGCCGGGGCGCGCTGTCGCCTCGCCGGCCGCGCGCCGCGCCCCGGGCCTGGTCGGATCCTGTACCCTGCGTCCAGTCGTGACATCGGGAGGCGATATAACGGTATAAGACGGAGTCAGGGCCACCGTGCATTTCGTCATTGGAAACATCGTTGAAAATATTTGGTGACCAGTGTTTGTTATAGCACGTCTGGCTGGAGCGGCGTGTCGCAATATGAGCAGGCTAGTGGGCGCCTCTTATAAACATGCAGCCAGCTTCCTCGCCCTCCCCCCTCCCCCTCGCAGGCGCGGCAGATCGAGAGCTCGCTCGCCCCGGCGACGAGCAGAGGCGCGCGGCGCTGCAGACGTGCCGCCAGCCGGTCACTTCCCGGCGCTGGCAGGTCGCCGCCCGTACCAGCCGCCTCACGGGCCCAGCCGCTCCAAGCGGGACGGTTGGACGGCTGTCGCTTCAGCGGCCTCGCCTCCGCCGGCCGGCGCTCTTTGAGTCCCGATCGGCGGCTGGCCAGCTGGACCGCGGCGCTGCTGCCCGACCGTGTTGGGGGGGGGGGGGGGGGGGGAGGAGAGCTGCCCTGCCGTGGTGGGCAGGGGCGAGGATGCCTCTTTGCGAGCGGTGTGTTCGCTCTTGAGACTGTAAGCAGTATTGCATCCAACCTTGGGCCCAGTCCTGGGTGGAATGATCGCGCGGAGATTCCAAGCACCGTTACTACCGGCTGAAGTGCCGGAATGCTCAGAGGCCGCTGCACCCCGCAGTCAATCCATCACACAGCGGCTGAGCGTCCCGACCGGAGCCGGGCTTCGGCGGCCGTCGGGCGCGGCTCCGACAGCCGCGACGGGATCACGCGCGCTGACGACCGGGAGCCCGCCGACGTGCGTCCGCACCCCGCTCTCAGGAGCGGCGCTCAGCGGCGGCCGCCCGGCCGTGGGACGCTCGCGCCCGGCGCGTACTGACGAGTGACGACAGCCAGCCAGATGGATGCGTCCGGACCCGGCGCAGCGGCTGGGACCGGGCCGTGCCCGCCGCTCGGCGGGTCGGTGGCTGAAGTGAGGCGGAGCTGCGCTGGCGGTGGGCGGAGGCGCACGGCCACGCACGGTAGTTTTGAATGCTGCGGTGCAGGCTATTGAGAGGTGACGAGCCCCATTCGTCTCGGCAAACACCTTTTGTAAGCCTAGTAATTGAAGCAGTACAGCATGACATTCGAAGTTCGTATCTGGACTTCGCCGTAAAAAAGCTGGCGACCCATCTTTTAAGGCTGCAGATCCTAGGCTCCCTCCTTTTGGTGCCCGTGTGTTGTTAGCGCTGAACACAATATTAAGAACAAACATCTACAATGCCACCGGTTGTCGGGGAGTGGCAGGCCGTCAGCGTGTGAGCATCCGCGGCATCCGTGTCCCCGGTCCGTCTTGACTTGATCCGGCGGTCGCTGTCGCACTCCCTCCGCCCCCCTCCGCGGCGCGCGCCGCATGCACCAATCAGAGCCGTTCCCGCCACGATCGGCACGTGCCGCGTCTATTTTTGGCGCCAGTCGGAATACATGACCGGTCTTCCTGGCCGATACAGGGGGCGGCCCCTTTGAAAAAAGGCGCCAGCTGCCAAAACAGGAGGGCTGGCCGGGCCGGCGAACGGCGTCTGTTGGCTTACGCCGGACGCTGTCAACAGCGACTCCGACACACAAGCAGGCGACATCCGCATGCACCTCCGAGCTGACGTGTTCCTGACCGATCGGCCGTCGGAAGTGGTCGGCTCACTCGACAACGGACAGACGGCGGCATCAGCGCGAGGAGGGCCTTAGTGGCGCGAGGGGGCGGCGATGGGCGGAGATCCGCGCGCCGCCCGCCTCGCCAGCGCTCCGCCCAGCACAGCGAACCGTCGCACGTCGGACGACGGGGCGCGGACCTCACGTGCCGTGTCTGCGTGCCCTTATCGCGCTGCTCCTTTATTCGGACGGGCGATGCCGTGAGATAGGGCGCGAGTGCAGCCTTTGAGAGGCGGCGGACGGCCAGTCGGGCCGTCGCTCGCGACAAAGCGGCTGATTTATTGCCGGCAGCGCTGGCCGCGCGTCCTTCTGTCCCCGGCCCCGCTGCGTCAGCACTGTCAAGTGTGCGTGTCTGTCACGTCATGCCTAGCCGCGGTGTGGGGACGATAAGCCGCCGCTGTCTTGCGGAGTGCAGTTGTCGGCGTTTAGAGGTGAAGGGGTCTGCAGTGAGGACGTACACCTCTTCTCTTCGGGTGTCATTGCCCGGGAAACGCCAGGATACTTTCATGTCCGCTGTTCAATCATACCGGGACATGGGGCCTCAGAGAAGACTGTGTCCGGAACGAAAACTCGCTCACACGTGGCATGGGCCTGCCCGCTTGATCGTGACTTGGAAGGGGATTTGTGCGCCCGACGCTTTCTGCCCATTAGGGACACCAGCGTCTTTGAACGCTAGTGCACCATTTGCCGCCATGACGCCCCACGGACAAAGTGGCCATTGAGCATCAAGGGACGCGTCAGTCCCCGAGCGATAAACTGACCTTCCTCTGGCGCGAGTAGTAACGGGTGACACACTGAGTGGTTTTCGTCAGGGCGGTTTGGAGATCGGCGCCGAGTCGGAACGCGGCCGCCCATCTGTGGGGCTTGCGTCACGTGTTTATGTATGCGACACCGGCGGCGGGAACGGCGCGCCGGCGGCGGCGCCTGGCGCGCGCGCCACCTGCCGGCCGGCGGCGGCCCGTCTGCTGACCGTCCCGACACGTGTGTGGCCCCTGCGCCGATGTCACCGCCTCTGAAGTCCGGCCGGGGCGCGACACTCTGACCCCGTGCCCTCAGGTCAGCCGGGGTCAGTCGATCATTGGTCGGTCGACTGACGTCTGGGCAGGCGGCCGCAGTCGGTCGGCTGATGGTGCTGTACTCGGGCAGCGCGCGAGTGGACTGTCCGTTACGGCGGCCCGGAGGCTGGACGTGCCAGGAACACGTCTCTGAGTGATCATCGCACGCGTAACTAGCTTCCTATTCCGCAGGCTGACAGGAGCTGTCAAGTCAGACGTCATTCGTGAATAAAACAACGCGCTCAAAGGCGCAGAGTAATTGAAAACGGCATTGAAATGCCGGAGAAGCGACGTGACTGTAAACGATATCCGCAGCCCCTATCAGGAGAAAGTCATGCTTCCGACTGGTCGTGGTTGAAATAAATAAAAAATGGAATGCATTCCTTAGTCATAGTTCGGACCGGTCGTGATTGAAATAAATGCAAAATGGAAATGCATCCGTTGGGAGTTCCTTCGTCACACTTTAGCGGCGAGGTCATGTTTTTTGTGCAATCCGTCACGGGGCGTAACGGATGACCATTACGCCCCGTAACGGTCATCTGTCGCAATAACCGTCACATTACGCGTTGCAATGACCGTTACATTAAACAGAGCTTCCCATCTTTTGCGCATTATTGAGGCGATAGCTGCGGCTGTCACCGCTTCTAAAGCACTACCCCTGTTGTTCGTTTTCTCCACCGTAGAACACGTAGACCGATCTACAGAGGGCATCTGCGCCTGGCAGAGGAAAGAGCAGCGAGGCTTCGTTGCCCGCCGCTGGCTCAGCCGGTACAGTACTACTGTTTGTGCATTAGCCCCGGGGCTACTGTGGCGCCGCGGCCGAAGAATGGCCCGCCGCGCGCCTTTTGCTAACGCGAAGCGCTACCCGCTGGCGCCGGACCCTGCAACAGGTCTCCGACTGAACAATGTCCCATCGGTGTCGGACGTCGGCGCCGCGCCATTCATTGCCGCGCGGGCAAAAACGGCGCACAAAGGCGCACACGCAGCCGCCGGCAACGAGCTTCAATGACCTGGGACCACCGGTGCAAACAGCGGCCAGGGGCGAGTCCAGCGGCGGGGAGGCGCCGCAGAGGCGGATCCAGCGGCGCGGATCCAGCCGCACTAACTGCGTGTCAGTGAAGAGCCTCAGAAGCGGGCCCGCTGGATATGGGTGGTGCCGTGGAACTACAGGCCTCGGGGCTGATCAAAAAAGCATCGAAGCCGACTGCCACTGTACATTCCCGTGCACAAAGGCAGCGGTGAGCGCAGGGGCGCCGACGCGCCCATCAGCGACACGAGGAGAAGCAGCTTACTCACCGAGCACACCGTGGCGAAAACACGGCGCCAGTGCCCCTCCCCGCCCCGCGGTCGGCCGTGTTGTTGATGGGGGCTGCACGTGCCGCCCGCTGCGGCCGGACGCGGCGCCTGCGGTGCGTGTCCGCCCGAGCGGCCGGCGCGCCCCCGCCGCGGCCCGCCGGGTCGGCACCGAGGTGCGAGCTGCGCCGCGTCACCGGAGGATCACCGGCTCGCTCGCCGTACAGCGCCGACGGGCCCTGTCCTCCGCCGCCGGCTGCCGCGCACGTCACCCGCGCCCTGGTGGTGCCCAGCGACGTGGTCACGCCCGCCTAATGTGCTGCACACCAGCCCAATGTGCTGCACGCAGGCCGCGGTCACGCCCACCCGATGCGCCGCATGCGCTGCCCGTGCGGCGCAGGTCTCTGTTATGTCACCGCCGCGGCAGGATTCGGTGACAAGGAAAAAGTCATTCGCCATGGTAGGACCCTTTTGCTTGATTGCGTTCTCGCAGAATCGATTCCGACTCTTTGTGATACAGTTCCTGATCCTCGGTCGCGTGTCACAGTTTTGAGCTGACTCCGATCCCGACTCTGAGATACAGCCCGATTACGGAATCGATTCTGACGACAGCAGGTTGCAATGTAATCCACGCTGTGGGTCGCATTAAGTCCCACCTCTAACGACACACAATTTGTTAGCGGGACAGTGACGGATCAATTCCATCTTGGCTCAGGGAACACTTGGCTCAAGCCACACGCCTGGTCGAGGATGTAGTTATTTCTCGTGGCAAGATAGGACCATCCTGCGGTGGTGAGAAGGGATAATCGGGGAGAGAGAGAGAGAGAGAGAGAGAGAGAGAGAGAGAGAGAGAGAGAGAGAGAGAGAGAGAGAGAGAGAGAGAGAGAGAGAGAGAGCGGCTCTCCGTCTGGACGAACGGTGACCCCCGCTCTCGGCTACTGCCACCGTTGGCTGCCGTTGACCGTCGGATCATCTTGAGTGACGCCTCCTCACCGGCGTCTGTCACCGGCGTCTGTCACGCCGACTGGCAGACAGCAGACCGGTCATCTGCTGGAGCCTGCCGGACGCGCGGACAGCTGACCGACCAGTGCAGAGCGGCCGTGCGTGTGGCGCTTGGGAACGCCGCCTCAGCGGGTCGCGCCCGTGCCGTCTGCCGCGTGCGCGACGCTGCCGTGGCGCACGCCAGAGGTCGCGCCCCACGCTGCACCCGGCGCCAAGGTCAGGTCACGCCGCGTTCGGAGCTGGGATCAAACTGCGGCCGCCGCGCACCCCCTGGCCATTAATTCCTGACCACACGCCGCCTGTTGCGCCAGCCGAGGCGGCCGGCGCGGCCTCTCCGCCGCCTCCGCGACGTTTGCGACCGCCTTCGAGGCATCCCGCTCACACGGTGTCGTCCACGGGGAGCAGGCTGGTCAGCTGGTGCAAATTCCCACCGCACAGCGCACCGCATCGTCGTACGGTCCTCTGCTGAAGGACCGATCTTGCGGCGGTAGGGCGTGTGCGAATGGCAAATGGCGTAGGGCAGAGTTAGAATCTCGACGTCACTTTCGGTAAAGGCCGCAGTTCTGATCTTAATATGACCGTGGGACCTGCAGTTAGGGCCTGCATCGCTCAGGACATATTCCGCCCTAAGTTACGACTCCGGACGGCACTGCATGCATTTGATACATATATGTACGTTACAAACCATGTTAATAGCTAAAATGCATGACACAGTCGCATGGCTATAAATGACAGAAATGCCCTTCCATCTGTAGGCATGTGTCTGAGCTACAGTTGTTGTTCGGAAGCGACAGCCCCGACGAAATGTAGGCATGAGGTGTTGGCGGAACAACGTCCACGTGTGCAGCGCTGTGTACCAGCACGAAAACCCACGCTTCGAGCATGCAAACTCGCTCCAATGGAATTACACGGTATCTTGAATGGAATCATATGCCGATGCAATAGCACCATGCCTAATTTCATCTCCTTTATGAACCTTTATGAAGCTCTCTATTACGTCGCAGGGGAATGTTGGTGTTTATTGCTGCCGCCTTCGCGCTTCGCACTTGTTCGGCGAGATGATTTCACTTATCCCGTTATTCAGCTAAGTTATTTGAACCGTTGGTTTGTCATTAATCAAGCTCATATCAGCCAATTGCCCCTATGTCATGGCAATTGGGATGCCCCTGATCGATAGAGTAATCACGTGCGCTTATCCCAAGGGTATTCTCCAACTATTTAAACTGGTTCTCAAATTGCGAATCCATTTTCTTTACTAGCTTTTGTCTCCCATCTTCCAAACTCATGCACATCGCTAGTTCTGTCTGGAGTTTCAGCAGTCTCTGCTGATGATGAATGTTTGCGCCACGCGGATTTACAGAATTCGTATGAATAAGAATGCCCGGCTGCTTGGTGTGATTGTTCCCAGAGGAAAACCGCACCAGCTGCGTGTTATATGGAAATATTTCCAGCGGATAATTTCATTGGGATGATTACACATTATGCAGCAGAGTACGTTGTGATTATACCGCCAGCCCTCCCATCTCTCACCCCGTATGACTGACAACTATGTTATTAACCCGTGCACCTGGGCCTAGTTTCACAAAATATAACTGGGGACCTACATACTTTGAGGTAGCGACATAGGCAGAAACAACGCACAACGAAGCGTCATCGATAAATTCTTTCGCGAATCATATACGGGTAAAAAATCAACCTTACTGTAGCAAGATTGACTTACTCCCGCAAGCTTTCACAGAGCGTTTTAAAACTGCGTAGATTTGTAGCTTCGTATTATGAAACGAGGCCCTGCCACCCTATCGTAGCTTGTTTTTGTATCGTGCCCTGTCGCAATGAATAATCGAGTATCGGGCTCATCATTTCTGATTAATTCAGCTGTTGTTGCCGCTGCCAGTGTGCCAAGATCCACCATATTTTATTACGCCCCAGTTATGTTTTTGACATGGCTCACGTGTACCTCACAGAAACTGCTCGCTATATCATCATACACTGCGCTAACTTGGCACACCCTATTTTCCAATAAGTTCTCACTAAATATCTCAGCCGGCGCGATCCACAACTCTTTTCACCCGCACAGGCAGGGAGGTGCCTGCTCGATATACTGTGGATTAAGGCAGCGCCTTTGGGGACACTTGCAGGAGATAGCTGTGGCCGCAGCGCTCGGCTGGCACGGAAACGCTTCTCCCGGGATTTAGATACGCCTCTAGATGTCTGGCTTCGACTGATATCTGCGTGCGGGGTGAAGTCATGCATTTAGACGAATCGCTTGGACTTTGATTTACTGCTAGATGTAGCTAGAGCTGAAGCTGGATCAGCTTTAGCAATCAGGAGTAACCATGTGACTATTTCATTCATTTGTTGGACCCACATAAACCTTCGAATGCACCACAAACAAGATCCACTTGCCGTCATAAACCTGGCATTGACGGCAACGAACAGATAACAGTGTATCCAATCATTGCAGCCGCAGCCGCTTCACGCCATAGGTGTTGTCCAGGCCGGTCGAACAAACATGCTTTCACCCTTCATTATTGCCCTACTGCATGCATTTGCCATGCGCAGCTCGGCGACCCGAGGTCTCCCACGAAGCAGGGGCTGCGATGCCGGCGTTCGTTGAGCGGCGTGCGTGCCCCGCCGGCCGGCTGGCGGGGTGGCCGCGGGCGGGGGTCAGTCGGCGGCGCGGCGTCCAGTGACCCGGCCCCGCTCTGCCGGGGCGGCCGTGCCGCCCGCCCGGCCCGGTGATAACGATTGTAATGGATCGGCCGGCCGCTGCGTCGACCGATCTCTAACGACCGGCGCGCCCCTCTGACGGCGCTAACAAGGCTCGGCGCTGGGAGCTAGAGCCAGCGGCGCGACGCTGGGAGCTGGGGCCAGCGGCTCGGCGCTGGGAGCTGGGGCCAGCAGCGTGACGCTGGGAGCTGGAGCCAGCGGCGCGACGCTGGGAGCAGGGGCCAGCGGCTCGGCGCTGGGAGCTGGGGCCAGCAGCGTGACGCTGGGAGCAGGGGCCAGCGGCTCGGCGCTGGGTGCTGGGAGCTGGAGCCAGTGGCGCGACGCTGGGAGCTGGAGCCATCAGCGCGGCGCTGGGTTGTGGGAGCTGGAGCTAGCGGCGCGACGCTGGGAGCTGGAGCCATCAGCGCGGCGCTGGGTGCTGGGAGCTGGGGCCAGCGGCGCGGCGCTGGCGCTGGTGCTGGGTCTGTCTACCCGCCAGGCGACCTCCGACACACCGACCCGTCCACACCAGGCTGACTGCTGTCCACCACGGTAATAGGCGGGTCATTAGGCGGGCGGGTAATATGCGAACGGCATTACGGCCATTTACTCGGCCCCCAGCGTGCTTGTCGTGGCGTGGGGACAAGGTGGACAGCCAGTCGATCTTCACTAGACCGTCGTTTGCGGCATTTTCTCGTCCACTCTGATGCATAAGGTCCTGCTCCGAACCCATCATTGTCATCCATCATTCATTCATCACCATCATTGAAGTCCATTATTTTGCCCCGATATTGTAGGGAAGGCATTGATTCCCACCTTGCCTGCAACGGCAGGCACAAAACGTCCCTGGCATTGCTACCTTAGCGCAGAGGCGTAGCCAGGATTATCTTAAGAAAGGTGGGAGCTCCATGGGAACCCTTAACAGAAAGCCGAGGAAGGTTCTCCTCACTCTCCTCATTTCTCTACACATGCGGCAATGGAATCCTCCCATGTTGGTAGTCTGACGGGCATCTTTGCTTAGTTTTTGTTTCCAGTTGACGCACAAAGTGCAAAGGGAAATGTTCAGAAAACTGGGCGGGCTCAACCCGTCCTCCCACATGGGACTCGTGGGTCATGCACCCCACTCCCTACTGTATTGCACGCTCCCGTGCGTAGTCAGTGCGTAAACCCGCGCGAACTCACCAGTCTCACCGCCCCCTAGTCCAGTGACGTCACCGCTCTCCGACTTGTGGCGCCACCAGTACAACTATGGTTCAAAGATCGTCCGCTAGGTTCCCTCCCGCTACCTTGCCGACTGGTGCAATGCCATTTGTGAGCTACGTTGATCTCGCTTCGGAGAAGTGTGCATGAACCTGCCAGCCACGCTGCGGGTTATCCAGGGTATGCTGATCATTCTTAGGACTTCTGCCCAATGAGAGCTGAATGCTCTCTTTTCTTACCATGAGTTGCCCGATGAGGACTGTAAGAACACAGAAGAACCCCGCAAATTCGACTTGTTGGGAACAAACTGTGCATTGGCTACGCTCCTGTCCTCTGCTGCAACTAGCTGCGAATCCTGTGATGACAATGGTTGACCGTAATAACCGATGACAGGAGTTTCATCTGTTCCGCTTCCTCATTCACCGCTTCACCCCAAATCTTAGCACCGTCCTGTCTCAACGCGGTTTTCTGCGTCCGTAAGCCATGCGCCAATTCACGGCCATCCTGGCGGGAGCCCTGTCAGCCAGGGCAGGGTTAAAGCCAACCCGGCGCTGCTGAACGAAGGCGACAGCAGGTCTCAGCACGTGGCTATTGGTGCTAGGTCAGAGACTGACCATCATTGTACGGCCAGCTACCATCGGTGCTAGGTTCGCCCGGTCAGGTGGTTTGGGCGTGCAAAACCGTGGCCATTTTCAGATCAAGATCCACACCACATTTGCGCAGAGCCCATGGCAAAACTTTCATTTCCTTACCCTGTTAGATTTTGCGCAGGGCCAACTGGGTCAGGTTTGAAGAGAGACGTAACGTCGCCGATATTCGCAATGTCGCACCCACGGAGGGAGTGGACTGCGAACCACAGTCATTTTGTCTTGCTACTAGGTATCTCGACAATCCGGAACTTTACAAAGTCCGTGAGATAATTCCACAATAATTCCACTTACCCGGTTCCGTGCCACGATACAGGCCTGTGCCATGACAGGTGAGGTGCGGGGACCTATACGGGTTGCTTTCCTGAAGTGGAATGCCGTCTTATGCATCCTTTAACAGGTAGATCGAGGATCTGGAGGATCGCTTCTCAGCTACAGGCAAATTTTGAGCTTTTTACGCCGATTGAGCTGCATGTAAACATTGAGTAGCTAACTAGGGACGTCTTTGCAGGTGAAACCGGCTGTCTTGAAAGCTATTGCCGTCCCATTTCAAGGTTTTTTTTTGCCAGGAACGCAATATAAACCATTTGACTGTATCATCAATTTCAGAGTGCATGGTTTAATAACCACGCGGTGGCATCACCGCGCATTTTGAAACACCATTACGTACAGATGAAGTCACTCCCGGAAAAATAGCAATGCTGCTACCATCGAGATGTTGCCAACTCAATCTACATGTTCATGGTACTAACTCAGTTTTTCATGGAAAAACCTACGATCCCTTCAAACAGCCCATCGCACGTTGAAACTGCGCTTTTCGAAGTTGCGACGTAAACATGACATTACCCTTCCTCTTACTCGCAACTATGGATGTTCACCAACCTGGATTGCAAGAGTTGCCAAACGTTGTTTTCGTCAAGCTGTTTGCCGTTTCGGCGGTCCACAGCAGCCGCTCCGCTAAGCCAAATGTGGTAGTTGTTTCGTGCGCTTTTTGGCAGGGCTCTCTCGTTCCCACTTCCAGCTCTTCGGATAGAGAAAGGCGCTCAGGCGCCCCTGGTCATGAACGCTCCCCCTAGCGTCACCTCCATGGCAGCTCATCCGAGAACCATAATGCCCTATTGTGGATAATACTTAACCCCGTGTTCAATCACCTCCTAAACGCTTTCATTCCTGCTCGCAGAAGAATACGCGCGAAAAGTGAGAGCACGCGCGACCACCATTTCTTTGTTCAAGCGCGCGAAGGACTCACAGGACTCACAACTGCCGTCCCAGTGCGCTCACCAGCTGTCCGGGAATTTTTTAGGACGTATGGCATCGAGTCGGCATCCTCACCGGACGTGCAGTGCTCCACAGCCCACATTGCTCTCGCAAATGTCGGGTCACTGGACGGCACCTGGCTGAACAATTAATTGGTCGCTCTGTTGAAACACAGCCAACGGTCCCGTCATAGTACGAGGACGATGCTGTAGTTTGTTCTGATTCCAAATCGGCTCCACAGTTACCCATTGACCCGGGCTCTGTTCATCATCTATTTGTGGTCTTAATCAAATATATATATATATATATATATATATATATATATATATATATATATATATATATATATATATGCCTATCACGTGTTCTCACACAGGATGTCGGCAGTGGAAATCAATGTTTCTGCGGATCCCGGACATGTCGGCATCGCAGATAATGAGCCGGCTGTCTCCGCAGTAAAACTGCAGTAGCGCCTGGAGCCGTCAATACGGCCACGTTCGCGCCGCGGGCGCGGGCGCGCGCCTCCTCCGCGGCGCGGCAGCCGCGGCGGCGGCGGCGCTGGCCGAGTGCCAGGCCCGCCCCCGCGTCGGCGGTAAACACGCGCGCGGCTCGACCGCCCGCGCGAGCGCGAGCGCGGGCGGCGCGCCGCGCGCCACACCTGTCCGAAGCGGCCGCTCCGGGGAGGGGCCGGCCACGGCCGCCACTGTCGGCCCCGGGTGTCTGCGGCAGCGTGAGACCACCGGCGGCGCCGACGGCCGCCTGAGAGCTGTAGGGCACGAGGAGAAGCCACTCTCGACCCGAGCGTGTGTCACTTGACTGCTTCCGTTTGAGAAGGGCTCACACCGCTGAAGGTGATGGAGTGGTGTAGGGACCGGTAGTTATTCGAAGGCTGATACAGCTCCGGAGTCTGATCTGCGCACACGGCCAGCAGCGTCCTCACGAGACGCGACGAACGCGCCACCGGGATGGCCGGCCTCTGACTGCGGCCTGTGACCTCCGCGCTCTCCCGAGCAGGCCGGCAGGGACGCACGCCCGGCGCGCGGCCCGGCGGGGCGGCGGACGCGCTGCAGGGCACCGCGCCGCGGCCGGCGCGCCGCGCTATATCGGGCCGTCCTTTCTCCCACCGCCGTGTCCCGCTAAAGGCTATCAGATGGCGGTGGCGCGCGGCGGCGGCGGCCGCGGCACGGCTTCTCTGGGCCCGGCAGCTCGCAGGTGCGGGCCGGCGCCGCGCGCCGCCGGGGCGCGGCTCGGCGGCGGCTGGAAGAGCCGGCCGGCCCTCCCAGCTCGCCCGAAGGAGCGAGGACGTGCCGTGAACGAGCCGCCGCGCGGAAAGCCGGACAGGCTGGCGGTGGGCGGGTTGCGCGTGGGAGCCGGGCGGACAGGGGCGTCGCCAGCGCACTCCGCCGTCGGCTCTCCGGCGTCGCAGCCGGCGCCGTGCGACCCTCACCCGGCGCCCACACACGCTCGGGTGCTAATGTGACGACTCCCGCCCCATGCGCGGCCCGGTCGCGCCGCCGCCGCCACTCGGCCGTCGCACCTGTTCGTGGAAGCTCGGTGTCGTGCGGCAAGGCGGGATTAGCGGCGCCACCGCGCCGGGGCCGCGCCGCAGCTGTCGCCGCCGGGCTCGCATCGCCTTACTGGACCAGCGGTCGGTCCTGCACGGCCCGGCCGCGCGGTCCGTGTGGTCCGTGCGATCCGCGCCGGTCTGTGGCCCGCGGTCCGCTGCTGCGCGCCCTGCGGTCTTCGCCGAGGCGGGGCCGCAAAGTGCTGCGCGAATCGCGGTCGAGGGTGCGCCATGAGCTGGGGCGTAGACAGCTGAGAGGGAGCCGGTTGGCCAGAGTCACGTGGCGCGACGGCAACCTGTTTCTACGGAACTGGCGGCGCTCGGCCAAGCGCCGGCCGCGGTAGTCTGCCGCTGCAGCGGAGCGCGGAGGAGGCGGCGAGCCACGTGTGAAGTGTGAGCGGCGCGACCGGTGAGCGGCGGTGACCTCAGGTCAGCGGCGGCGCCGGCGAGAGTGGCGCCGTGTGAGTAAACCCGGGCCGGGAGATGGGCCCGTTGCGACGCGGGGTATGAATCCCGCCAGGAGCTACGAGTCTGTCAGCGAGCTCCAGCTGCCTGCGGGCTGCGCGGAGCAGGTCGGCCAGGCGCCGGCCTCGTCACAGCAGGTAATCATGGGTCAATGCGCGCAGGGAAAGCCCGAGGACCGGTGTAGGAACCCCGGCCGATGTCCGCGGAGACTGGCTGACATTTCACAGTCGGTGGGCGTGCTGATCAGTATTGGTGGCCTTGCAACTTCCCAGAGTTGTGACTGGGATCTCCCGTAGAGGGACATGAGAGGGGCATAGGGGCGTGCGAATTTTCACGGGTGAGTAAAAGATACTGACGAAACGTACTGGCGACTTACGATTTACATTACTGAAGCCGTGACCTTGCGACTCGTTTCAAAGTTGTGGGAAGCGCTTCGATTAAGAGTTATTAAAACCTCGAGTTTTGACGTAACAGCCCTGTTCCGAGATGGCTTGCCGATGATGGGCAGTTGTTAGTGCTCGTTGGGGTGCATCATAAACCGGTCCAACTGGATCTTAAGGGATTCAGTGTTCTTTTGTCTTCGTTAACCTTCTGATAAGGGATCGCTTAAGTAACGGACCAGATGGTGACTTTCAGACACATGTATGCGCACGTCATAATTCATGGTATATGTCATCAGGTACGGGCAGTTTGTTAGTATCTACAGAATCATAGTTAGTATCTGCGAACCTTTAAAAACCTAGGCCGCCCGAAGGCTCCTAAAAACAAAGATCCTCCTCGCAGGTGAATCACGCGCTTGTGGATCCGTGGATCTTGGATCAGTGGATCAAGTGAACGACGTCTGATGTGGGCGACACGGCAGTGCAGGCCAGTGACCTGCCACTCTGGGCTCAGTGACCTCCACAGCCACCCCGGCAGTCAACACAGCCGCGGCCCACCCGTGCCAAAAGCCACAACCCGGCCCCGCCGGTCAGCCCGTCGGCTGGTCCAGCCGTTATACTGTCAGCGGACGCTGCTCCGCTGGGGAGGCTCGCCTCCAGCTGCAGGGGGGGGGGGGAGGGGGGGGCTCCGTACAGAGCGGCTGGCGTCGCGCCGCCGCCGCCGCCCACTGCCAGTGCTCTGCCGGAGGCTCCAGACGCCCACTGTCAGAGGCTCCAGCCGGGCGCCAGACGGATGCCTCACGTGACGCCGGACGAGCGGTGGCCGAAGCGATGGCGCACCACCAGTCGGCCCGGATACGGTACTGCGCCAGTCAGAACACAGGCCCTGTCCACGAGCTGGCTGGACGTGTGTGTGTGTGCGTGTGTGTGTGTGCGTGTGCGTGTGTGTGTGTGTGTGTGTGTGTGTGTGTGTGTGTGTGTGTGTGTGTGTGTGTGTGTGTGTGTGTGTGTGTGTGTGTGTGTGTGTGTGTGTGTGTGCGTGTGCGTGCAGGCATCACGCCAGTCTGTAGCGGTTCAGCAAGCCATGTCCATCCTCGGCCCGTCCGCACGTGAGAAGCAGACGCCGTCTGCGGCGTCCGTGACTACCCGCGACGGCTCGTGACCGCGGTCCGCGACAGCTCGTGACCGTGGCCGACTCTCGGCCGCCGCCCACACAGCGCGCTGTGACATCACTGCGCTCCGAGAACGGCCCGTTGGCGTGGCAGGAGGGCGGGCGGGCCAGCAGCCACCTGGCCCGCCGGCCGCTGCCGTGCCGCCTCCGCAGCCAATAGCCCGCCGTTCGTGACCGGGCTTCTGCACCCCCGCCGGGCACGGCTCGGGCATTAGCACTGCATACGTCAGTGGGACGCCTTGGTGCATGGCATACAAATGGGCCTGTGCTGACGGTTTAGGACATTTTTATGGCTACTGTGAATGGTACCGGGCGAGGCAGACTGGGATGGCCTTCAGTGATGGGTTCAGAAATCAACAGGGGGATGACCAAGCAGACTCAAGGGGACACCATGTCATCAGAGAAACCAGCTCCGTTGGGGTGAGCTCTTGAAGCATTGGGAGTGCTCTCACTCAAGGGGCCAATAAATGACGCCAAATAAGTCATCCGTTATAAACGGTAACAATCCCAAATCATCCACTGGTCGTTCTGAGTATCTATATATCGATTTCGGTAAGACTCGTGGCCAGAAACACAGGAAGAATCGTACATTGAGAGGGGAGACAATTCAAACATTTCCCCGAAGAACGAGCTCAGCACGCTGCAGGCGCGTGCAATTTCTTGTGTGAAGAGATGGCGCCGGGGAAGTCATGGCCAGTGGCGATGCCAGTGGTGTCATCATCATCATCACAGACACACCGCTGGCGTGGGAAAACTCTCAACGCGTGGACAAAGGGGACGATTGTCCTCCGCTCTGACAAAGACACTCATATTCTCCCTTAGAAGCGCGTACACTGGGCAACGTAAGTGCGAGTCTCGGTCTTAGTCCGCTCTTAGGAGTCACGGTACGAGTCTGCTCTGTCCCAGCTTGGGACAGAGCGGGTCAAGGTCTGGGGATGCTATTTGACCTGAAGTGTTCTCTTGAACAGAAACGGTACGACAGCGTGTAGTATCAGGCGAATGTTTCATGGGCGATGAAGACGGCATGTCTGTATCGCTGGGGCTGCTCCTAACCAGACGTCACACCACGGCGGACCAGCGTGGGAACGCCGGCCGAGCTCGGGCAGACTGCTCGTGCCGCGGTCCGTCCCGCCGGGCCGACTGGGCCGTCACGGGCTGGCTGTCATTAGGTGTGTCTGCGGTCAGGCCACCTCCACCTGACCCGGAGGCCGCTCCATCTGACCCGGCCATTCCACCTGACCCGGCGCCGGTCACTCCACCTGAACCCGGGCAAGGCCATTCCACCTGAACCGGTGGCCACTCCACCTGATCCGAACGGCCGCTTCACCTAACCCGGCGGCCACCTCCACCTGACCTGTCGGCCACTTCCACTCTGACCCGGCTGGTCACTCCACCTGACCCGCGGCCACTCCACCTGACCCCGGCGGTCACTTCCACCTGATCCGGCGGGCCACTCCACCTTGACCCGGGCGGTCACCTTCACCTGACCCGGCGGTCACTCCCCCTGACCCGGCAGGGCCACTCCACCTGACCCGGGCGGTCCACTCCACCTGACCCGGCGGTTCACTCCACCTGACCCGGCGGTCACGTCCACCTGCCCTGGCGGCCCGCTTCCACCTGACCCCGTCACTGATCCGGCAGCCACTCAAACCTGGCCGGCGGGCCAGGTTCACCTGACCCGGCGGCCAGTTCACCTGAACCGGTCACGAATCAGTCGCCGGTAGAATGACAGTCTAACCGGCCTTGCAGTCATGTTAGAGGAGTGCTTTCCAGCAGACAGGGGGCTTCTGTTAAGAGAAGGCTGAGGGGTGACTCAAGACCGTGGGCCGTGGCCGAGAAAATATTTCGGTCACTAACACCGATATGTATTTAAGACAACTCCTTTTCCCTGAAATGTCTGATGTGAGAAGGCACTCGATGGAACCGCTATCCATGCGTGCAGCCTCATGGACGGATTGATAGCGGCATGCACACATTGATAGCGGCATGCACACATTGATAGCCGCATGCACACATTGATAGCCGCATGCACGCGGCATGCAGCTGAACGGAGCTGGTGGCCAGTGATGTCGCAACGCTTACACCGGGAGATGCTCTGCTCTGCTCAGGACCACACAGCTTCACATATTTACCGACCTTGGCACGTGTTCGCACTTGGCGAGTAGCACGTGCCGGGGCATCGTTACGAGATCAAAATGAATGCCGTCTTGCAGTAACAACACACTAGCGAAGCATCTGCCGGACGCGCCCCCATGCTGCGTGCGGGTATTCTTTAACGAGATATGACAAGCAGAAGGCGGGATCTGAATGAGCCGATTGTGAATGCACGAGAGCACGCGCGTGCGTCCGAGCGCCGGCGTATGCAAGACGCGCGCATCTGATAACTGAGCTCACTTCCATCTGCCGGCCCCTTCACCGCTAGTCCATTGTTACGTGTGGTTAATGGCGCCCTAATTCATCAGTTTTCCATCAAGCTGTCATAACCGGCGAGCCGAGATAAGATCGCCGTCCTGTGATGAAGGGCAGTTGGGACGCGGGCGTCCTGCGGTGGGCGACCCTGCCGCGGCGGTCAGTGGCTCCCGCTGGCGGCCGGCTCAGCAGCCAGTGGTGGCCTGCAGCTGCCGGAGAGCGGGGCCGCTGCCGACCCGACCCGGGCCGGGGCAGGGGCAGGCCGCTGCCGACCCGACCCGGGCCGGGGCAGGGGCAGGGCGGTGCCGCGCGGCCGGCGCCGGGGCGCGCGGGTCGGCGCCCCCGGCGCCGCTGCGCTGGGAGCGCTAACGAACCCGGCTGGCCAGAGATCATCTGCCGACAGCTGAGGATGGATCGCCACCCATTCCACCGATGCTGTCAAGCCCTGGTCGGCACAGAGCACCGCTAAACACTGGCGGACACAACCGCTGACAGCACCAGTGAAAACATTAGCGGCACGTTCGGCGGTCAAAATTCCCCAGATTCTCGCCATGCTAATTTGTCATGTTACCAGTGCTTGCAGAACGTATAAGCTTCGGTGAATGTGAACAATCCTCACCAAAAGTCAATAAACGTAATCGTGTATGAATGATGTAATTGTCAGTTTACCCTTCTGTATGACGGGAAAGCATTTGAAACAAATCCCTCTCACCCACCTGTATCGTGCTGTTGCGGTCGCTGTGTTCCCAGATCTCTCCTCGCGCCGTGGTGCTTCTGACGCCGCCTGACATGACCTGACCCGCGCTTTCCCCACCTGCAGGGTGACATATCACTGCAATGCCACGCCTTCAAGAGCAAGCTGTTCAGGAAGAAGCGAACGTGCAACGTGTGCCACCAGACCATCAACACACAGGGCAGCTCGTGCCGAGGTCAGTCTTGTCGCGCCGTCTTCGGGCGGGCTTTCCAGCGGCCCTTCTCCCGCCATCGCCGCTCCTCGCCGCAGATTGTTGGCTGGTTACTTCCCGCCTGCGTGGGTGGCGGCGTCGTCGCCAAGGTCTTGTGTATTTGCTTTGTCGTCGCAAGAGAACAGTGGCATGTCTTCTTTTCTACCTCTCTCTGTTAACAGGCCGCGGACCAAACCATTGCCACCTCTCCCCCTCGGTTTCCTCAGTCGCGTGTGCTCGCATGCTTCGGCACTTCGACGTTCCTGTCCTCCGTGCACTCCGAGCTCAAGCGTCCTCTCTGCGCCGGTCGCGGAGGAGTGTCCCCAGTCCTCCTGACGTGTGGATGGATCCCTGACGGCGGTCACTGCGCTGGCCTGCCGCCTTCAGCGAGGATGGGATGCACCCCCGGGCAAGACATTCAGGACTCCCTCGCGGTGTGGGTTTCACGCCGACGGCCGCGCTGGGCGGCGAAAGCCTGGGAGCCGCCAGCGCGACGTCCACCGGGTGGGGCGGCAGGTGCGCCGCTCGTGTAGTGTTTTCCCAGCTACTTCAGCTTGGGTGAGCGAGGACTGCGCGACCGCTTTGTCGCTTCGGATGTCGCTCGCTAGACAGGGCGGAAATTTGGGTTTCCCACCGGGACTTGAGCCGGGATCTTTGCAATCCTGGTCCAGTACAGTCAGTCGGAAAAGGCGAAATGAGAAAACTATGCGAACATGTCATTCTCACCGGGGCGTGAGGCTGTCCACCGGACCGAACCGGATTGGACCGGAGTCCAGTCCAGATTGGACCGGACCGAATCGGATTGGACCGGAGTCCGGTCCAATCCGGACGAGCATGGCGTACCGTCATCCGCTGATGGTGACGGACTATCGTCCACCATCGTTTATCATGCTCGCCGCCCGGACCGCGCGGAGAAATTAGCGCCAAATGTACCGGCGCGCACCATTAGCTCGCGGATTAATGACCGGGCACAGGTCCAAATGTGCGGCACGGCGTCCTGAGCTGATTGCTGGCGGGCGGGTCACCTCGCGCAGATCCCGGCCAGCCGGACACCGGCGAGAGGCGCGCCGGGTCCCATCTGAGCACGGCCGCCGAGCGCGCAGGGCGCCGGGTCACATCTGAGCACGGCTGCCGGACGCTCAGAGCGCCGGGTCCCATCTGAACACGGCTGCCGGGCGCTCAGATGGCGGGTCCCATCTGTACACGGCTGCCGTGGCTGAGGCGGAGGCGGACCGACAGGCGGGTGTCTGCTCCGACCTTGCGGCGAGCGCCGCCGCGCCCAGCCGTATCATCACGGCGGGACGTCTGTCCGCCGCCGCCTGCCGATCACAGCCGCCGCCTGACCCTGGTGACCTGCCGATCACGCCGGCCGGGGGCTGCCGGGAGCGCCTGGTGACACCCTGACCCCGCCGGAGCAGACGCGGGGTCGGCACGCTGACGTCACCGGCTGGGCCGTTCTCCCACACATGCTACGGGCGAACGGCCGGTCTGACTGCGTGTGATACCCTCGTTGGGAGCTTCTGTCGTCGCTTGTTTTTTGTGCACCCCAGTGCTAATTTCCATTTATAGCGATAATACTTGATGACAACGGCGGTGCACTTACGCATATTGATGCGCGGCTCCCCAAAGTACGATGAAACACGTGGCCGATGTGATGAAACACGTGGCATGATCTAATAAATGGACGCTCAGGGAGGCCGCGATCCGTCCCACGTGCTGTGTCTGGTGCCGGTAATACGCCGCGGATGCAATGAGTTTCGAACTCATGAGTACACTACGACGAGGTGATCGTTCCACCGAGCTGCGGGATATTCTGCGGGGTGTATCTTACCTGGCGATGCTGATGACCTTGCAGCTATTTTTGATGACCTTGCAGCTGTCTTTGATGACCTTGCAGCTATCTTTGATGATTGATGATCTTGGTCCGCTTTCGTCCCACACCCGGCCCCAAAGCACCGTCACTCCCGGTGAGCGGTCTTTTGAGCTGAGTTCTGGCAACTATCCTCGGCGTGAAAGGCGGACTCATAGCAGAGGGAGGGGTTCAGCAGAGCCGTGTCCCCATCCAAGCCAAAGACCACGACTCACAGCCGCCAGGTCAGCAAAGGCCGTCCCGGGACGTGCGCGAGCGGCGGATCTTTATTGGTGTGACTTCCAGCCTCCGCGAAGGACATGTTTGGACTTCGCTGCCTTTGGGAGCTGCTGCGCGAGAGCCGTGTGTGGGAGCCGCGGGGCTCGCGTGGGAGGCGGCCCTGGCGGAGCGACCAATTACGGAGCCTGGGCGAGTGAGCACGTGTGCGCTGTGAGCAGGAGCTAGATCGCCACAAATGAAAGCTTGGATAGGCATAAATGTTTTGGATATTGGGGCCGGTGTTTCGGCGCTGCCGCCGCGTCACCCAGCTGCCAGATCGCTCCGGCGCCCGAGACACCTTCGTCACCACGTATTGATGCAAGGGGGCTCAATGAGTCGCTTATGTCTGGCATTGGGGCTGTGCGATGTACTCCGTATGTGAGGTCAAATGCGGTTGTTCGCCTCTCGCCTTGGCAGGAAGGGCAGACGCCGCGAGGAAGCTCAAACGTCTTGGTACGGCCGAAGAGTGTGTCGCGTATGCTTGTGCAACCGTAAATTCCTTTTTCAGCTCCACGTTCCCGTTAAATAAATGCCGCCTGGATAAGATTACGCTTTTACAGTCTAAACGTGCCTCTAATGAAATCGAATTAACGGGAATGCGCTGGAACGTGAAGATGCGAGCATACGACCACTCCAAGAGAGGAAACGGCCATTTAGATAATGAATGGACCGTATAATTTACGATTTTTTCCGTCGTGACGAAGGAGCGCGTCTAAATGGGTGCTAACCTATTCGTTTCCGCCACAATAGGTTAGCGCCCATTCAGACAAGCTCTTCGGCGGAGCTGATCCACGCGACCTCCCTAGTCGCGCCAGCACCAGCGCTAATTCCTGGCCCGGGACCGCCTTTCAGCCCCTCAACGCTGTTAGCACAGCCGAGCCAAATTGCAGCCCGGCCAGGCCGGGAACGTTCTGCGGAAGTCGGTGTCCGCGTGTGGTCAATGTTGCCGCCGGACTGGTGCCCCATGCGACACCAGCCCGCGGCCCGACACCACGCCGGCCGAGCCGGTGGCCGGGCTCAGGTCTGCGCTCGGGCGGCGTGCTCAGCTCCTGCGGCGTCGCGCTGGGGTCGGGCGGACCCGGTCCGCGGCACGCCAGGTGAGGACACCGTCCCCCGCACGTGGCGGGACGACACGCCACGGGAAGAACGCCGCGGGAACTGACCCCGCGGTCTGCGGGGTCAGTCGGTGACCGTGTGGTGACCTTGTCCGACAAGCTGGCGGCTGCTCGTCGTGAGCTCCATTGACGATCCGAGCTCGTCCCTCGGGTGACCCGCGTCTGCGGAGGCGTCACCACCGACTGCCACCACCACCCTGTGTTCGCTGCTCAGTACCGCTATTTGGCATGTTCAGCGGCGTGGCCCTCGTACGTGACGCGGTTTGAGGCGGTGGAACGCCGTGAGGAACACTCCTGCCAAGAGACACTCGTGTTCCGGTACCGCGCCCGGCGGCAGCGGGGGACCCTCCCGGCAGGGGGGGGGGGGGGGGGGCGGTATGCGGGTGAGCCGCCGGCCGGCCGGCCCCGGCAAGGCGGGCAGGGTACCATCCGCCATCCACCTCCAATATGCCATGACGGGGCCGCTCGGGAAGGGTCGGAGGGGCCGCGGGGGAGGGGTCGGAGGGGCCGCGGGGAGGGGGGGCAGCGGGCCCCGGCGCCGCAGCTGTATTCGCCGCGCTCGCCGCACTGTTCAACGGCCAGTGATACGTGTCTCGGCGACGGAAGTGCACGCGCACGCGTGAGTCGGCGTCTCCACCGTCTGTCGTGATAGTGCCGGGCGTGATCGGAGGCGGCCGTGGTCCGGGCGGGGTGACGCGGACCAGCAGCGTCGGAGCCGGGCCAGGCCCGGCCGCGGGAGACCGGCGGGCGGCGACATCAGACGCCCCGCCATGAAAACCCTCTTCAGAAAAGGTGGGCATGCCACGCCAAACGTCGGGCGAATGGGCTCCAAGCGCGGCCCATTTGAAAATATCCATTGGAACAGTAGTGACGTGAGCAGGACATGGGCCCTGTATTTTTCCTGGGGAAGGGCTCCACGAAGTTTCATTGGTAGCAGGCATGTATTTGCCCACGGTTTGTCTGGCACGCTTTAATGCATACAATGCACGTGGTTCCCAATCGCGAACATCAACGGGTTTTGACAATTACGCAAGGTGTTAGGTTATCAACAGGAATGTAGAGATAGCTTATTCTTTGCACGAGGCATGGGACTACACGAAGTCGTAACTGCCGCCTCGGTCCCCCCCCCCCCCCCCCTCCCATGGCATGGCCCGACATGCTCCGCTTAACGTGTGCATGATCTGAAATTCTGCTTACGGGCCCTGCAAGAGAAGAATCCACTTAAAAAATTTCACCGCCCTCGCCCGTTTTCCGATTTATATTTGCCACAAAACTCCGGTAACCAAGTACCAAAACCATGCGGGGGAACATCCGACTCCGCGCACATGAGCCAGCCGCTGCCGGCGGCCAGCGCGGCGTCCGGCGCCGGCGTTCGGCGTGACCGATCGGCGCCTCGCCTCCAGCCGGCGCCGGTCGCACGGCGGGTCGCTCGCGCTCCCATGGCCGCGTCAGCGATGATATCTTTATTGGTCCACCGCGCGATAGCCCCCTGAGATCGTCGCCGGTCCGGCGGACCCGCCGGTAAATCGTTGGCCCGGGGCCGCCGCCATAAATTACCTCAGATAATAGAGAGCACATGTAGGAATAGAAAGTCCAATATCGTCGCCGTAACAAACGGCGCTGTTTTGATTGGGCAGCCGGTGGAGGCGGCGCGTCGAACTATGAGAGGCGTGCGAGGGTTTTTTGTGGTCGGCGCCGGGCCTCACGTCGGTATGTGGGACGCGCCGACTATACCTGCCGTCGATGGGCAACGTGAGGGCAGCCGGAGGTGAGATGCTGCGAGGGAGAGACGTGAGAGGAGCCAACTGTGAGCTGCTCCGAGTTAGGGACGTGAGGGGAGCCGAATGTGCGCTGCTCCGAAGAAGGGATATGAGAGGAGCCGACTGTGAGCTGCCCCGAGGGAGAGATGTGAGAGGAGCCGGCTGTGAGCTGCTCCAGGAGAAGGACGTGAGAGGAGCCGGCTGTCGGCTGATTCGAGAGAGGGACGTGAGAACGGGGAGCCAACTGACCGCTGCTCCGAGAGAGATGTGACAGAAACCAGCTGTGTGCTGGTTTGAGGGCGAGAAGTGAGAGAACACTGCTGCGAGCTGTTCCCTGGAGCGCAGCGGGAAAGGCTGGGCCCCTCATCTGCGGACGTAGCATGCAGCGGGCGAGAGCACACACTCATGGGAGGGCCCACGTCGTACAGATCCAGTCTGCCGTGCACGAGTCGTGCATGCAGGAACTGAGTCCCGAGTGCCCGGCTCGCCTGGCGAATCCCTTCTCACCAGACCGCACGGGACGTTGAATCATACACCAGTTGTGTAAAGGTCACTCGGCGCCAACACCTGCGGTGCCCCGTGTTTTTAGCGCCGCTGGTATTACGACCAAGTGTCGGCAGGTGACTGCGCCTCTGATGAACGGTTTTCAGTGCGCCAAAAAATGCCGTCGCCCGTTGGACCGCGTCGCCGCATCAGCTGCTGTGAGCCCCCCCCCCCCCCCCCCTCCCCTGCGCCCAGCGGACGGTGCTGCATTCTCTGCCGTGCCCTTTAGCGTTCGTTCAGAGCAATTAGCGCTGAAGACGTGCGGCGGGCCTGTTGTCGCAGGCGCCAAAACTCACGCTCGTTAGCGCCTCTGACCGCGGCGCCAGCCGCCGACGGTCGGTGAGACACCGACTGTAGTCTCCCTGCCTCCGCCTCCGCTGAGCCTCTCCCTCCGCCGCTGCTGCCACCGTCGCCGCCGCCACCGCAGCCGCCGTCGCCGCCGCTTCCGCTCGGCCGAACAGAGCGACGAACACCGACGCCGAGAAACACGGCGCGACGGGGTGAGTGACAGACAGAGTACCGTTCACTGGCTGCGACGGCGGGCGACGCAGGAGCGGGCCCGAGGAGGCGGCGAGAACACCGGCTCCGACACGAGGTGACACGGACTAGCGTCTGACGCAGGGGCGGCGTTGGGATGTGTCTGAGAAGCAGGCGCCGCCGGGACACGCCGGACGCCTCCAGGAAACGCCTGACGAGAAGCCAGCACTGAGAATGTTCGGCACACAGGTACCACCTTGTAATTTCTGACGTACAGGTGTTATGTGTGTCCCACACGGAAACAACACTGAACTATCTAACACAGTCCACTCGGTGAATTTCTGGTAAAAAGCTGACACCGGTAGTGTCTGATGGAGCCGACACACCGGAACGTCTGACCGGCGTGACACCAGACATGTCTTGCACAAAGCTGACATCGATAACGTCTGACGCGACACCAGGTAATACCGGAACACGGCGGCCACACCAGGTAACACCGGAACACGGCGGTCACACCAGAATGTGCTGGCGGAGCCGGACGCCTCGTTCAACCCGTTCCCGAGCCGCGTGGGTGGGCGGGTGGGTGGGAGGCGGAGCGGTGGGGCGCCGCTCTCTCCCACGGCAGGCCAGAGCCGCCAGACGCCTGGGGAAGAGCTCAGCTGGTCGGCTCGCGCGCCCAGCGACAACACGCCGGCTGTCGGTACCTCGCTTTTTGCGGCGCGCGTCGCGGCCGATGAAAAACCGGCCGGCGTATCTGGCGGCGCTCGGTGTGGGTTTCGCGCGGAACGGCCGGTAACGATGTTGACCCGCGGCCCATTGCATGGACTGCGCATCTGTGTCAACACGCGGACCTCATATTAACGCTGCGGCAGTGCACGGCCGTATTGCTCTAACCTCCGGCGCGTGGGATGTCCATGCAGCCTCTGCAGTGCGCGCGCTGTCGCCGAGCTGACGGGGGACAGATGCCGCGCGACCTTGTTATCGCAGTGAGGGGCGCGGGGAACGCATCCGGTGACGCGATGTTCCCCAGCTCCCCCCCCCCCTTCCCCCCCCCGTGACGCGGCCAATACCCTTCCGTCGCCGTCTAGCGAGCGCCCCGAACGCCCCAGACGGGGGCGGAAGAGGAAGGGGAGGGATGTGTGGGGGAGGGCGGCACGTGCCACCGCAGCCTCATTCAGCGCGCCGTGCCAGGGCCAGGTGGTCCCACGCTCCGGCACAATCTGTCGCGGCCCGCTCAGCTGGACGGAAGTGGACCATTAGAGGAAACCACGGGCCTCGCTGGGCACGGCCTCAAAGCGATTCCCAGACCGCACTCCGCGGACGTGAGGTCATGCCTGTTAACCTGGAATTCCAAGTAACCCTGTTGTGGCGTGGAGTGGCTGTCCCAAACTGCATGGCAACGGCCAGTGTTCACATGGCCCTGCATAACTGGCGTCCATGGCGAAACAGCTCGCGAGCTGTCGTGAGCGTGTTGGCGGTCTTCCGCCATCCATGCCAACGATTAAATGAAGGACACTAGCTTTTATCACTGTCGCCCCAAACGAAATAATCGCCGCGGGCGATTCCTCGCACGGTGCCCGCCCGAGCTGACAAAGCCAGCCAGTCAGTGAGGGGTCGAACCCCGCCTGGCGACGCACAGGAGCGGCAGCCCAAGACCGGCCAGCGGCGCGACCCAGCCCGACACGCACGCGCACCCCTGTGCGGCGCCACTGCCTCGGGCCGCCGCTGCGGGCCACGCCTGGGCTGATTTGTGACGCCGGTGCTCCGCCCCGCCCCCGAGAGCTCTAGGACCGACGCGCAAGACCTGGTCCGCTGCTCTCCCATTGCGCCGGGCCCGCCTCAGTCTCGTTGCCCCGGTAATTACCATCTGCAGGTCGGTCACGTGGTGTATTAATATTCCGGGGGCGGCCCTGTGCCGGTATGCGCGCGCCCGACATGCCGCGACGGGCAGGCGGCGCGCGCGGCCCCGTGAGGCTATTTCTGCTCCGCCTCCCGCGTGGCCAGTCTGGCGGCGCCGGCCGCCGCCGACGCCACGCAGAGGCCCGCGCCATCGCCAACACGTGGCGCGACGCGGCGCGCGCAAATCGCCCGCCAAAAGAGCGCGGCGCGGGAGCGGCGGCAGCGGCGCGCGAAAGGAAGCGCAGGTCGCGATCGATCGAGCACCCATCATACCTCTCTCTCCAAACGCCGGCCGAGGCCTGATGTATGGCCAGCTTGGTTTTCACGTGGCCGGCGTGCCTGAATAATTGCGTTTGGGCGCGCGAATGACTCGGTGGTGAGCGATGGGTGGTCGGCCGGCCGGCCGGTCGGCCGCGCGCCGGCGGAGGTAGGCGACGCTTCTGCCGGGTCCGAGCGTGCCGCGACCGAGCGCCAAGTTCCGTGACCCGTGCACTCGGACGGACGCCGGGGCTGGTCTCTTGCGGCCCCCGGTAGATGCCGACACCGGCGCATGCAACTTCCTTGCGTCCCACGTGACGACGCCATGACTGTCGCTCGTTTTACGAACTGCTCGGAGCAAGTCTGCGTGGAAACAGTTTCAGCACCACCACCCTCTGCTCTGCTCGGCCGGCGTGCATTCCATCTCGTCCCGTGACTGTTCGTCGCGGTACTTAGCTTTATATCAGCCTTGGCGGTGTAGCTTCAGGCACGTGGTGCCAGAAATAATCACTCCGGACATTGCGGGCGCCACGCGCTGTTTAAATCACCAAATATAGATTGCAGGCCTTCCAAACATCCTGCTAGTCATACCAGCTTATAAACTGCCTCAATAATTCAGACCGCGTTCAGCCACCTGGACTCACCCATCAGACTGAGCCGCATCTATCACCGCGCAGATGCGAGACTGCCGACAGATTAGTCCTGTCCGCGCAGGCGTCCGGCTGCAGACTCAGCTAGCCACTCTCGCGGGCTTGTCCCAGCTGAGTGAAAGCAAACTGAGGTTGTATCTTTCATTAGAGTGCCTTCCACATCCGCCGAGTGATGGGGTTGACAGCCGGCCAGGGCTCGAGCGGCTGGCCGGGCCGCGGCGCCGGACCGGGTGCCCGCGACGGCCCTCCGGCGCCGGCTATTTCAAGCGCCGACTCCCGAGCTCGGGGCGACCCATTTCCGGCTGGGTCCGTGACACCCCGGCCGGCTCGTAAGGTGTCGCCGGCCCAGAGAGAGGGGGCGGGGTCACCGCGGCCGGCGGCTGTGCGGGGTGTGACCAGGCCCGGCCTCCGTGTCGCCCTCGCCGCCCACTCGCGCAGTGACCGGGAGGCTGGCGACGGGCCCGGCAGCGGCTGTCCAGCGGGAGCTGGCAGGGGAGGCCGGCCCGCGCCGCGCCGCTGGCTACGCGCGGCACCGCGACAGACGGTGTGGTCACAACAAGCCCTACCAAGGGTCCTGCTGCAGCCCCTGCTGCTGACCACAGCCCCTGCTGCTGACCATGTGCGGCCAGGGCTCCAAGGGAGCTAAGCACTCAGAGCTAAGTTAGACCCAAGTGGGCACTCAGAATACGAGAACCCGGGGAGCCGTCCAGGGGCGTGCTTCCCAAATGAGTTTAGAGGGGGGAGGGGTCGGGGCAGTAATAAATGACCCAACCTCCCCCGATTATGCCAACAAACAAGCTTCTCCCCGAATTTTGCTCACTTTGTTCCAAAATTTGGAGCAGGAGGGGGGGGGGAGCCCGAGCTGGTGATCAGTTCCCCGAACTGAATAGGAAACTGCACCTCTCGAGTCATCTACGGCGCTTGAGTAAAACAGCGTAATAAAGAGAGTCGCATTTTCTTCAAATGGTCCAGCCACGCGTCCATGCAGTGCCATCCAATGCATTGCAAATGAAATGTGTTATGCAGTCCTAGAGCTTGATGGGAAGTTAACCAATAGTCGGTTATTAAAATAAGAAGGTCGTTTTTCACCGCAAATAACATTGTGCGCGTTTGGTCACGTAATTTCTCTCGCTTCATTTACTTCGAATGCGAGACAATCCAAAACGACTTTTCAGTGGTACGCTTATGACGACACATTTAACTAGTTAGTGATCGAGCCTGTCTAAATAATGCTGTTAACTGTCTGCTCATACAGAAGCATCGGGAATAAACATGATCTTTACTCGCTTGCGTAAGAGATGACTTGAGACTGCAGTTTGCAAGTCCACGACAGCGAGGATTCTGACGCATGCACTCTGCACAGTGCCTTGCATTCGTATTGGAACTATTCCCGTTTTGCAAAGATGGGCGCAGTTTGATGCCTGTCACTCGTCAAACGCGTGGCTTTTAAACGAACGCATGAATATCTTCAGAATGAGTTGGGTTTCGAAAGGAAACTTGCGTAAAGGGATCATTCCTCAAAATATATCACCGCCTGTCAGCCAGGGAGTGACATTGGGAACACAGCCAACGTCTCAACACTGCTGTCAGTTACGTGCCAACCACTCATATACACTCGGCTGGCGTCATGCTCTGACCGCCTAGCATTCGACCCAGGGTTGAATTGTGGTGCGATCGATGCGCTGGTGACCCGGGCCGCCGGGCCGGGCCGGGCCGGGCCGGGCCGGGGCCGCCGGTCGGCCTCCCCTGGCGGCGGCGGCCGGCGGCCGGCCCAGCTGGTGGCGCGCCGCTCAGTCACGCAGCGGGCCGAGTGCGTGTCGGCCGCGCCGCCTGCGACGCGACGAGACGTGGCGTCGTCCCCGAGCCGTGCGCGGCCAGCGACGGACTCCGGTGGCGGACTCCGGTGACGGACTCCAGCGGTGAACTCTAGCGGTGGACTCCAGCGTGCCAGAGTCGGAGTCGTGTCGTGAGCAGGCGTGCTGGGCGCAGTCGGCGCCGGGCGGCGCGGTGCGGCGCGATGACCGGCGGGCCGCCGGGCCCGGCCCGCAGCCGGCGGCGGCCCCTCAGATGACCCGGCCCCAGTGTCGCAGCGGCGTCGGTGTCGGCCGCGCTGTGCAGACGGAGCCGCGCGCCGCCAGCGGTCCTCGCCGGCCGGGTGGCGAGCTCCGGAGCTGAGCCGGCGCTGAGCTGAGCTGAGCTGCGGTGCTGTGCGTGCCGCGCGACGGAAGCCGACCCTGGGCCCAGTCAGCCGCCTTCGAGTGTGTGCCGCTGTCGGGACGATGCCGCCGTAGATCGAGCCGCGTCCGCGATGGATCTCATAAAAGACTGCTGTAAGTAAACCTGCTGCACGAGTGGCGTTTTAATCCCCGGCCTTGGGAGTCAATCGCACGTTTTTGTCGCTTGCTTTCAGTGGCAGTGTCAACAGCCTGTCAACAGTGACGTTTACAGACGCTAGATGCTGCGCAGCCTGTCGCACGTTCTGCGGTCGAAGCGCAGCTGGGCTCTAAATCGCTCTTTAACGGAGCAAGCTTGCAGGCTACTGGCGGGAAGTTTCATCGTGCCCTCGTACCCGAGGGAATATCTTGCATTGTTTTGCGGTCGTGTGTAGGTCGCGCACGCAGAGATGTCTGCACAGCGAAAGCGGGACTCCAGTGCAAGCTCGCCGTCGGACCCCGCGCGCCCTCAGCCTTCCTTCCGCCACCCCACGGCCGCAGCTGGCAGCGGACGTCAATGTGAGCCCGCCTGCTGGCCTCACGTTCCGGCCCGGTTTCTCCGCCCGGCGATTCATAAGCGATGACCGGCGGCCGGCGGCTGGCGCGTGTTTGAGGGCGCCGCCGACGCCGCCGCCGCCGCCGCCGCCGCCGCGCGCCGCGCTCCGCTCAGGCCCGGCCGGCGTGCAGCGGCGGGGTCGTTTGTCGCCGCTTTCCCCGCCAAGATCGGCTCGATCGGCGCGGTTCCGGCTTTGGCGCGCCGGCTCCGCGGGCGTCACTCGCGCCTTTTTGTCGGCGGTTGTACGACCAGCCGGCAGGGATTTAACCCGCAGATCGGGCGCCGCCGACACTCGTGCGGCACGTGCATGGCAGACGCGAGCCTAAGCCGCGCAGCGCCGCGCATAAGAGGATCGCCTCGCTGTTGACGTGCGCGGCTGGAGGCGTGGCTCGCCAGCCCGCCGCCGGCCCGTCTTGTGTGGGGCAGGCCGCGATCCAGGCCGTAATTGAAAGGAAGGGGAGGTGATGGGTGGGCCGGTGGGCCTGTAGCCGCGGCTAAAAGGCGCCTCAGTCGTGATGTAGCGGCAGCAAGCAGGCGTCACGGCTGTGATGACGTCGCAGCTGTGATGACGTTGCGGCTTTGATGACATCGCGCCTGTGATGACGCCGCGGCTGTGATGACGTCACGTTGGTGATGGCGGCACGTCTTTGATGACGCCGCGGCTGTGATGGCGGCGCAGCTGTGATGACGCTGCGGCGATGATGACGCCGCGGCTGTGATGGCGGCGCGGCTGAGATGGCGGCGCGGCTGTGATGGCGGCACGCCTTTGATGACGCCGCGGCTGTGATGGCGGCACGCCTTTGATGAAGCCGCGGCTGTGATGGCGGCACGCCTTTGATGACGCCGTGGCTGTGATGACGCCGCGGCGATAATCAGGCCGACCGGGGCGGAGCAGTGACCGAGCCGGCGGACGCGCCACCGTTGCATGTCATTGCCGCCGGCCGCCACTGTTGGGCCTGATGGTTACAGGCGTGCACTCGTGCTGACAGCCAATCTTCCAGATAATTTGTGAGGCCACAGCCTGGCGAGTGGAAGTACCGTCTAAACTAGCTGTTGTAACGAGCATGGCATTGCTTTGGATGCAGGTGCAAATTTAAGGTTCAGTCCAATTAACCACTTTATCCAATTGCTAGCTCTAATGGAATCAGCATTGCACCATGCTCTTTTCACCGAATGCTTGCTGCTAGGAGACACGGCTCCATCAAATATTGATGTCTTTTGAGTCTTCAATGGGCCGTGTAAACGCGATTGAACCCAGGCGGAATGGATAACGAACTGGCCCGAGAAGACATTCAAGACAAAAATGCGGAATGGATGTGGTATGCATAGAGACTTCAACATTCACATTAACGTGCCATGTCGTTGGGCGCAAAATGGCCCCGATGCCGACGCGCCCTTAAACACTAAATCACCACTACAACATGCCATACCTCTTTTGCGTTAACATGCCTTTTGCAATTAACACATTAAGAACACGAGTGGATATAACGCGTCCTTGATATTGCTGTTATTTATCATAAAATCACAAACGTAGAAAATAAAAGTGGCCCTGAGTCGACAGGATATCTTTGTGAGGATCACCAATTGAGCTGTCTAGCTATGTAATCCAGCATGCAGTGCAGTCGAACGTTGCAGCTACACTGTTTCATCGAGGATGCCGTCGACTGTCGCGCGGTAACCATTTATTTGGCCATGCGCACGGCAGCCATTCAATTCAATGCTCGTTGCGTCCCGATGTCGCCTGACAGCGAATGCATATCATTCGAAAGCCGGCAGACCACGAGACGTTTGCGCCGATCCAGTATCTACGAAAAGGCTCGGTCTTGAACCGGCATTTCGGTTTGGCAGGCCGGCGCGTCTCCTGTCTCGCACTGCATTACAGACCCGATCGACTGGGATTCCGACCGCGAAACAATGCTTCGACGGTAGCCGCTGCGCCAGGGAGCGGTCCGCGGCTGATGGCGGCCGGGGCTGGCCGCGGCGCTGGCGTGCGGCGGAGCGGCGGCCTGTCGCACAGTGCGAGCCGCTCATGGCATGCCTCCCAGCCCGGCCGAGCCTGCCGCACAGAGCGAGCCGCTGGTGGTATGCCTCCCACCCCCGGCGGACCTGTCATACAGCGCGACAGTGCGAGCCGCTGATGGTATGCCTCCCACCCGCGACCGGACCTGTTGCACAGCGCGACCCGCTGGTGGTATGCCTCCCACCCCGGACCTGCCGCACAGAGCGAGCCGCTGGTGGTATGCCTCCCACCCCCGGCGGACCTGTCACACAGCGTGGCAGTGCGAGCCACTGATGGCATGCCTCCCACCACCGGACCTGCCGCACAGCGCGAACCGCTGATGGTATGCCTTCCATCCCCGGCCGGGCCTGTCGCACAGCGCAACAATGCGACCCGCTGGTGGTATGCCTCCCACCCCCCGGCCGGACCTGTCGCACAGCGCGATAGTGCGAGCCGTTGGTGGTATGCCTCCCATCCCCGGCCGGACCTGTCACACAGCGTGGCAGTGCGAGCCACTGATGGCATGCCTCCCACCCCCGGACCTGACGCACAGTGCGAACCGCTGGTGGTATGCCTCCCATCACCGGACCTGCCGCACAGCGCAAGCCGCTCATGGTATGCCTACCATCCCCGGCCAGCGGTGTGACAGTGCTGCTGGTCAGGCCAGCGCCGCCCGTCCAGCCTCGAGTGCACCGCTGCGGCGCGCTAATCGCCGCGAAGCCTCCGCGCGCCGTGGTCATTCAATTTCGATTAGCCGCCGTGTGCAGCCGCTGACCGCTGGCCGTGCCTTTTACGGCTGCGGCGGTGAGCTGAGATAATCCGCGCGAGGCAGCGTGCCGCGCGCACTGCGCCGGCCCCGGTGGAGGTATTCAGTTTCTGCGCTCGTGCAGGGCTTAATCCCAGCCGGAAGTGAGCGAGGTGGTGTTCGATTACTGGGGTACCGTTACCATCAGCTACCAACGAGGATACGTTTCTTCCCACATACCCGGCCAGCGCGCCGCCAGACCCTGTTTTGCATGCGGACGCCGCGTGCGCCGAGTGCGCCTGGCGCGGCCGGCGCACCGGTGGGCGTCTCCCTCCGCTGTCCCGGGATGCGCCGTCCCGTTACTATTCTGCGGCGACCTCCGCCCCCACGGGGCCGGCGCGCGGCGGCCGCGGGGCCACCGTCTGTCGCTCAGGCCCGGCCTCCGCTCGGCCTCCGCCCCGGCGCGGCCCGCTCGGGCGGCTCGCCTTACTTGGTGTGAAAACGGACTCGCCGCACGCCCGCGTCCGCTGCCGGCCGCCGCGGTGGCCTGTGTCCCGGGTCGGTCGCTCGAGCGCCACTTGCGGTGCTTCACATTTGCATTATGAATCATGATTTTGTCCAGTATTCCTGCTGAAAGTGATTTGCTGTCCCATTTGTATGCAGTGTTTGATTTCGGACGCGTCGGATCAAATTCTTGCGGTCGGTGCGCTCTGAAAGTCAGTTTAATAGTCACGGTTGATGATGGGGACAGCATATGGTTATACCAGCTAACACACGGTGAATTCATCTCATAGCTATCTGTATTCGGACAACTTCTCGTAACCTACGGACGTGTTTCACTGGACGGCATTTGTCTGATTTTCCGCTAATGACCGGGTGACAGCTGCTCTCCCAAGTTTCGACTTCCGGGGCTCGGTGTTGGGATTCTGGACGGCGCGAATGCACATAACGCGACAATCGGCGTGTTTGCATCATTCAAAGCCTTTTGACTGGCACAAACCGTGAGTACGAAGAAGACCTCTTGACACAGACGTTTGTGCGGCCGGTGTTCCCCTCGCCAGACCGGTGACGTCCCTGGACCACCGCCATGGGTGTGTGCATGCGTCAGGGGTACTCCCGGTCTGCCAGCCTTGAGCGCCGCGTTCGCCGCCGGTGCCGCGCCGCTCACGCAGCCCCAGCCCCAGAGTGGACCTCTCCGAGCGGGCCCGGAGCTGCCGCCGCTGCCGCGCCGCTCACGCAGCCCCAGCCCCAGAGCGGACCTCTCCGAGCGGGCCCGGAGCTGCCGCCGGTGCCGCGCCGCTCACGCAGCCCCAGCCCCAGAGCGGACCTTTCCGGGCGGGTTGGAGCTGCCGCCGGTGCCGCGGCCCGTGAGCCTCGTCCCAGCTTGTCAACGGGAGTCACCGGGCGCAGGTGGCGTGCTGGGAACGGCACCGTTTGTTTTATGCATGAGGGAGGTGGGCTGATGGCAGCGGTTGTGCGCGCGTGGGAGAGAGCGCGGCACGCTCGTCTTGTCGTGCCTTTACCGGTGCCGCCGAAAACGCCGCCGAAATTCAGAGCATTCGTTGATGACATCGGGCGCTTTCTGACACATTTTTTAGGGCGTTTCAAAGCTGCCGAAAGCAGCTTGCACGTGTCGTAAACCTCCATGAATGGCGTTTGCAGAGCGTGTGCATTAGTCGCGTGGTCCGGGTCCATGTTTGCGGTATGCCTTTGCAATGTGCGGTTATTTGCTATGCACTCCTGCACCTCGCAGGCTTCGGCAGCGTTGTCTGTTTACTTGTGCAAATGCACTGAATCCACTTGTTTTATTTGTACGACATGAGTTATCACTCCGTTTCTTTTCGTACTCATTACACATACATTGCTTGTGTTTACGTGCCCTGCTCTGGAATGACACTTGAAGCGTTGCAGTCAGAACTTGGCCACAAATGCTGCAGAACGTGGCCACAAATGTGGAGATCTTTTGTGAGAACAATTTTCATGCATACTCATCGCGTACAAATGCCACTTGACCAGCCTCCCATCACGGGAAGCTGTTTTTGTGAAGCATCTGTCGCTTCGATCAGCGATCACCGGCGAGGCCGAGCGGTGGGCGGCCCGACCGGCGACGGCTGTCGGTAGGTGACAGCTGCGGGTTATGCCGGCGGCACCGGTGTCAGATGGGTCGTCTGTCAGGTTGGCGGCACCGGTGTCAGGTGGGTCATCTGTCAGTCCAGTGGCACCGGTGTCAGATGGGTCGTCTCTCAGGCCGGCAGCACCGGTGTCAGGTGGGTCGTCTGTCAGGCCGGCTGCACGGGTGTCAGACGGGTTGGGTCGTCTGTCACGCGTCCTGGCGGCTGGCTGCCGCACCCGCCGAGCCGGTGCCGCCGGCTGCGGAAGGACCATCAACATATGCATCCATCGAGCTTTAACGACAGGGTCACGTGGCCAGCTGGCACGCGGAAGGGCGTGCTAAATCAGTGCAGCGGAAGCCACCATCCAGTCCGTATTTGTCTATGTGTTTTGTACAGATCGACCGGCGCGCCATACAGTCGGTCTGTGCGCCACAAGGTGGGCCGATCGGCCGGCGTGCCACACGGTCGGCTCGTGCGCCACACGGTCGGCCTGTGCGCCACACGGTCGGCCTGTGCGCCACACGGTCGGCCTGTGCGCCACACGGTCGGCCGGCGCGCCACAAGGTCGGCCCGTGCGCCACACGGTCGGCCGGCGCGCCACACGGTCGGCCCGTGCGCTACATCGTCGGCCCGTGCGCCACACTTCAGCCGGCGCGCCACTCGGTCGGCCCGTGCGCCACACGGTCAGCCGGCGCGCCACACGATTGGCCCGTGCGCCACACGGTCGGCCGGAGCGCCACACGGCCGGCCCGTGCGCCACACGATGGGCCGCCTGCCGTGGAGCCGTCGCATGCGGCCCGGGTCCGCAGCCAGTGCCGTGCTCGCGATCCAATCTCGCTGTCCGGCACGATGAAGCGGTACGCCCATCCGACGGCGCCGCTGCTGTCCGAAAGCGTGCATGTCCGGGAGATTTGTCGCCGGCCTGTAAGACAGCGGCGTCTCGATACCGCGCCTTAGATCGACGACAGGCTACAACGTCCCGGACAGGCGAGTCAACTGACTGAACAGCCGGTTGAACAGGCCGATAGAGACGTTCGGGTGTAGGATCTTTTCACCCGGTTCGCCCGCCACCTATGGTGGCCAGGCCCGTGCCAAACGCCGCATACTCAGTCCATCAGTCCTATCCTCATTTCACAGCCCGTGAACCATTTGGTAGATTTGGGATTCGTAGTGATAAAAAAGAACTTGTAAGCTATGGTTCGTTTTTTATCCCTTGATGATCACAGGTCACGTGCATGCAGAAGCTCTGATAAAATACAAGCACAGCCAGCAATGTTCAGTGATATATCTGCAACATAGCTGTAAATAGCTATCTGCAAATATATCATTATGTCCGTTATCCTCCATGATTAGTCATTACGAACAAACCCACCCCTGACCACAATTTTCATCACGTACCAACCAGAACCAGCCCATTACACATTGGATATGGATAACTTGGCTCCGCCCAGCCTGCGAACGCTCCTTCGGGCCGTCCATTGGCACAGTTGGGGCCGGGTCGGATCAGTCGTACGGTAAGCATCACCCCTTGGGGCCGTCCATCGGCGCAGTTGGGGCCGGGTCGGATCAGTCATACGGTAAGCATCACCTCTTGGGGCTGTCCATCGGCACAGTTGGGGCCAGGTCGGGTCACTCGGACGGTAAGCATCATCGCTTGGGGCCGTCCATTGGCACAGTTGGGGTCGGATCGGTCGGACGGTGAGCATCACCCCAGCTGTTGGGAACTGATCCAGTGGCGATCGGAACGCCTCTGACCTGAGCTGTGATTCCAGCACCGTGCCGTGTCACCACTGCCGCCTCTGACTGGAGCTGTGATTCCCGCACGGGGCCACCGCCGCCCCTGACCTGAGCTGTGAGCCCAGCATGGGGCCACTGTCGCCTCTGACCTGAGCTTTGATCCCAGCCCGGGGCCGTGCCACCACCGCCACCTCTGACCGGAGCTGTGATTTCCGCACGGGGCCGGGCCACCACCGCCACCTGTATCTATCCTGGACGGTCACCCAGACGTGCTTTGAACAGCCTGTCCGTCTCGTCGTTACGGACGCGACGTTTGGGGGACGTGCGTCCGCGGAGCCGGGGCGCTGTGTTTGGGAGACGTGCGTCCGCGGAGCCGGGGCGCTGTGTTTGGGGGACGTGCGTCCGCGGGGCCGGGGCGCTGTGTTTGGCGGACGTGCGTCCGCGGAGCTGGGGCGCTGTGTTTGGGGGACGTGCGTCCGCGGAGCCGGGGCGCTGTGTTTGGGGGACGTGCGTCCGCGGGGCCGGGGCGCTGTGTTTGGCGGACGTGCGTCCGCGGAGCTGGGGCGCTGTGTTTGGGGGACGTGCGTCCGCGGAGCCGGGGCGCTGTGTTTGGGGGACGTGCGTCCGCGGAGCCGGGGCGCTGTGTTCGGGGAACGTGCGTCCTCGGAGCCGGGGCGCTGTGTTTGGCCGGTCCAGGTGAAACCGACGGCCTCAACGCCGAGCGCGCTCCGATAGCCCCCGATAGTGGTGATGCGGACTTGCGCAACCCTGCTGGTCTTAATGGCTTGGTTTCCAACGGGCAGGGAACTGGTACTGACAGGCGATCTTATATGGTCAGGGAAAATATGAAACCACGGCATATTTGAAAGCTCTTTACTTCCGGTCTCATTAAAGTCTTTTATAAGTTGTCCGCTCATGAGACCAATTTTTTCCGTTGTCTTCCGTTGCGTATCCAATGATTGTTAAAACGACTTGCTCTTTGAGTCCTCGAGGCCTCAATCCGTATCAGCTCCGTGAGGTGATCGTGGACTTCCCGTTGCTTGGGGCTCCTCGGCCACGTCAAGGGCGGTGCCATCGCTGCAGCCGCCGTCCCGCTCGGAGGCGGCCTGGGGTCCTCGGCCCGGCAGCGGGGGCGGTCGCTCGGGCGGCTGCCGTGCGCCGCCGCCGCGGACGGGCTGCCGGCGCCAGTGGCCCGGGCGGTGGCTGTCCAGCCGTGCCCGGGGACGGGAGCTCAGGAGTTCGTCCTGGCGGCGGCCGCGGTCACTGTCAACCGCGGCGGGACGTCGTTAGGGGGCGCCACAGGCGTGTTTGCGACGCCGCGCGGCCGGCGACTCATCCATCACGTGCGGTCCGCTCGCGGCACGTGGCGCGCGCCGCCGTTCGTCTCGTTAGCCGGTATTGCCGTCCCGGCCGGACACGTGGCCTCAGGCCGGGCGACGCTCCGCCCCGCTTCCAGACAATGCGGCCGCACCGCTCATCACGGCGCGTGCGGCCCTGCAGGTCCCACAACCCCTCTGTTCACGCGCAGTGACTGTGCGCGCCCGCGAGGCGTGATTGGTCGTCTTCGTCGCTCGGAATGCTCACGTGGGTACCTCCGATTGTCTGCGAACGCGCGCCGGTTTGGCAGCTCTCTTTCTACCCGAAGCGTTCAAACGTTTTTTGTCCATGTATTGTTTGCGCACATGAAACACGTGTGGGTTGAGTGTGTGTTTGTGTCTCTGTGTGTGCGTCGCTACATTGAGTGCGTGCGTACGTGTGTGCGTCGCTACATTGAGTGCGTGCGTACGTTTACGAGGCTGCCAGAGCGGGCGGTCGGGCGGCACTCGCTGACATCGTCCTCCCGTCTGTTCCAGTGTGCAAATATGCCTGCCACAAGAGCTGCGAGCCGAAGGTAAGCCATCGACGGAAGGCCTCCGGCCGTCGGCCACGCCACCCCCGCTGTTTGTCCTCGCCTCCCGGCCGCGTCTCCCGTGTCGAGCGGCCGTGACGTCCCGTGACGGCGTGACGCGCGTGACGGGAGCGGCCGTGGGCGCCGCTTTTGTGCTGGCGCACTCGGCGTCCGTGCGCCGCTTATCCGTTGGGAAAGAGAGCCGCGCCGAGATCCGAGCGATAGGGGTCTGCGCCGCGGCGCAGCGCTCCTCGCGGTAATCGCGCCCTATGATCGGCCGACGGCGGCGCGACATACCTGGGAGGAAAGCCTGCGTCACCTGCGCCGCTTACAAACGACTCGCGCGCCGCGCTCACCGCCCCGCGCGCCGGAACTGCCGCGCGCAGCGGCAGAGCGCGCCGCGACGAAGCGCGCGCCGCGCAGCGCGCCGACAGCAGCCGGCCGTATTTTCATAACAATACCGTGTAATGGCGCGGGGCCAGAGTCCAGCTGAGCTGAGCTGTGGCTGCGCCGTGCCCAGTGCGCGGCCCATTGTCGGCGGCCGTACAATGCCGCGCCGGTCCGGCCAAGCTTCTCGCGGCCGGCGTGCGGAAGGACTCAGATGGGGCTGCGGAGGGATGGGGGGGGGGGGGGGGGAGGGGGCTCAGCCGGCTCCGAGCTGCGCTGCGTGCAGAGAGGAGCGTTCGCTGGTGTTCACTGTGCGTCCAGTGGCCGCGCCCGGCTGCCGCCCGCTGGTCAGCTCGGACGCGGACGGCCAGTCACCGTACGGCGGGGGTATCGTCAGCCAAAAAAAGAACAACAAAACGGAAAAAGCAAATCACTAATGTAATTTTTCCTGAATAGATTGACCATACGAGGAATAAGGGTGACAAAACTTTGTTGTCTTTAGAAAGAGGAAAATTTTGTTTCAAAACGCAGCCGTTTTTACTCAGCACGCACCAAACCACAGCGATATGGTCACTCGCGCTTTCTTGGCGCTTTCTTTGGCATAATGCAGCAGTGTGTACACGTACCACAACGCGGCTCTTGCCGGTTAGGGCTCATGTTAAAGCGGAAACATGGTAGAGACATCGCAGCGCAAAGAGAAACAATGACGGGAGAACAAAGACAACCTTCAGTTGAGATGAGGCAACTTGAGATTACAAATGCTGAGCTCAAAAGTAATTTCCCGGTGCACCTAGTCCCCTCAAAGGCAACGGTGTATTTTTATAGTTGATGGTGTACTTATTTCGTGACATATTTTTAGTGTGCTACAGCGGTGACCACCGGCCGTGTCCGATCGGACAGGGTGCACACCGTATTTAGTCAGATTTGACAAACGTGCGAAACCGTTCAATAATGTTTAAAAGTGGACGATTGCTTCTACCCTCCTGAAAGATATCCGTATATCGTCGATAGGTAGTTGTGATACCTGTTTACCGACAGCAACACCCAAACCATTTTGTCATGTCAGTTAATACAACTAGAACTCGGTGTGGGATGGCGGCGTTGCACTGAACGGCGGATGGCGAACGGTGAACGGAAGTGATCGGCCGGAACGTGTCGTGATGTGCAGCATGACTTGAATGGAATTACGATCAAGGCTAAACAAAACCATAAATGCACATTTTCCCTGGAGTAATTCACAAATTTTCAGCACTTTGTGACAAAACCGCTGGCGGGACCACTGTAACCATGCTCCGTTTGGTCGCACTACGTCAATATCCCTTTGACGGGTTCCCTCGTTCTCTCGTGTTGCCGCCTCGCCGCGAGCTGAGCCGGCCCGCGCCAGCGCCCTCTCGGCGATGACGCGGCGAGGTCTGGCTCCGACCGACAGGGACTCCCTCCAGCCGTCTTCGCACGCGGGTCGACGCCCGTGCCCGTATACGGGCAGAGTCCGGCATTGCTTATTCACAAGGCGAAGACGTATGGGCGCCGGCCGGCAGTCCCGCTGCGCACTCGGGATGTGTTTGGCGGGCGGGACCGGCCTGCGCCGCCGCCGCACCGTCTCCTGCGACGGTCCGCACCGCGCGCTCACCCTCCCGCCGCTGCAGCGCGGCCGCGCGCACGGCGCGGAGCGTCACGGTGTTACTCACGGCTGCAGGCGAGGAGCGTCACGGCGTTACTCACGGCTGCAGGCGAGCAACGTCACGGTGTTACTCACGGCTGCAGGCGGGGAGCGTCACGGTGTTACTCACGGCTGCAGGCGCGGAGCGTCACGGCGTTACTCACGGCGGCAGGCGGGGAGCGTCACGGTGTTACTCACGGCGGCAGGCGAGGAGCGTCACGGCGTTACTCACGGCTGCAGGGAGACGTCACGGCGTTACTCACGGCTGCAGGCGAGGAGCGTCACGGCGTTACTCACGGCTGCAGGCGAGAACGTCACGGCGTTACTCACGGCGGCAGGCGGGGAGCGTCACGGCGTTACTCACGGCGGCAGGCGGGGAGCGTCACGGTGTTACTCACGGCGGCAGGCGGGAGCGTCACGGCGTTACTCACGGCTGCAGGCGAGGAGCGTCACGGCGTTACTCACGGCTGCAGGCGAGCCGTCACGGCGTTACTCACGGCTGCAGGCGAGGAGCGTCACGGCGTTACTCACGGCTGCAGGCGAGGAGCGTCACGGCGTTACTCACGGCTGCAGGCGGGAGCGTCACGGTGTACTCACGGCGGCAGGCGGGAGCGTCACGGCGTTACTCACGGCTGCAGGCGGACGTCACGGTGTTACTCACGGCTGCAGGCGAGGAGCGTCACGGCGTTACTCACGGCGGCAGGCGAGAACGTCACGGTGTTACTCGCGGCTGAGGCGAGGAGCGTCACGGCGTTACTCACGGCGGCAGGCGAGGAGTCACGGCGTTACTCACGGCGGCAGGCGAGACGTCACGGCGTTACTCACGGCGGCAGGCGAGGAGCGTCACGGCGTCACACAACAGCCACATGTCAGAGCCGCGGCGGACAGAACTTTACCGACACGGCTCGTAAGGGCTCAACTGTTGCCGGATATTGCTGCCATACGTCAGACCTGGCGCGGTCAGAGCTGCCATATTACGCTCTGTCTGCTGGCAGGATGTCTGGCTTCAGAATTTCGCGCGATGCAGATTCTACGAACGAATCTCGACGGCTCGACCGCCGCGGACAAAGCTGCTACGCTCTGGTGCTGCGCCACATTGACGCCAAATGTCAGACTTCTCTGGGGAAGGCCTGCACTGCATCACGTCTACTGACAATCGCCATTGCCAGAACTTCTACGTAGCAGCAATTTTACAGACAATGCTGTTATACGCAATGTTACTACCACTACAAAACGCGCGCAGAACGATCGCAGGGCGTGTCAGCACTGTTACGGTCGTACTTCCACACAAGAATACTTCACTAGTAACCCTTCCACGGCCAAAATTTACACGCTGTAAAATGCGCCACAATCGACACTCATGCACGATGCAGCGCGGACGCCGACAATACAACTCCTAACCTGACCTAAACTAGCCAAATATATCCTGGTCTAACGTGACCTAACGTAGTCGGGCAAGATTGTTTTTCTTGTTCCAAGGCGTTTCCGCGATCAAGATTTATGGAAAAGTTCGCCGTGGAGCCTTTGCATGTAGCGGGCTTCCACGTACGTGCAAGCTTTGTTCGTAAGGTTTTTCTTAGCAGTTTGTGATGCGTGGCAGTGCTATGGCGTACAGACTTTGTCGCCGGTGTGTCGCGAAGGAGTTTTGCCCGCGGCCGTCACGTCGCGTAGGAGTGTTTTTATACCCATCCAGTCGTGCAGAAGTTTTGTCTGTAAAAATTCGCTTGGTCGTGTAATAGTTGCGTCAAATAAATTTGTCGCCAACATTTATTTTTTGTAGTAGAGGTCGTGACAACTAACAAAAGGCCGAATAAGGTGCTGCGATATTGGACTTAACATGTGGCAGTGTAACTCATCCACTCATGCACCATCGTCACATGCCTTATATTCTGTACAATGTGCTATCTTTTAATACAGTAGTGTTAAACAGATACCGTTGGGGTAGCATACTTTTGCCATCCACACATACGATTGTTGACATACAACACATTCCAACGTTTGACATGCCGCTGTCATCTACTAATCAGCACTAGCTGCCGCCAGCCCCTGATGCTTATCCGATGATGCCGACCTGGTGCCGACAGTCCGGTGTCTTCTCAACATCTGATGGCCCCATCAGGCGCGCGTCTATAAGCCATTACTAACCGCTGCGTGATCCCTCACTCACGCTGCCATAAAAACGTGCCAATCTACCATAACCGCCTCCGGCGCGGCAACATGCCTGGTTTTCATTACCCGTCGATTGATGAATGCACCCACGGGCTGATTGGGCGGTCAGCTGCTTGATTTCCGTTGCAGCACAGCGTTGGGACCCATGAGGGCTTGGCTCTGGCTCCGGGCGGCGTCCCATTGGGCTGCGGCAGGCGGCTGAGGTCAGGAATGTCCAGCTGCAGTCAAACCCAGACCAGTCAGTCGCAGGCCACCGATCAGTCACAACCGGTGCACAGATCTCCCCTCCCCCCCCCCCCCCCCCCACCCGTGCACGCTGCTGAATCAGGCCGGAGCGCGGCCCGCCAGTTTGCGAGTCGTCTCCCACCCGACTGTCGGCGCCGCCGACGTGTGCGGTTAGACTGGCTGGATCTCTCGTCAGTGTCCTGTGGTGCCCTGTACGAGGATCGCGACTGTCAGCGCCGCCGTGTGCAGTCAGACTGGTCGGATCTCTCGTCAGTGCCCTGTACGGGGATCGCGGCTGCCGGCGCCGCGCCGCACACGGGTCGCCTCGTGTCCGAACTGGGCGCCTACCTCGCTGCTCGCGCTCGACCGAATTCAGCTGATGGGAACAAAGGACCTCATCATGCTCCACAATTGCGAGCGACCCACTCGTGTGAGGCGTCGACAGCCGCTCGAGGAGTGCAGCTTGTTTGTTCGCACTGCCGCGAGTCATTGCGTTTGAGTGGTGCGCGGTTTGTATGCGGTGGACCGTGCTCTCGCAGCGGACAATGTGGGACATCCCGAGCCGCGTCCTGTACGTGTCGAACTGAACGGCGCGCTTTGTGTCGCACGGGGACTTCGGACGAGGTAACGCCGCTGGTTAAATGGAATGATTCACTGGCTCCTGCCAAGTGCATGAGACCGGTCGAGTTGCTGCGACAGGCAGGCTAGCGGTGTTTTATTGCTGTTTTTCCACTTATCGTGCCGAAGGATCGCGAACTGCGGGACGTTAGATTCAAATAGTCGGTCACGTGACCGGGATGTCATGCGAATTGCGAAGCTTAGAGCTGACGTTCTCCGTTTCCATGTGCGGTCTCACATGTTTAAACCAGGATTGTGTTCTGAATCACATAGCCAAAGCCATGCGCTTAGAGTCACACGCTGGTGGCAATAAGCACTTAATGTAACTTACGTGACATGACACAATCAGTGTCACATGCACACAGCCCCTGTGCACAGTCACTTGCCTACAATTCCATGCGCATGGTTTCATATACAGCTGTTTTTAGTCTTCCGCAGTTCTCGGCATGCCCTTGGCCCCAAATACTGATAATAAACATACTCTGGCGATACCGCACTTCATTCACGATCGGCGCCCAGTTGAGTGTCGACATGTCGAAGTCAGCGCCCAGTCACGTTCTCGGTGGTCATGACCGGGTCGTCGCTGGACACAAAGCCACAGACTCAGTCTCCTGCTGCGGGACCTGCCGGGCGCGGCCGTGGCCGGTGGTGGACGTGTGCCGCTGCTGCTCCTGCCGGGTCCGCGCCGTACGCCGGCGGCGGCGGCGACAGCTGCTGCGCCGCGGAACGTCGCCGCCGGACGCGCGCTCTCACCCACTCCTCCTCAATCGCCCCATTTGCGCGCGAGCCGGGCCATCGGCGGCGGCGGCGGCGGCGGCGGCGGCACAGCCTCAAGCCGAACTGGCCGGCACCCGCCTGCGGCGCGCGGACGGCTGGCCGACGGCTGGGCGTCGTTCGCGGCGCGGCGCCGACGCGTGTAACGCGCGCGCCTGCAGCGGCTCGCCGGGTCCAGAGCCGGCTGATGGCGAAACGGGGTGGGAACAGAGGCGTCGGCTCTGGCTGGGGGAGGTAAGCTGTATTGACATTACGCCTGGGGAGAGAGCTGTTGTCCATCGTCGTGGGAGAAAGTGACGCTGATGCGGACGGCGGCGATGAGAAGCAGATCCCAGTTCGCTGTAGCAGGGCTGATAGCTGAAGCAGAACAAGACGTACACGGATAGCGAGAAACGCAAACAAACATCTCCGGGTGCCGGAGAAATGCAAGAGAGCGGCGCGCAGTGTAAAATATGAACTAGACCGAACAGTGCGACTATGGGGCGGGGGTGACATGCGCGACATTCTCAAGCATTGAAGTGCCGCCTTCGAGGCGTGGTCGGCCGTCCGCCGCCGACGCCGCCGCCGCCGCCGCCGCCGCCGCCCGCCGCCGCCGCAGCAGCAGCAGCAGCAACAGCATGCGACTCAGCGCTCCAAATACCGGAAAAACGTGGACCCTTGCTCACGTACGAACTAAGTCCACCGAACTAAAGCCAGCTGTCTAAAGGGAATAAAACTCAGTGCCATCTGTAGCGAATGCTGGGACAAATCAGCAACGCGCGGCACCAGCGCCTTGGAAGCCCTTGCCTCACCAGATCTGGGGAAAGTGGCAATAAGCTTGCCCTTTATGGAATTACTAATGAAAAAGGTTGAATCGCTCCCATTTATTGGTGGAGGTTTTATTGTTGTGGGACATAGCTTTTGTCGGGATAATTTCTTCCTGGGCTGGAACGCCCCCTACAGGTTAAAAGGCAAGAAAAAGAACGATATATATATATATATATATATATATAATATATGCGTGTCGACAAGTTGCACCAATGGGTTACTTGGAGCGATCTATATCCCTATTCAACCACGAACTGTCCCGCCCGCCATCCAACCCCGAACCCGAACTGCTCCGGCCGTTATCAGTAATACGATTTGGACCGCGACATTGTATGTATGCGTACCAGATGCTCTTTGCCTTATTTTACACCGGCATACTGCGAAAAGAAGGATTTTGCCAGGCGGTAAGCGAAACCACGTGCAGTAAGCTGTTGTTCCCAGCTTCTCATCAGCTCTTCATCCTGGCCTGGCGTCCGCACACACTGATCCCGGGCGCCGACCGACGCGGTCTGACACAGGACCGGCGGACAGTAACGGAGGGCGCCAGGTCGCAGGGTCTTCAGGCGTTCAGCGACGGAGGGTCCGGCCTGGGGTGGGGCGCTACATGGCGGCTCTCGACCCAGTCACGCCCAGCGGACGCCGTCAGGCCGGCTGGTCGGTCGCCTATTTTTCACACCGCGATGTCTTTATCGAGGCTGAATGTCCAGAAGTGTGTGTTTCACTGGAAAGCGCTATCAATCGAAGGGCCTTGCCTTGTCCTGGTCAGTGAGCATTGGTCAGCATTAGTGAGCATTACTGGATGACAGGCGGAAGTGCTGCACCGCGGTTTGAACCTTGAGCACCCTTAGTCCGGGGACGTTATGTAGTCAGCTTAGCGTCCAGTGGAGCCCAGCTTAACCCGACGGTAGCCAGGCTCCTAGACGCCCTCGATCGTTTTTGAAATATACCAGCCATGCCAGAGGCGAATCCCGGGACTCACGAATTTCCGCTGAGGCCTGCACCTGTTGAAAATGCTGTTCTGTTTCGCTGCCCATTTGGACTGCGATATGGGTGCGTGCCTGACGTGCGCATTGAGAGTAAACCTGTCGTCTGGGAGAGGAGGGGGAGAGGGGGGGGGGGGTCCCTCGCTCCGCAGCCATAGGAAAGGGGGCCGGAAAGGCACCGACCATCGCCACTTTTTGTGAAGTTTAACGAGGGGCTTACATAAAACACGCGGCGTCACTTCCTCACTTCTTTTGACATTTTTATTCCTACCACATCCGCAGGCCAAACTTAAGGCTGAACGGTACGCGGTCACCGCGGTAACAGTCGAGGGCAGACAGCCCAGCGCGGCCGGGTCAGGCCAGGTCAGCCTGGTCCAGTCCTGCGGGGCCGGCGGGTCAGAGTGAACGGGTCGTGTCGACAGAGACGTCGCGAGTTCGGCGCGGCGTCGTCCGGGCGCCGGCCGACAATTCCAGCCACAGCCACCGCCGCCGCCGCCGCCGCCGCCGCCCCGCTCTGGAGGCGCTGGCTCGGGCGGCCGATGGCGACAAATGACGGCAGGCCTCGGCGCCGGTGCCGAGGCACCCGTCTCCGTGTCAAGACGGACGTGGCCGCCACTCTGCGCGGGTATCTCCGTCCGATCTGGACCACCCGCGCGATGGCGGCCGTCCTCACGCAGCTCCGTCCGGCGCCGGCTGGCCGATTAGCGCGCTCTGCTCGGGCCCATCGGCGGGGCGCCGTCTGTTGGGGCCGGCCTGCAGGGCCCCGGTGCGGACGACGGCCCGCGCGTCCTGACGGGCCTCGGCGCGATCCGAGGCGGCTCTGACCGAGTGCGGCAGACGGCTCGCCTGGCAGGCAGGCGGCTATCCGTCATCGACACGGCTAACGAAACAAGGCGCCCCGCTGATTGGCCCTAAAACCCCCGGCCTCGAAATGGAGATTATGGAAATGATCGCGCGTCAGCACACAATCCGGCGCCGTGGTGGGTTATCGATATCAATCTGCTCGAGCCGAACGGAAAACAGAAACGAGGCGCGAGTCGCTTCGGTCCATGCGCGGCTCTGTCCGTGCTGAGCAGGCCCCGCCGCCTGCCTGCGCGGTGGCGCACGCTGCTGGACACCCCGGTGCAACCCCCCCCCCCCCCCCCCGGTGCGTCGCGCCCCTCCAGCGTTGCACCTGCGCCCCAGCCGGGCCGGCTGCATTCCCCGACGGTGTGTTGATTGGATATCTCCCTCGCGGCGGTGTCTGAGGTGCCAGGCTTACACGAGCTCCGAGACACCCTCGCCGCATGTCAGCCGCATGGGAGGCATGTCGGCCTCTCCCGGGGCGTTGGTAGACGCCAGACAGGACTGAAGCCAATTGGCCTTCAGCTGTTTTATGCCGCGCTTCCAATGACATGGTGCTGCTGGGCCGGCCGGGGAGGTGCCGGGTCTGCCATGTTGTGGCTGAATCCTCTCGCGGCGAATCGCGGCTGAGGAGTGAGCAGGATGCCGGAATGGTACCGCACGGGTCGCTCTCAAGGGCGTTCACAATTGCCGAGAAGAGCGGTCCCCTCGCGCCCGGCAGGGGAGGTGGCGGTGGCGCCGTGTCGGGATGAGTTACGGTCGGGGTCGCGGCGGGGCGGCAGCCGAGGGCGCCCTGCCCGGCTGGCTCCGCCCCATTGCACCTCAATGGACGACCGCCACTCGTGTGTGACTGTCTGAAGGACGGGGCGGGGGACAGAGCGGGCCACCGGACCCCGCTGGTATGTCCGGACTGCGGCGAGCGCCGGCCGGTCTCAGTGGAGGGTCGCTGTGGGGCCGCCCGGCCACTTACTCTCTTCAGAGTGATAGTACGACGCTGCTTGAAAGCGGGAGGCGAATGTTTTGCCACGTTTGTTACCGCAGACAAATTTATGGGGACGCTTTGTCGACAGCCCTCCCTCCGTCCCCCAGCTGCGGGTTGCAGTCGGATGAATAGCTTCGTACGCCCGACCGATTCCAAGACACGAAAATAAACGTTCGGCGCAGTGGCAGCGACAGGCGACATTTTTTTGTGGTCTTAGGATGTCCCCCGTCCTGGACACGTCCGGTACATCCACGCCGTCGCCGCTCGCTTCCGGGCTATCGCTTCTGCTCGGCAACGGCCGTCTACCAGCTCCGCGGGAGACGGTGTAATGACGCCTCTCGCCATCATTTCCAACCGTTAGTGTTGTCCGCGCGGTCCCGCGGCGTCCGGTTAGGCCGCGGCGCCACCATCATCTGATTTACGTCGCTCTACTTATCGCGGGAGCGCGTAACAGCGCCGTGCGGCGGGGCGCGGCGTCTTGACACTGCTGTCGCGCTCCGGCAGCGGAGGCTCGGCTAATCCCTCGGAGGGGCCGGGAGTGGCGACCTCGCGCGCATCTGTGGCCGCGTCTCCCGCGTCCGTCCGCTGGGTCTCGCGCTCGCCGCTCCCCCTGCGCTGACGACGCCCCGGCCCCGTCACGGAGCCCTCCTTTGCGGGGTCTTTCTCTCACGGGGGAGGGGGGGGGGGGCGTCGAGTCCGGAACCGTGCACTCGATGGCCGTCAGGGTCCATCATATGGCTTTGTGCCGGGGCCTTTGTGGCAAAGGTGGGCTCAGCTGGGAGGTTTTTTGCTTGCAACACGGCCACCGTGTCCCGAAGACCCGCGGAAAAGACGGCATTTTTTAAGGAGACGTGTTCTCTTTAGGCATGGTTTGGTCACGTTACTCAGATGGCGGCCCCGATTCGATGCCGGTCCCGCCCTCTGCTCCTGCCAACTTTTCCCGCAACGTCCGCCTGCAGAGGGGCGTTTGACTGCTGCGTTGTGGAGATCCCGATAGCGGTTAAAAGCAGGGCGGGACATGCCGTGGGAGTGTTCGGTTGGGCTTACCAGAGCGATAGCTTTGTTTGGCGCCCCATTGGAGAAGGGTCCGACGTACGATAAGGCCTTTTGCCATCTGTCAGCCCTTTCTCGTCGCTTGTCTGTGAGCGTCATGCATTAGCCGCTGCCAGTTTTTGCGAGGATCACTCCTGTCGTACAAAGGGCCGATTATCGTTCCCCCTTCCTTCCAATTCATTGATTCGCCATGGTCTGGGCTCTCCTTGTGCCGAGTGTCACCCCCCCCCCCCCTCCCTCCCTGCCCGTGTTCAGCGCCTGCTCGGTCCTAAAAAGCCCTCCGGGTGGCGGCCGGGCTTCAATCCTGCTGCCGCAGCCGCCGGCCAGCTGGCCTGACCTCTGACCTCTGGCTGGACGTGGACAGGCCCGGCGGCGCCGCGGGGCTGCGACCCCGGGTCAGAGGTGACGGCGGCCGCTCTGAAGCGCCGGCGCCGCGCCCGAGATGGAAAGCGGCGTGGCACGGCGCGCGTGTCTGCAGGTCGCGTCTGCCGGCTTTATGCC
>NW_023596225.1:40834347-40849642 GCF_011947565.3 Pollicipes pollicipes | reverse complement strand
CTGACCTGGCGGCTGTAAGTCGTGGTCTTTGGCTTGGATGGGGACACGGCTCTGCTGAACCCCTCCCTCTGCTATGAGTCCGCCTTTCACGCCGAGGACAGTTGCCAGAACTCAGCTCAAAAGACCGCTCACCGGGAGTGACGGTGCTTTGGGGCCGGGGTGTGGGACGAAAGCGGACCAAGATCATCAATCATCAAAGATAGCTGCAAGGTCATCAAAGACAGCTGCAAGGTCATCAAAAATAGCTGCAAGGTCATCAGCATCGCCAGGTAAGATACCCCGCAGAATACCCCGCAGCTCGGTGGAACGATCACTCGTCGTAGTGTACTCATGAGTTCGAAACTCATTGCATCCGCGGCGTATTACCGGCACCAGACACAGCACGTGGGACGGATCGCGGCCTCCCTGAGCGTCCATTTATTAGATCATGCCACGTGTTTCATCACATCGGCCACGTGTTCATCGTACTTTGGGGAGCCGCATCAATATGAGTAAGTGCACCGCCGTTGTCATCAAGTATTATCGCTATAAATGGAAATTAGCACTGGGGTGCACAAAAAACAAGCGACGACAGAAGCTCCCAACGAGGGTATCACACGCAGTCAGACCGGCCGTTCGCCCGTAGCATGTGTGGGAGAACGGCCCAGCCGGTGACGTCAGCGTGCCGACCCCGCGTCTGCTCCGGCGGGGTCAGGGTGTCACCAGGCGCTCCCGGCAGCCCCCGGCCGGCGTGATCGGCAGGTCACCAGGGTCAGGCGGCGGCTGTGATCGGCAGGCGGCGGCGGACAGACGTCCCGCCGTGATGATACGGCTGGGCGCGGCGGCGCTCGCCGCAAGGTCGGAGCAGACACCGCCTGTCGGTCCGCCTCCGCCTCAGCCACGGCAGCCGTGTTCAGATGGGACCCGGCGCTCTGAGCGCCCGGCAGCCGTGCTCAGATGGGACCCGGGGCTCTGAGCGCCCGGCAGCCGTGCTCAGATGGGACCCGGCGCTCTGAGCGCCCGGCAGCCGTGCTCAGATGGGACCCGGGGCTCTGAGCGCCCGGCAGCCGTGCTCAGATGGGACCCGGCGCTCTGAGCGTCCGGCAGCCGTGCTCAGATGGGACCCGGGGCTCTGAGCGCCCGGCAGCCGTGCTCAGATGGGACCCGGCGCCCTGCGCGCTCGGCGGCCGTGTTCAGATGGGACCCGGGGCTCTGAGCGCCCGGCAGCCGTGCTCAGATGGGACCCGGCGCCCTGCGCGCTCGGCGGCCGTGCGCAGATGGGACCCGGGGCTCTGAGCGCCCGGCAGCCGTGCTCAGATGGGACCCGGCCATCTGAGCGCCCGGCAGCCGTGCGCGGATGGGACCCGGCCATCTGAGCGCCTGGCAGCCGTGCTCAGATGGGACCCGGCCATCTGAGCGCCCGGCAGCCGTGCTCAGATGGGACCCGGCATCTGAGCGCCTGGCAGCCGTGCTCAGACGGGACCCGGCGTTCTGAGCGCCCGGCAGCCGTGCTCAGATGTGACCCGGCGCTCTGCGCGCTCAGCAGCCGTGCTCAGACGGGACCCGGCGCGCCTCTCGCCGGTGTCCGGCTGGCCGGGATCTGCGCGAGGTGACCCGCCCGCCAGCGATCAGCTCAGGACGCCGTGCCGCACATTTGGACACTGTGCCCGGTCATTTAATCCGCGAGCTAATGGTGCGCGCCGGTACATTTGGCGCTAATTTCTCCGCGCGGTCCGGGCGGCGAGCATGATAAACGATGGTGGACGACAGTCCGTCACCATCAGCGGATGACGGTACGCCATGCTCGTCCGGATTGGACCGGACTCCGGTCCAATCCGATTCGGTCCGGTCCAATCTGGACTGGACTCCGGTCCAATCCGGTTCGGTCCGGTGGACAGCCTCACGCCCCGATGAGAATGACATGTTCGCATAGTTTTCTCATTTCGTTTTTTCCGACTGACTGTACTGGACCAGGATTGCAAGATCCCGGCTCAAGTCCCGGTGGGAAACCAAATTTCCGCCCTGTCTAGCGAGCGACATCCGAAGCGACAAAGCGGTCGCGCAGTCCTCGCTCACCCAAGCTGAAGTAGCTGGGAAAACACTACACGAGCGGCGCACCTGCCGCCCCACCCGGTGGACGTCGCGCTGGCGGCTCCCAGGCTTTCGCCGCCCAGCGCGGCCGTCGGCGTGAAACCCACACCGCGAGGGAGTCCTGAATGTCTTGCCCGGGGGTGCATCCCATCCTCGCTGAAGGCGGCAGGCCAGCGCAGTGACCGCCGTCAGGGATCCACCCACACGTCAGGAGGACTGGGGACACTCCTCCGCGACCGGTGCAGAGAGGACGCTTGAGCTCGGAGTGCACGGAAGGACAGAACGTCGAAGTGCCGAAGCATGCGACACACGCGACTGAGGAAACCGAGGGGGAGAGGTGGCAATGGTTTGGTCCGCGGCCTGTTAACAGAGAGAGGGTAGAAAAGAAGACATGCCACTGTTCTCTTGCGACGACAAAGCAAATACACAAGACCTTGGCGACGACGCCGCCACCCACGCAGGCGGGAAGTACCAGCCAACATCGATCTGCGGCGAGGAGCGGCGATGGCGGGAGAAGGGCCGCTGGAAAGCCCGCCCGAAGACGGCGCGGCAAGACTGACCTCGGCACGAGCTGCCCTGCGTGTTGATGGTCTGGTGGCACACGTTGCACGTTCGCTTCTTCCTGAACAGCTTGCTCTTGAAGGCGTGGCATTGCAGTGATATGTCACCCTGCAGGTGGGGAAAGCGCGGATCAGGTCATGTCAAGCGGCGTCAGAGCCACCACGGCGCGAAGGAGAGATCTGGGAACACAGCGACCGCAACAGCACGATACAGGTGGGTGAGAGGGATTTGTTTCGAATGCTTTCCCGTCATGCAGAAGGTTAAACCGACAATGACATCATTCATACACAATCACCTATATTGACTTTCTGTGAGGATTGTTCACATTTACCGAAGCTTATACGTTCTACAAGTATTGGCAACATGACAGATCAGAATGGCGAGAATCTGGGGAATTTTGAACGCCGAGCCGAATTTGAATGCCGCTAGTGTTTTCACTGGCTGCTGTCAGCGGTTGTGTCCGCCAGTGTTTAGCGGTGCTCTGCGCCGACCAGGGCTTGACAGCATCGGTGGAATGGGTAGCGATCCATCCTCAGCTGTCGGCAGATGATCTCTGGCCAGCCGGGTTCGTTAGTGCCCCAGCGCAGCGGCGCCGGGGGCGCCGACCCGCACGCCCCGGCGCCGGCCGCGCGGCACCGCCCCTGCCCCTGCCCCGGCCCGGGTCGGGTCGGCAGCGGCCTGCCCCCGCCCCGGCCCGGGTCGGGTCGACAGCGGCCCCGCTCTCCGGCAGCTACAGGCCACCACTGGCTGCTGAGCCGGCCGCCAGCGGGAGCCACTGACCGCCGCGGCAGGGTCGCCCACCGCAGGACGGCCGCGTCCCAACTACCCTTCATCACAGGACGGCGATCTTATCTCGGCTCGCCGGTTATGACAGCTTGATGGAAAACTGATGAATTAGGGCGCCATTAACCACACGTAACAATGGACTAGCGGTGAAGGGGCCGGCAGATGGAAGTGAGCTCAGTTATCAGATGCGCGCGTCTTGCATACGCCGGCGCTCGGACGCACGCGCGTGCTCTCGTGCATTCACAATCGGCTCATTCAGATCCCGCCTTCTGCTTGTCATATCTCGTTAAAGAATACCCGCACGCAGCATGGGGGCGCGCCCGGCAGATGCTTCGCTAGTGTGTTGTTACTGCAAGACGGCATTCATTTTGATCTCGTAACGATGCCCCGGCACGTGCTACTCGCCAAGTGCGAACACGTGCCAAGGTCGGTAAATATGTGAAGCTGTGTGGTCCTGAGCAGAGCAGAGCATCTCCCGGTGTAAGCGTTGCGACATCACTGGCCACCAGATCCGTTCAGCTGCATGCCGCGTGCATGCGGCTATCAATGTGTGCATGCGCTATCAATGTGTGCATGCCGCCATCAATGTGTGCAGCCGCTATCAATCCGTCCATGAGGCTGCACGCATGGATAGCGGTTCCATCGAGTGCCTTCTCACATCAGACATTTCAGGGAAAAGGAGTTGTCTTAAATACATATCGGTGTTAGTGACCGAAATATTTTCTCGGCCACGGCCCACGGTCTTGAGTCACCCCTCAGCCTTCTCTTAACAGAAGCCCCCTGTCTGCTGGAAAGCACTCCTCTAACATGACTGCAAGGCCGGTTAGACTGTCATGTCTACGGCGACTGATTCGTGACCGGTTCAGGTGAACTGGCCGCCGGGTCAGGTGAACTGGCCGCCGGGCCAGGTTGAGTGGCTGCCGGATCAGTGACTGGGTCAGGTGGAACGGCCGCCAGGTCAGGTGGAGTGACCGCCGGGTCAGGTGGAGTGACCGCCAGGTCAGGTGGAGTGACCGCCGGGTCAGGTGGAGTGGCCGCCGGGTCAGGTGGAGTGACCGCCGGGTCAGGTGAAGTGACCGCCGGGTCAGGTGGAGTGGCCGCCAGGTCAGGTGGAGTGACCGCCGGGTCAGGTGGAGTGGCCGCCGGGTCAGGTGGAGTGACCGCCGGGTCAGGTGGAGTGGCCGACAGGTCAGGTGGAGTGGCCGCCGGGTTAGGTGAAGCGGCCGTCGGATCAGGTGGAGTGGCCACCGGGTCAGGTGGAATGGCTGCCGGGTCAGGTGGAGTGACCGCCGGGTCAGGTGGAGTGACCGCCGGGTCAGATGGAGCGGCCTCCGGGTCAGGTGGAGTGGCCTGACCGCAGACACACCTATGACAGCCACCCGTGACGGCCCAGTCGGTCCGGCGGGACGGCCGCGGCACGAGCAGTCTGCCCGAGCTCGGCCGGCGTTCCCACGCTTGGTCCGCCGTGGTGTTACGTCTGGTTAGGAGCAGCCCCAGCGATACAGACATGCCGTCTTCATCGCTCATGAAACATCCGCCTGATACTACACGCTGTCGTACCGTTTCTGTTCAAGAGAACACTTCAGGTCAAATAGCATCCCCAGACCTTGACCCGCTCTGTCCCAAGCTGGGACAGAGCAGACTCGTACGGTGACTCCTAAGAGCGGACTAAGACCGAGACTCGTACTTACGCTGCCCGGGGTACGCGCTTTTAAGGGAGAATATGAGTGTCTTTGTCAGAGCGGAGGACAATCGTCCCCTTTGTCCACGCGTTGAGAGTTTTCCCACGCCAGCGGTGTGTCTGTGATGATGATGATGACACCACTGGCATCGCCACTGGCCATGACTTCCCCGGCGCCATCTCTTCACACAAGAAATTGCGCGCGCCTGCAGCGTGCTGAGCTCGTTCTTCGGGGAAATGTTTGAATTGTCTCCCCTCTCAATGTACGATTCTTCCTGTGTTTCTGGCCACGAGTCTTACCGAAATCGATATATAGATACTCAGAACGACCAGTGGATGATTTGGGATTGTTACCGTTTATAACGGATGACTTATTTGGCGTCATTTATTGGCCCCTTGAGTGAGAGCACTCCCAATGCTTCAAGAGCTCACCCCAACAGAGCTGGTTTCTCTGATGACATGGTGTCCCCTTGAGTCTGCTTGGTCATCCCCCTGTTGATTTCTGAACCCATCACTGAAGGCCATCCCAGTCTGCCTCGCCCGGTACCATTCACAGTAGCCATAAAAATGTCCTAAACCGTCAGCACAGGCCCATTTGTATGCCATGCACCAAGGCGTCCCACTGACGTATGCAGTGCTAATGCCCGAGCCGTGCCCGGCGGGGGTGCAGAAGCCCGGTCACGAGCGGCCGGCTATTGGCTGCGGAGGCGGCACGGCAGCGGCCGGCGGGCCAGGTGGCTGCTGGCCCACCCGCCCTCCTGCCACGCCAACGGGCCGTTCTCGGAGCGCAGTGATGTCACGGCGCGCCGTGTGGGCGGCGGCCGAGAGTCGGCCACGGTCACGAGCTGTCACGGACCGCGGTCACGAGCCGTCACGAGCAGTCACGGACGCCGCAGACGGCGTCTGCTTCTCACGTGCGGACGGGCCGAGGATGGACATGGCTTGCTGAACCGCTACAGACTGGCGTGATGCCTGCACGCACACGCACACCCACACACCCACACCCGCACACACACACACACACACACACACACACACACACACACACACACACACACACACACACACACACACACACACACACACCACACACACACACACACACCACACACACACACGCCCAGCCAGCCCGTGGACAGGGCCTGTGCTATGACTGGCGCGGTATCGTATCCGGGCCGACTGGTGGCGCGCCATCGCTTCGGCCACCGCTCGTCCGGCGTCACGTGAGGCATCCGTCTGGCGCCCGGCTGGAGCCTCTGACAGTGGGCGTCTGGAGCCTCCGGCAGAGCACTGGCAGTGGGCGGCGGCGGCGGCGCGACGCCAGCCGCTCTGTACGGAGCCCCCCCCCCCCCCCCCCCCCCCCCCTGCAGCTGGAGGCGAGCCTCCCCAGCGGAGCAGCGTCCGCTGACAGTATAACGGCTGGACCAGCCGACGGGCTGACCGGCGGGGCCGGGTTGTGGCTTTTGGCACGGGTGGGCCGCGGCTGTGTTGACTGCCGGGGTGGCTGTGGAGGTCACTGAGCCCAGAGTGGCAGGTCACTGGCCTGCACTGCCGTGTCGCCCACATCAGACGTCGTTCACTTGATCCACTGATCCAAGATCCACGGATCCACAAGCGCGTGATTCACCTGCGAGGAGGATCTTTGTTTTTAGGAGCCTTCGGGCGGCCTAGGTTTTTAAAGGTTCGCAGATACTAACTATGATTCTGTAGATACTAACAAACTGCCCGTACCTGATGACATATACCATGAATTATGACGTGCGCATACATGTGTCTGAAAGTCACCATCTGGTCCGTTACTTAAGCGATCCCTTATCAGAAGGTTAACGAAGACAAAAGAACACTGAATCCCTTAAGATCCAGTTGGACCGGTTTATGATGCACCCCAACGAGCACTAACAACTGCCCATCATCGGCAAGCCATCTCGGAACAGGGCTGTTACGTCAAAACTCGCGGTTTTAATAACTCTTAATCGAAGCGCTTCCCACAACTTTGAAACGAGTCGCAAGGTCACGGCTTCAGTAATGTAAATCGTACGTCGCCAGTACGTTTCGTCAGTATCTTTTACTCACCCGTGAAAATTCGCACGCCCCTATGCCCCTCTCATGTCCCTCTACGGGAGATCCCAGTCACAACTCTGGGAAGTTGCAAGGCCACCAATACTGATCAGCACGCCCACCGACTGTGAAATGTCAGCCAGTCTCCGCGGACATCGGCCGGAGTTCCTACACCGGTCCTCGGGCTTTCCCTGCGCGCATTGACCCATGATTACCTGCTGTGACGAGGCCGGCGCCTGGCCGACCTGCTCCGCGCAGCCCGCAGGCAGCTGGAGCTCGCTGACAGACTCGTAGCTCCTGGCGGGATTCATACCCCGCGTCGCAACGGGCCCATCTCCCGGCCCGGGTTCACTCACACGGCGCCACTCTCGCCGGCGCCGCCGCTGACCTGAGGTCACCGCCGCTCACCGGTCGCGCCGCTCACACTTCACACGTGGCTCGCCGCCTCCTCCGCGCTCCGCTGCAGCGGCAGACTACCGCGGCCGGCGCTTGGCCGAGCGCCGCCAGTTCCGTAGAAACAGGTTGCCGTCGCGCCACGTGACTCTGGCCAACCGGCTCCCTCTCAGCTGTCTACGCCCCAGCTCATGGCGCACCCTCGACCGCGATTCGCGCAGCACTTTGCGGCCCCGCCTCGGCGAAGACCGCAGGGCGCGCAGCAGCGGACCGCGGGCCACAGGCCGGCGCGGATCGCACGGACCACACGGACCGCGCGGCCGGGCCGTGCAGGACCGACCGCTGGTCCAGTAAGGCGATGCGAGCCCGGCGGCGACAGCTGCGGCGCGGCCCCGGCGCGGTGGCGCCGCTAATCCCGCCTTGCCGCACGACACCGAGCTTCCACGAACAGGTGCGACGGCCGAGTGGCGGCGGCGGCGCGACCGGGCCGCGCATGGGGCGGGAGTCGTCACATTAGCACCCGAGCGTGTGTGGGCGCCGGGTGAGGGTCGCACGGCGCCGGCTGCGACGCCGGAGAGCCGACGGCGGAGTGCGCTGGCGACGCCCCTGTCCGCCCGGCTCCCACGCGCAACCCGCCCACCGCCAGCCTGTCCGGCTTTCCGCGCGGCGGCTCGTTCACGGCACGTCCTCGCTCCTTCGGGCGAGCTGGGAGGGCCGGCCGGCTCTTCCAGCCGCCGCCGAGCCGCGCCCCGGCGGCGCGCGGCGCCGGCCCGCACCTGCGAGCTGCCGGGCCCAGAGAAGCCGTGCCGCGGCCGCCGCCGCCGCGCGCCACCGCCATCTGATAGCCTTTAGCGGGACACGGCGGTGGGAGAAAGGACGGCCCGATATAGCGCGGCGCGCCGGCCGCGGCGCGGTGCCCTGCAGCGCGTCCGCCGCCCCGCCGGGCCGCGCGCCGGGCGTGCGTCCCTGCCGGCCTGCTCGGGACAGCGCGGAGGTCACAGGCCGCAGTCAGAGGCCGGCCATCCCGGTGGCGCGTTCGTCGCGTCTCGTGAGGACGCTGCTGGCCGTGTGCGCAGATCAGACTCCGGAGCTGTATCAGCCTTCGATTAACTACCGGTCCCTACACCACTCCATCACCTTCAGCGGTGTGAGCCCTTCTCAAACGGAAGCAGCCAAGTGACACACGCTCGGGTCGAGAGTGGCTTCTCCTCGTGCCCTACAGCTCTCAGGCGGCCGTCGGCGCCGCCGGTGGTCCCACGCTGCCGCAGACACCCGGGGCCGACAGTGGCGGCCGTGGCCGGCCCCTCCCCGAAGCGGCCGCTTCGGACAGGTGTGGCGCGCGGCGCGCCGCCCGCGCTCGCGCTCGCGCGGGCGGTCGAGCCGCGCGCGTGTTTACCGCCGGCGCGGGGGCGGGCCTGGCACTCGGCCAGCGCCGCCGCCGCCGCGGCTGCCGCGCTGCGGAGGAGGCGCGCGCCCGCGCCCGCGGCGCGAACGCGGCCGTATTGACGGCTCCAGGCGCTACTGCAGTTTTACTGCGGAGACAGCCGGCTCATTATCTGCGATGCCGACATGTCCGGGATCCGCAGAAACATTGATTTCCACTGCCGACATGCTGTGTGAGAACACGTGATAGGCATATATATATATATATATATATATATATATATATATATATATATATATATATATATATTTGATTAAGACCACAAAGAGATGATGAACAGAGCCCGGGTCGATAGGTAACTGTGGAGCCGATTTGGAATCAGAACAAACTACAGCATCGTCCCCGTACTATGACTGGACCGTTGGCTGTGTTTCAACAGAACGACCAATTGTTCAGCCAGGTGCCGTCCAGTGACCCGACATTTGCGAGAGCAATGTGGGCTGTGGAGCACTGCACGTCCGGTGAGGATGCCGACTCGATGCCATACGTCCTAAAAAATTCCCGGACAGCTGGTGAGCGCACTGGGACGGCAGTTGTGAGTCCTGTGAGTCCTTCGCGCGCTTGAACAAAGAAATGGTGGTCGCGCGTGCTCTCACTTTTTGCGCGTATTCTTCTGCGAGCAGGAATGAAAGCGTTTAGGAGGTGATTGAACACGGGGTCACTTGTTCCCCACACACGGGGAAAAAGTATTATCCACAATAGGGCATTATGGTTCTCGGATGAGCTGCCATGGAGGTGACGCTAGGGAGAGCGTTCATGACCAGGGGCGCCTGAGCGCCTTTCTCTATCCGAAGAGCTGGAAGTGGGAACGAGAGAGCCCTGCCAAAAAGCGCACGAAGCAACTACCACATTTGGCTTAGCGGAGCGGCTGCTGTGGACCGCCGAAACGGCCAACAGCTTGACGAAAGCAACGTTTGGCAACTCTTGCAATCCAGGTTGGTGAACATCCATAGTTGCGAGTAAGAGGAAGGGTAATGTCATGTTTGCGTCGCAACTTCGAAAAGCGCAGTTTCAACGTGCGATGGGCTGTTTGAAGGGATCGTAGGTTTTTCCATGAAAAACTGAGTTAGCACCATGAACATGTAGATTGAGTTGGCAACATCTCGAAGGTAGCAGCATTGCTATTTTTCCGGGAGTGACTTCATCTGTACGTAAGTGTTCCAAAATGCGCGGTGATGCCACCGCGTGGTTATTAAACCATGCACTCTGAAATTGATGATACAGTCAAATGTTTATATTGCGTTCCTGGCAAAAACACCTTGAAATGGGACGGCAATAGCTTTCAAGACAGCCGGTTTCGCCTGCAAAGACGTCCCTAGTTAGCTACTCAATGTTTACATGCAGCTCAATCGGCGTAAAAAGCTCAAAATTTGCCTGTAGCGGAGAAGAGATCCTCCAGATCCTCGATCTACCTGTTAAAGGATGCATAAGACGGCATTCCACTTCAGGAAAGCAACCCGTATAGGTCCCCGCACCTCACCTGTCATGGCACAGGCCTGTATCGTGGCACGGAACCGGGTAAGTGGAATTATTGTGGAATTATCTCACGGACTTTGTAAAGTGCCTGATTGTCGAGATACCTAGTAGCAAGACAAAATGACTGCGGTTCGCAGTCCACTCCCTCCGTGGGTGCGACATTGCGAATATCGGCGACGTTACGTCTCTCTTCAAACCTGACCCAGTTGGCCCTGCGCAAAATCTAACAGGGTAAGGAAATGAAAGTTTTGCCATGGGCTCTGCGCAAATGTGGTGTGGATCTTGATCTGAAAATGGCCACGGTTTTGCACGCCCAAACCACCTGACCGGGCGAACCTAGCACCGATGGTAGCTGGCCGTACAATGATGGTCAGTCTCTGACCTAGCACCAATAGCCACGTGCTGATACGTGCTGTCGCCTTCGTACGGCGGCGCCGGGTTGGCTTTAACCCTGCCCTGGCTGACAGGGCTCCCGCCAGGATGGCCGTGAATTGGCGCATGGCTTACGGACGCAGAAAACCGCGTTGAGACAGGACGGTGCTAAGATTTGGGGTGAAGCGGTGAATGGGGAAGCGGAACAGATGAAACTCCTGTCATCGGTTATTACGGTCAACCATTGTCATCACAGGATTCGCAGCTAGTTGCAGGAGAGGACAGGAGCGTAGCCAATGCACAGTTTGTTCCCAACAAGTCAAATTTGCGGGGTTCTTCTGTGTTCTTACGGTTCTCATCGGGCAACTCATGGTAAGAAAAGAGAGCATTCAGCTCTCATTGGGCAGAAGTCCTTAGAATGATCAGCATACCCTGGATAACCCGCAGCGTGGCTGTCAGGTTCATGCACACTTCTCCGAAGCGAGATCAACGTAGCTCACAAATGGCATTGCACCAGTCGGCAAGGTAGCGGGAGGGAACCTAGCGGACGATCTTTGAACCATAGTTGTACTGGTGGCGCCACAAGTCGGAGAGCGGTGACGTCACTGGACTAGAGGGCGGTGAGACTGGTGAGTTCGTGCGGGTTTACGCACTGACTACGCACGGGAGCATGCAATACAGTAGGGAGTGGGGTGCATGACCCACGAGTCCCATGTGGGAGGACGGGTTGAGCCCGCCCAATTTTCTGAACATTTCCCTTTGCACTTTGTGCGTCAACTGGAAAAAACTAAACAAAGATGCCCGTCAGACTACCAACATGGGAGGATTCCATTGCCGCATGTGTAGAGAAATGAGGAGAGTAAGGAGAACCTTCCTCGGCTTTCTGTTAAGGGTTCCCACGGAGCTCCCACCTTTCTTAAGATAATCCTGGCTGCGCCTCTGCGCTAAGGTAGCAATGCCAGGGGCGTTTTGTGCCTGTCGTTGCAGGCAAGGTGGGAATCAATGCCTTCCCTACAATATCGGGGCAAAATAATGGACTTCAATGATGGTGATGAATGAATGATGGATGACAATGATGGGTTCGGAGCAGGACCTTATGCATCAGAGTGGACGAGAAAATGCCGCAAACGACGGTCTAGTGAAGATCGACTGGCTGTCCACCTTGTCCCCACGCCACGACAAGAGCGCTGGGGGCCGAATAAATGGCCGTAATGTCGTCCGCATATTACCCGCCCGCCTAATGACCCGCCTATTACCGTGGTGGACAGCAGTCAGCCTGGTGTGGACGGGTCGGTGTGTCGGAGGTCGCCTGGCGGGTAGACAGACCTAGCATCAGCGCCAGCGCCGCGCCGCTGGCCCCAGCTCCCAGCACCCAGCGCCGCGCTGATGGCTCCAGCTCCCAGCGTCGCGCCGCTAGCCCCAGCTCCCAGCAACCAGCGCCGCGCCGCTGGCCCCAGCTCCCAGCATCCAGCGCCGCGCTGATGGCTCCAGCTCCCAGCGTCGCGCCGCTAGCTCCAGCTCCCAGCACCCAGCGCCGCGCTGATGGCTCCGGCTCCCAGCGTCGTGCCACTGGCTCCAGCTCCCAGCACCCAGCGCCGAGCCGCTGGCCCCAGCTCCCAGCGTCACGCTGCTGGCCCCGGCTCCCAGCGCCGAGCCGCTGGCCCCAGCTCCCAGAGTCGCGCCGCTGGCTCTAGCTCCCAGCGCCGAGTCTTGTTAGCGCCGTCAGAGGGGCGCGCCGGTCGTTAGAGATCGGTCGACGCAGCGGCCGGCCGATCCATTACAATCGTTATCACCGGGCCGGGCGGGCGGCGCGGCCGCCCCGGCAGAGCGGGGCCGGGTCACTGGACGCCGCGCCGCCGACTGACCCCCGCCCGCGGCCACCCCGTCAGCCGGCCGGCGGGGCACGCACGCCGCGCAACGAACGCCGGCATCGCAGCCCCTGCTTCGTGGGAGACCTCGGGTCGCCGAGCTGCGCATGGAAAATGCATGCAGAAGGGCAAGAATGAAGGGTGAAAGCATGTTTGTTCGACCGGCCTGGACAACACCTATGGCGTGAAGCGGCTGCGGCTGCAATGATTGGATACACCGTTATCTGTTCGTTGCCATCAACGCCAGGCTTATGACGGTAAGTGGGTCTTGTTTGTGGTGCATTCGGAGGTTTATGTGGGGCCAACAAATGAATAAAATGGTCATATGGTTACTCCCGATTGCTAAAGCTGATCCAACTTCAGCTCTAGTTACATCTAACAGTAAATCAAAGTCCGAGCGATTCGTCTAAATGCATGACTTTACCCCGCACGCAGATATCAGTCGAAGCCAGACATTTAGAGGCGTATCTAAGTCCCGGGAGCAGCGTTTACGTGCCAGCCGAGCGCTGCGGCCACAGCTATCTCCTGCAAGTGTCCCCTAAGGCGCTGCTTTAATCCGCAGTATGTCGAGCAGGCACCTCCCCTGCCTGTGCGGGATGAAAAGAGTTGTGGATCACACCGGCTACGATATTAAGTGAGAACTTATTGGAAAATAAGGTGTGCCGAGACAGCGCAGTGTATGATGATGTAGCGAGCAGTTTCTGTGAGGTACACGTGAGCCATGTCAAAAACATAATTGGGGCGTAATAAAATATGGTGGATCTTGGCACACTGGCAGCGGCAACAACAGCTGAATTAATCAGAAATGATGAGCCCGATACTCGATTATTCATTGCGACAGGGCACGATACAAAAACAAGCTACGATAGGGTGGCAGGGCCTCGTTTCATAACACGAAGCTACAAATCTACGCGGTTTTAAAACGCTCTGTGAAGGCTTGCGGGAGTAAGTCCATCTTGCTACAGTAAGGTTGATTTTTTACCCGTAAATGATTCGCGAAAGAATTTATCGATGACGCTTCGTTGTGCGTTGTTTCTGCCTATGCCGCTACCTCAAAGTATGTAGGTCCCCAGTTATATTTTGTGAAACTAGGCCCAGGTGCACGGGTTAATAACATAGTTGTCAGTCATACGGGGTGAGAGATGGGAGGGCTGGCGGTATAATCACAACGTACTCTGCTGCATAATGTGTAATCATCCCAATGAAATTATCCGCTGGAAATATTTCCATATGACACGCAGCTGGTGCGGTTTTCCTCTGGGAACAATCACACCAAGCAGCCGGGCATTCTTATTCATACCAATCCCTTAAATTCGCATGGTGCAAACATTCATCATGAGCAGAGACTGCTGAAACTCCAAACAGAACTAGCGAAGCGCGTGAGTTTGGAAGATGGGAGACAAAAACTAGCGAAGAAAGTGAATCCGCAGGTTGAGCATCAGTTTAAATAGTTGGAGAATACCCTTGGGATAAGCGCACGTGATTACTCTATCGATCAGGGGCATCCCAATTGCCATGACATAAGGGCAATTGGCTGATATGAGCTTGATTAATGACAAACCAACGGTTCAAATAACTTAGCTGAATAACGGGATAAGTGAAATCACCTCGCCGAGCAAGTGCGAAGCGCGAAGGCTGCAGCAATAAACATCATACATTCACCGGCGACGTAATAGAGAGTTTCATATAGGTTCATAAAGGAGATGAAATTAGACATGCTACTGTTGCATCGGCATATGATTCCATTCAAGATACCGTGTAATTCCCTTGCAGCGAGCTTGAATGCTCGAAGTGTGAGTTTTCGTGCTGGTGCACAGCGCTGCACACGTGGACGTTGTTCCGCCAACACCTCATGCCTACATTTCGTCGGGGCTGTCGCTTCCGAACAACAACTGTAGCTCAGGCACATGCCTACAAATGGAAGGGCATTTCTGTCATCTATAGCCATGCGACTGTGTCTCATATTTGAGCTATTAACATGGTTTGTAACATGCATGTATGTAAAAAATGCATGCAGTGCCGTCCGGAGTCGTAACTTAGGGCGGAATATGTCCTGAGCGATGCAGGCCCTAACTGCAGGTCCCACGGTCATATTAAGATCAGAACTGCGGCCTTTACCGAAAGTGACGTCGAGATTCTAACTCTGCCCTACGCCATTTGCCATTCGCACACGCCCTACCGCCGCAAGATCGGTCCTTCAGCAGAGGACCGTACGACGATGCGGTGCGCTGTGCGGTGGGAATTTGCACCAGCTGACCCGCCTGCTCCCCGTGGACGATACCCTGTGAGCGGGATGCCTCGAAGGCGGTCGTAAACGTCGCGGAGGCGGCGACCTCTGGCGTGCGCCACAGCAGCGTCGCGCACGCGGCAGACGGCACGGGCGCGACCCGCTGAGGCGGCGTTCCCAAGCGCCACACGCATGGCCGCTCTGCACGGGCCGGTCAGCTGTCCGCGTGTCCGGCAGGCTCCAGCAGATGACCGGTCTGCTGTCTGCCAGTCGGCGTGACAGACGCCGGTGACAGACGCCGGTGAGGAGGCGTCACTCAAGATGATCCGACGGTCAACGGCAGCCAACGGTGGCAGTAG
>NW_023596225.1:40777894-40833499 GCF_011947565.3 Pollicipes pollicipes | reverse complement strand
TCTCTCTCCAAACGCCGGCCGAGGCCTGATGTATGGCCAGCTTGGTTTTCACGTGGCCGGCGTGCCTGAATAATTGCGTTTGGGCGCGCGAATGACTCGGTGGTGAGCGATGGGTGGTCGGCCGCGCGCCGGCGGAGGTCGGCGACGCTTCTGCCGGGTCCGAGCGCTCCGCGGCCAAGCGCCAAGTTCCGTGGCCCGTGCCCTCGGACGGACGCCGGGGCTGGTCTCTTGCGGCACTCAGTAGATACCGACACCGTCGCATGCAACTCACTTGCGTCCCACGTGACGACGCCATGACTGTCGCTCGTTTTACGAACTGCTCGGCGCAAGTCTGCGTGGAAACAGTTTCAGCACCACCACCCTCTGCTCTGCTCGGCCGGCGTGCATTCCATCTCGTCCCGTGACTGTTCGTCGCGGTTCTTAGCTTTATATCAGCCGTGGCGGCGTAGCTTCAGGCACGTGGTGCCAGAAATAATCACTCCGGACATTGCGGGCGCCACGCGCTGTTTAAGTCACCAAATATAGATTGCAGGCCTTCCAAACATCCTGCTAGTCATACCAGCTTATAAACTGCCTCAATAATTCAGACCGCGTTCAGCCACCTGGACTCACCCATCAGACTGAGCCGCATCTATCACCGCGCAGATGCGAGACTGCCGACAGATTAGTCCTGTCCGCGCAGGCGTCCGGTTGCAGACTCAGCTAGCCACTCTCGCGGGCTTGTCCCAGCTGAGTGAAAGCAAACTTAGGTTGTATCTTTCATTAGAGTGCCTTCCACATCCGCCGAGTGATGGGGTTGACAGCCGGCCAGAGCTCGAGCGGCTGGCCGGGCCGCGCCGCCGGACCGGGTGGCCGCGACGGCCCGCCGGCGCCCGGCTATTTCAAGCGCCGGCTCCCGAGCTCGGGGCGACCCACTTCCGGCTGGGTCCGTGACACCCCGGCCGGCTCGTAAGGTGTCGCCGGCCCAGAGAGAGGGGGCGGGGGTCACCGGGGCCGGCGGCTGTGCGGGGTGTGACCAGGCCCGGCCCCCGTGCCGCCGGCCCAGAGAGAGAGGGGGCGGGGGTCACCGGGGCCGGCGGCCGTACGGAGTGTGACCAGGCCCGGCCCCCATGTCGCCGGCCCAGAGGGAGGGCGGGGGTCGTCGCGGCCGGCGGCTGTGCGGGGTGTGACCAGGCCCGGCCTCCGTGTCGCCCTCGCCGCCCACTCGCGCGGTGACCGGGAGGCGGCCGGCGGGCCCGGCAGCGGCCGTCCAGCGGGAGCTGGCAGGGGAGGCCGACCCGCGCCGCGCCGCTGGCTACGCGCAGCGCCGCGACAGACGGTGTGGTCACAACAAGCCCTACCAAGGGTCCTGCTGCATCCCCTGCTGCTGACCACAGCCCCTGCTGCTGACCATGTGCGGCCAGGCTCCAAGGGAGCTAAGCACTCAGAGCTAAGTTAGACCCAAGTGGGCACTCAGAATACGAGAACCCGGAGCCGTCCAGGGGCGGCTTCCCAAATGAGTTTAGAGGGGGGAGGGTCGGGGCAGTAATAAATGACCCAACCTCCCCCGATTATGCCAACAAACAAGCTTCTCCCCGAATTTTGCTCACTTTGTTCCAAAATTTGGAGCAGGAGGGGGGGGGCCCGAGCTGGTGATCAGTTCCCCGAACTGAATAGGAAACTGCCTCTCGAGTCATCTACGGCGCTTGAGTAAAACAGCGTAATAAAGAGTCGCATTTTCTTCAAATGGTCCAGCCACGCGTCCATGCAGTGCCATCCAATGCAGTGCAAATGAAATGTGTTATGCAGTCCTAGAGCTTGATGGGAAGTTACCCAATAGTCGGTTATTAAAATAAGAAGGTCAGTTTTTCACCGCAAATAACATTGTGCGCGTTTGGTCACGTAATTTTCTCTCGCTTCATTTACTTCGAATGCGAGACAATCCAAAACGACTTTTCAGTGGTACGCTTATGACGACACATTAAACTAGTTAGTGATCGAGCCTGCCTAAATAATGCTGTTAACTGTCTGCTCATACAGAAACATCGGGAATAAACATGATCTTTACTCGCTTGCGTAAGAGATGACCTGAGACTGCAGTTTGCAAGTCCACGACAGCGAGGATTCTGACGCATGCACTCTGCACAGTGCCTTGCACTCGTATTGGAACTATTCCCGTTTTGCAAAGATGAGCGCAGTCTGATGCCTGTCACTCGTCAACGCGTGGCTTTTAAACGAACGCATGATAATCTTCAGAATGAGTTGGGTTTCGAAAGGAAACTTGCGTAAAGGGATCATTCCTCTCAAAATATATCACCGCCTGTCAGCCAGGGAGTGACATTGGGAACACAGCCAACGTCTCAACACTGCTGTCAGTTACGTGCCAACCAACTTCATATACACTCGGCTGGCGTCATGCTCTGACCGCCTAGCATTCGACCCAGGGTTGAATTGTGGTGCGATCGATGCGCTGGTGACCGGCCGCCGGGCCGGGCCGGGCCGGGCCGGGCCGGGGCCGCCGGTCGGCCTCCCCTGGCGGCGGCGGCCGGCGGCCGGCCCAGCTGGTGGCGCGCCGCTCAGTCACGCAGCGGGCCGAGTGCGTGTCGGCCGCGCCGCCTGCGACGCGACGAGGACGTTGGCGTCGGTCCCCGAGCCGTGCGCGGCCAGCGACGGACTCCGGTGGCGGACTTCCGGTGACGGACTCCAGCGGGTGAACTCTAGCGGTGGACTCCAGCGTGCCAGAGTCGGAGTCGTGTCGTGAGCAGGCGTGCTGGGCGCAGTCGGCGCCGGGCGGCGCGGTGCGGCGCGATGACCGGCGGGCCGCCGGGCCCGGCCCGCAGCCGGCGGCGGCCCCTCAGATGACCCGGCCCCAGTGTCGCAGCGGCGTCGGTGTCGGCCGCGCTGTGCCAGACGGAGCCGCGCGCCGCCAGCGGTCCTCGCCGGCCGGGGTGGCGAGCTCCGGAGCTGAGCCGGCGCTGAGCTGAGCTGAGCTGCGGTGCTGTGCGTGCCGCGCGACGGAAGCCGACCCTGGGCCCAGTCAGCCGCCTTCGAGTGTGTGCCGCTGTCGGGACGATGCCGCCGTAGATCGAGCCGCGTCCGCGATGGATCTCATAAAAGACTGCTGTAAGTAAACCTGCTGCACGAGTGGCGTTTTAATCCCCGGCCTTGGGAGTCAATCGCACGTTTTTGTCGCTTGCTTTCAGTGGCAGTGTCAACAGCCTGTCAACAGTGACGTTTACAGACGCTAGATGCTGCGCAGCCTGTCGCACGTTCTGCGTCGAAGCGCAGCTGGGCTCTAAATCGCTCTTTAACGGAGCAAGCTTGCAGGCTACTGGCGGGAAGTTTCATCGTGGCCCTCGTACCCGAGGGAATATCTTGCATTGTTTTGCGGTCGTGTGTAGGTCGCGCACGCAGAGATGTCTGCACAGCGAAAGCGGGACTCCAGTGCAAGCTCGCCGTCGGACCCCCGCGCGCCCTCAGCCTTCCTTCCGCCACCCCACGGCCGCAGCTGGCAGCGGACGTCAATGTGAGGCCCGCCTGCTGGCCTCACGTTCCGGCCCGGTTTCTTCTCCGCCCGGCGATTCATAAGCGATGACCGGCGGCCGGCGGCTGGCGCGTGTTTGAGGGCGCCGCCGACGCCGCCGCCGCCGCCGCCGCCCGCGCGCCGCGCTCCGCTCAGGCCCGGCCGGCGTGCAGCGGCGGGGTCGTTTGTCGCCGCTTTCCCCGCCAAGATCGGCTCGATCGGCGCGGTTCCGGCTTTGGCGCGCCGACTCCGCGGGCGTCACTCGCGCCTTTTTGTCGGCGGTTGTACGACCAGCCGGCAGGGATTTAACCCGCAGATCGGGCGCCGCCGACACTCGTGCGGCACGTGCATGGCAGACGCGAGCCTAAGCCGCGCAGCGCCGCGCATAAGAGGATCGCCTCGCTGCTGACGTGCGCGGCTGGAGGCGTGGCTCGCCAGCCCGCCGCCGGCCCGTCTTGTGTGGGGCAGGCCGCGATCCAGGCCGTAATTGAAAGGAAGGGGAGGTGATGGGTGGGCCGGTGGGCCTGTAGCTGCGGCTAAAAGGCGCCTCAGTCGTGATGTAGCGGCAGCAAGCAGGCGTCACGGCTGTGATGACGTCGCAGCTGTGATGACGTTGCGGCTGTGATGACATCGCGCCTGTGATGACGCCGCGGCTGTGATGACGTCACGTTGGTGATGGCGGCACGTCTTTGATGACGCCGCGGCTGTGATGGCGGCGCAGCTGTGATGACGCTGCGGCGATGATGACGCCGCGGCTGTGATGGCGGCGCGGCTGAGATGGCGGCGCGGCTGTGATGGCGGCACGCCTTTGATGACGCCGCGGCTGTGAAGGCGGCACGCCTTTGATGACGCCGTGGCTGTGATGACGCCGCGGCGATAATCAGGCCGACCGGGGCGGAGCAGTGACCGAGCCGGCGGACGCGCCACCGTTGCATGTCATTGCCGCCGGCCGCCACTGTTGGGCCTGATGGTTACAGGCGTGCACTCGTGCTGACAGCCAATCTTCCAGATAATTTATGAGGCCACAGCCTGGCGAGTGGAAGTACCGTCTAAACTAGCTGTTGTAACGAGCATGGCATTGCTTTGGATGCAGGTGCAAATTTAAGGTTCAGTCCAATTAACCACTTTATCCAATTGCTAGCTCTAATGGAATCAGCATTGCACCATGCTCTTTTCACCGAATGCTTGCTGCTAGGAGACACGGCTCCATCAAATATTGATGTCTTTTGAGTCTTCAATGGGCCGTGTAAACGCGATTGAACCCAGGCGGAATGGATAACGAACTGGCCCGAGAAGACATTCAAGACAAAATGCGGAATGGATGTGGTATGCATAGAGACTTCAACATTACATTAACGTGCCATGTCGTTGGGCGCAAAATGGCCCCGATGCCGACGCGCCCTTAAACACTAAATCACCACTACAACATGCCATACCTCTTTTGCGTTAACATGCCTTTTGCAATTAACACATTAAGAACACGAGTGGATATAACGCGTCCTTGATATTGCTGTTATTTATCATAAAATCACAAACGTAGAAAATAAAAGTGGCCCTGAGTCGACAGGATATCTTTGTGAGGATCACAATTGAGCTGTCTAGCTATGTAATCCAGCATGCAGTGCAGTCGAACGTTTGCAGCTACACTGTTTCATCGAGGATGCCGTCGACTGTCGCGCGGTAACCATTTATTTGGCCATGCGCAGGGCAGCCATTCAATTCAATGCTCGTTGCGTCCCGATGTCGCCTGACAGCGAATGCATATCATTCGAAAGCCGGCAGACCACGAGACGTTTGCGCCGATCCAGTATCTACGAAAAGGCTCGGTCTTGAACCGGCATTTCGGTTTGGCAGGCCGGCGCGTCTCCTGTCTCGCACTGCATTACAGACCCGATCGACTGGGATTCCGACCGCGAAACAATGCTTCGACGGCAGCCGCTGCGCCAGGGAGCGGTCCGCGGCTGATGGCGGCCGAGGCTGGCCGCGCCGCTGGCGTGCGACGGGGCGACGGCCTGTCGCACAGTGCGAGCCGCTCATGGTATGCCTCCCAGCCCGGCCGAGCCTGCCGCACAGAGCGAGCCGCTGGTGGTATGCCTCCCACCCCCGGCGGACCTGTCATACAGCGCGACAGTGCGAGCCGCTGATGGTATGCCTCCCACCCGCGACCGGACCTGTTGCACAGCGCGATAGTGCGAGCCGTTGGTGGTATGGCTCCCACCCCCGGCCGGACCTGTCACACAGCGTGGCAGTGCGAGCCACTGATGGCATGCCTCCCACCACCGGACCTGCCGCACAGCGCGAACCGCTGATGGTATGCCTTCCATCCCCGGCCGGGCCTGTCGCACAGCGCAACAATGCGACCCGCTGGTGGTATGCCTCCCACCCCCCGGCCGGACCTGTCGCACAGCGCGATAGTGCGAGCCGTTGGTGGTATGCCTCCCATCCCCGGCCGGACCTGTCACACAGCGTGGCAGTGCGAGCCACTGATGGCATGCCCTCCCACCCCCGGACCTGACGCACAGTGCGAACCGCTGGTGGTATGCCTCCCATCACCGGACCTGCCGCACAGCGCAAGCCGCTCATGGTATGCCTACCATCCCCGGCCAGCGGTGTGTGACAGTGCTGCTGGTCAGGCCAGCGCCGCCCGTCCAGCCTCGAGTGCACCGCTGCGGCGCGCTAATCGCCGCGAAGCCTCCGCGCGCCGTGGTCATTCAATTTCGATTAGCCGCCGTGTGCAGCCGCTGACCGCTGGCCGTGCCTTTTACGACTGCGGCGGTGAGCTGAGATAATCCGCGCGAGGCAGCGTGCCGCGCGCACTGCGCCGGCCCCGGTGGAGGTATTCAGTTTCTGCGCTCGTGCAGGGCTTAATCCCAGCCGGAAGTGAGCGAGGTGGTGTTCGATTACTGGGGTACCGTTACCATCAGCTACCAACGAGGATACGTTTCTTCCCACATACCCGGCCAGCGCGCCGCCAGACCCTGTTTTGCATGCGGACGCCGCGTGCGCCGAGTGCGCCTGGCGCGGCCGGCGCACCGGTGGGCGTCTCCCTCCGCTGTCCCGGGATGCGCCGTCCCGTTACTATTCTGCGGCGACCTCCGCCCCCACGGGGCCGGCGCGCGGCGGCCGCGGGGCCACCGTCTGTCGCTCAGGCCCGGCCTCCGCTCGGCCTCCGCCCCGGCGCGGCCCGCTCGGGCGGCTCGCCTTACTTGGTGTGAAAACGGACTCGCCGCACGCCCGCGTCCGCTGCCGGCCGCCGCGGTGGCCTGTGTCCCGGGTCGGTCGCTCGAGCGCCACTTGCGGTGCTTCACATTTGCATTATGAATCATGATTTTGTCCAGTATTCCTGCTGAAAGTGATTTGCTGTCCCATTTGTATGCAGTGTTTGATTCGGACGCGTCGGATCAAATTCTTGCGGTCGGTGCGCTCTGAAAGTCAGTTTAATAGTCACGGTTGATGATGGGGACAGCATATGGTTATACCAGCTAACACACGGTGAATTCATCTCATAGCTATCTGTATTCGGACAACTTCTCGTAACCTACGGACGTGTTTCACTGGACGGCATTTGTCTGATTTTCCGCTAATGACCGGGTGACAGCTGCTCTCCCAAGTTTCGACTTCCGGGGCTCGGTGTTGGGATTTTGAACGGCGCGAATGCACATAACGCGACAATCGGCGTATTTGCATCATTCAAAGCCTTTTGACTGGCACAAACCGTGAGTACGAAGAAGACCTCTTGACACAGACGTTTGTGCGGCCGGTGTTCCCCTCGCCAGACCGGTGACGTCCCTGGACCACCGCCATAGGTGTGTGCATGCGTCAGGGGTACTCCCGGTCTGCCAGCCTTGAGCGCCGCGTTCGCCGCCGGTGCCGCGCCGCTCACGCAGCCCCAGCCCCAGAGCGGACCTCTGAGGGCGGGTTGGAGCTGCCGCCGGTGCTGCGCCGCTCACGCAGCCCCAGCCCCAGAGCGGACCTCTGAGGGCGGGCCCGGAGCTGCCGCCGGTGCTGCGCCGCTCACGCAGCCCCAGCCCCAGAGCGGACCTCTGAGGACGGGCCCGGAGCTGCCGCCGGTGCCGCGGCCCGTGAGCCTCGTCCCAGCTAGTCAACGGGAGTCACCGGGCGCAGGTGGCGTGCTGGGAACGGCACCGTTTGTTTTATGCATGAGGGAGGTGGGCTGATCGCAGCGGTTGTGCGCGCGTGGGAGAGAGCGCGGCACGCTCGTCTTGTCGTGCCTTTACCGGTGCCGCCGAAAACGCCGCCGAAATTCAGAGCATTCGTTGATGACATCGGGCGCTTTCTGACACATTTTTTAGGGCGTTTCAAAGCTGCCGAAAGCAGCTTGCACGTGTCGTAAACCTCCATGAATGGCGTTTGCAGAGCGTGTGCATTAGTCGCGTGGTCCGGGTCCATGTTTGCGGTATGCCTTTGCAATGTGCGGTTATTTGCTATGCACTCCTGCACCTCGCAGGCTTCGGCAGCGTTGTCTGTTTACTTGTGCAAATGCACTGAATCCACTTGTTTTATTTGTACGACATGAGTTATCACTCCGTTTCTTTCCGTACTCATTACACATACATTGCTTGTGTTTACGTGCCCTGCTCTGGAATGACACTTGAAGCGTTGCAGTCAGAACTTGGCCACAAATGCTGCAGAACGTGGCCACAAATGTGGAGATCTTTTGTGAGAACAATTTTCATGCATACTCATCGCGTACAAATGCCACTTGACCAGCCTCCCATCACGGGAAGCTGTTTTTGTGAAGCATCTGTCGCTTCGATCAGCGATCACCGGCGAGGCCGAGCGGTGGGCGGCCCGACCGGCGACGGCTGTCGGTAGGTGACAGCTGCGGGTTATGCCGGCGGCACCGGTGTCAGATGGGTCGTCTGTCAGGTTGGCGGCACCGGTGTCAGGTGGGTCATCTGTCAGTCCAGTGGCACCGGTGTCAGATGGATCGTCTCTCAGGCCGGCAGCACCGGTGTCAGGTGGGTCGTCTGTCAGGCCGGCTGCACGGGTGTCAGACGGGTTGGGTCGTCTGTCACGCGTCCTGGCGGCTGGCTGCCGCACCCGCCGAGCCGGTGCCGCCGGCTGCGGAAGGACCATCAACATATGCATCCATCGAGCTTTAACGACAGGGTCACGTGGCCAGCTGGCACGCGGAAGGGCGTGCTAAATCAGTTGCAGCGGAAGCCACCATCCAGTCCGTATTTGTCTATGTGTTTTGTACAGATCGACCGGCGCGCCATACAGTCGGTCTGTGCGCCACAAGGTGGGCCGATCGGCCGGCGTGCCACACGGTCGGCTCGTGCGCCACACGGTCGGCCTGTGCGCCACACGGTCGGCCTGTGCGCCACACGGTCGGCCTGTGCGCCACACGGTCGGCCGGCGCGCCACAAGGTCGGCCCGTGCGCCACACGGTCGGCCGGCGCGCCACACGGTCGGCCCGTGCGCTACATCGTCGGCCCGTGCGCCAAACTTCAGCCGGCGCGCCACTCGGTCGGCCCGTGCGCCACACGGTCAGCCGGCGCGCCACACGATTGGCCCGTGCGCCACACGGTCGGCCGGAGCGCCACACGGCCGGCCCGTGCGCCACACGATGGGCCGCCTGCCGTGGAGCCGTCGCATGCGGCCCGGGTCCGCAGCCAGTGCCGTGCTCGCGATCCAATCTCGCTGTCCGGCACGATGAAGCGGTACGCCCATCCGACGGCGCCGCTGCTGTCCGAAAGCGTGCATGTCCGGGAGATTTGTCGCCGGCCTGTAAGACAGCGGCGTCTCGATACCGCGCCTTAGATCGACGACAGGCTACAACGTCCCGGACAGGCGAGTCAACTGACTGAACAGCCGGTTTGAACAGGCCGATAGAGACGTTCGGGTGTAGGATCTTTTCACCCGGTTCGCCCGCCACCTATGGTGGCCAGGCCCGTGCCAAACGCCGCATACTCAGTCCATCAGTCCTATCCTCATTTCACAGCCCGTGAACCATTTGGTAGATTTGGGATTCGTAGTGATAAAAAAGAACTTGTAAGCTATGGTTCGTTTTTTATCCCTTGATGATCACAGGTCACGTGCATGCAGAAGCTCTGATAAAATACAAGCACAACCAGCAATGTTCAGTGATATATCTGCAACATAGCTGTAAATAGCTATCTGCAAATATATCATTATGTCCGTTATCCTCCATGATTAGTCATTACGAACAAACCCACCCCTGACCACAATTTTCATCACGTACCAACCAGAACCAGCCCATTACACATTGGATATGGATAACTTGGCTCCGCCCAGCCTGCGAACGCTCCTTCGGGCCGTCCATTGGCACAGTTGGGGCCGGGGTCGGATCAGTCGTACGGTAAGCATCACCCCTTGGGGCCGTCCATCGGCGCAGTTGGGGCCGGGTCGGATCAGTCATACGGTAAGCATCACCTCTTGGGGCTGTCCATCGGCACAGTTGGGGCCAGGTCGGGTCACTCGGACGGTAAGCATCATCGCTTGGGGCCGTCCATTGGCACAGTTGGGGTCGGATCGGTCGGACGGTGAGCATCACCCCAGCTGTTGGGAACTGATCCAGTGGCGATCGGAACGCCTCTGACCTGAGCTGTGATTCCAGCACCGTGCCGTGTCACCACTGCCGCCTCTGACTGGAGCTGTGATTCCCGCACGGGGCCACCGCCGCCCCTGACCTGAGCTGTGAGCCCAGCATGGGGCCACTGTCGCCTCTGACCTGAGCTTTGATCCCAGCACGGGGCCGTGCCACCACCGCCACCTCTGACCGGAGCTGTGATTTCCGCACGGGGCCGGGCCACCACCGCCACCTGTATCTATCCTGAACGGTCACCCAGACGTGCTTTGAACAGCCTGTCCGTCTCGTCGTTACGGACGCGACGTTTGGGGGACGTGCGTCCGCGGAGCCGGGGCGCTGTGTTTGGGAGACGTGCGTCCGCGGAGCCGGGGCGCTGTGTTCGGGGAACGTGCGTCCGCGGGGCCGGGGCGCTGTGTTTGGCGGACGTGCGTCCGCGGAGCCGGGGCGCTGTGTTTGGGGGACGTGCGTCCGCGGAGCCGGGGCGCTGTGTTTGGGGGACGTGCGTCCGCGGAGCCGGGGCGCTGTGTTCCGGGAACGTGCGTCCTCGGAGCCGGGGCGCTGTGTTTGGCCGGTCCAGGTGAAACCGACGGCCTCAACGCCGAGCGCGCTCCGATAGCCCCCGATAGTGGTGATGCGGACTTGCGCAACCCTGCTGGTCTTAATGGCTTGGTTTCCAATGGGCAGAGAACTGGTACTGATAGGCGATCTTATATGGTCAGGGAAAATATGAAACCACGGCATATTTGAAAGCTCTTTACTTCCGGTCTCATTAAAGTCTTTTATAAGTTGTCTGCTCATGAGACCAATTGTTTCCGTTGTCTTCCGTTGCGTATCCAATGATTGTTAAAACGACTTGCTCTTTGAGCCCTCGAGGCCTCAATCCGTATCAGCTCCGTGAGGTGATCGTGGACTTCCCGTTGCTTGGGGCTCCTCGGCCACGTCAAGGGCGGTGCCATCGCTGCAGCCGCCGTCCCGCTCGGAGGCGGCCTGGGGTCCTCGGCCCGGCAGCGGGGGCGGTCGCTCGGGTGGCTGCCGTGCGCCGCCGCCGCGGACGGGCTGCCGGCGCCAGTGGCCCGGGTGGCGGCTGTCCAGCCGTGCCCGGGGACGGGAGCTCAGGAGTTTGTCCTGGCGGCGGCCGCGGTCACTGTCAACCGCGGCGGGACGTCGTTAGGGGGCGCCACAGGCGTGTTTGCGACGCCGCGCGACCGGCGACTCATCCATCACGTGCGGTCCGCTCGCGGCACGTGGCGCGCGCCGCCGTTCGTCTCGTTAGCCGGTATTGCCGTCCCGGCCGGACACGTGGCCTCAGGCCGGGCGACGCTTCGCCCCGCTTCCAGACAATGCGGCCGCACCGCTCATCACGGCGCGTGCGGCCCTGCAGGTCCCACAACCCCTCTGTTCACGCGCAGTGACTGTGCGCGCCCGCGAGGCGTGATTGGTCGTCTTCGTCGCTCGGAATGCTCACGTGTGTACCTCCGATTGTCTGCGAACGCGCGCCGGTTTGGCGGCTCTCTTTCTACCCGAAGCGTTCAAACGTTTTTTGTCCATGTATTGTTTGCGCACATGAAGCACGTGTGGGTTGAGTGTGTGTTTGTGTCTCTGTGTGTGCGTCGCTACATTGAGTGCGTGCGTACGTTTACGAGGCTGCCAGAGCGGGTGGTCGGGCGGCACTCGCTGACATCGTCCTCCCGTCTGTTCCAGTGTGCAAATATGCCTGCCACAAGAGCTGCGAGCCGAAGGTAAGCCATCGACGGGAGGCCTCCGGCCGTCGGCCACGCCACCCCCGCTGTTTGTCCTCGCCTCCCGGCCGCGTCTCCCGTGTCGAGCGGCCGTGACGTCCCGTGACGGCGTGACGCGCGTGACGGGAGCGGCCGTGGGCGCCGCTTTTGTGCTGGCGCACTCGGCGTCCGTGCGCCGCTTATCCGTTGGGAAAGAGAGCCGCGCCGAGATCCGAGCGATAGGGGTCTGCGCCGCGGCGCAGCGCTCCTCGCGGTAATCGCGCCCTATGATCAGCCGACGGCGGCGCGACATACCTGGGAGGAAAGCCTGCGTCACCTGCGCCGCTTACAAACGACTCGCGCGCCGCGCTCACCGCCCCGCGCGCCGGAACTGCCGCGCGCGGCGGCAGAGCGCGCGGCGACGAAGCGCGCGCCGCGCAGCGCGCCGACAGCAGCCGGCCGTATTTTCATAACAATACCGTGTAATGGCGCGGGGCCAGAGTCCAGCTGAGCTGAGCTGTGGCTGCGCCGTGCCCAGTGCGCGGCCCATTGTCGGCGGCCGTACAATGTCGCGCCGGTCCGGCCAAGCTTCTCGCGGCCGGCGTGCGGAAGGACTCAGATGGGGCTGCGGAGAGATGGGGGGGGGGGGGGGGGGGGGGCTCAGCCGGCTCCGAGCTGCGCTGCGTGCAGAGAGGAGCGTTCGCTGGTGTTCACTGTGCGTCCAATGGCCGCGCCCGGCTGCCGCCCGCTGGTCAGCTCGGACGCGGACGGCCAGTCACCGTGCGGCGGGGGTATCGTCAGCCAAAAAAAGAACAACAAAACGGAAAAAGCAAATCACTAATGTAATATTTTCCTGAATAGATTGACCATACGAGGAACAAGGGTGACAAAACTTTGTTGTCTTTAGAAAGAGGAAAATTTTGATTCAAAACGCAGCCGTTTTTACTCAGCATGCACCAAACCACAGCGATATGGTCACTCGCGCCTTCTTGGCGCTTTCTTTGGCATAATGCAGCAGTGTGTACACGTACCACAACGCGGCTCTTGCCGGTTAGGGCTCATGTTAAAGCGGAAACGTGGAAGAGACTTCGCAGCGCAAAGAGAAACAATGACGGGAAAACAAAGACAACCTTCAGTTGAGATGAGGCAACTTGAGATTACAAATGCTGAGCTCAAAAGTAATTTCCCGGTGCACCTAGTCCCCTCAAAGGCAACGGTGTAGTTGATGGTGTACTTATTTCGTGACATATTTTTAGTGTGCTACAGCAGTGACCACCGGCCGTGTCCGATCGAACAGGGTGCACACCGTATTTAGTCAGATTTGACAAACGTGCGAAACCGTTCAATAATGTTTAAAAGTGGACGATTGCTTCTACCCTCCTGAAAGATATCCGTCCACCGTCGATAGGTAGTTGTGATACCTGTTTACCGACAGCAACACCCAAACCATCTTGTCATTTCAGTTAATACAACTAGAACTCGGTGTGGGATGGCGGCGTTGCACTGAACGGCGGATGGCGAACGGTGAACGGAAGTGATCGGCCGGAACGTGTCGTGATGTGCAGCATGACTTGAATGGAATTACGATCAAGGCTAAACAAAACCATAAATGCACATTTTCCCTGGAGTAATTCACAAATTTTCAGCACTTTGTGACAAAACCGCTGGCGGGACCACTGTAACCATGCTCCGTTTGGTCGCACTACGTCAATATCCCTTTGACGGGTTCCCTCGTTCTCTCGTGTTGCTGCCTCGCCGCGAGCTGAGCCGGCCCGCGCCAGCGCCCTCTCGGCGATGACGCGGCGAGGTCTGGCTCCGACCGACAGGGACTCCCTCCAGCCGTCTTCGCACGCGGGTCGACGCCCGTGCCCTTATACGGGCAGAGTCCGGCATTGCTTATTCACAAGGCGAAGACGTATGGGCGCCGGCCGGCAGTCCCGCTGCGCTCTCGGGATGTGTTTGGCGGGCGGGACCGGCCTGCGCCGCCGCCGCACCGTCTCCTGCGACGGTCCGCACCGCGCGCTCACCCTCCCGCCGCTGCAGCGCGGCCGCGCGCACGGCGCGGAGCGTCACGGCGTTACTCACGGCGGTAGGCGAGCAACGTCACGGCGTTACTCACGGCGGCAGGCGGGGAGCGTCACGGTGTTACTCACGGCTGCAGGCGAGGAGCGTCACGGCGTTACTCACGGCTGCAGGCGGGGAGCGTCACGGCGTTACTCACGGCAGGCGGGGAGCGTCACGGCGTTACTCACGGCTGCAGGCGGGGAGCGTCACGGGGTTACTCACGGCGGCAGGCGGGGAGCGTCACGGCGTTACTCACGGCTGCAGGCGAGGAGCGTCACGGCGTTACTCACGGCTGCAGGCGAAGAACGTCACGATGTAACTCACGGCTGCAGGCGAGGGGCGTCACGATGTAACTCACGGCTGCAGGCGAGGGGCGTCACGGTGTACTCACGGCTGCAGGCGAGGAGCGTCACGGCGTTACTCACGGCTGCAGGCGAGGAGCGTCACGGCGTTACTCACGGCGGCAGGCGAGGAGCGTCACGGCGTTACTCACGGCTGCAGGCGAAGAACGTCACGATGTAACTCACGGCGGCAGGCGAGGAGCGTCACGGCGTTACCTCACGGCTGCAGGCGAAGAACGTCACGATGTCAACTCACGGCGGCCAGGCGAGGAGCGTCACGGGCGTTACTCACGGCTGCAGGCGATGGCGGCGTCACGGCGTTACTCACGGATGCAGGCGAGGAGCGTCACGGCGTTACTCACGGCTGCAGGCGAAGAACGTCACGATGTAACTCACGGCTGCAGGCGAGGGGCGTCACGATGTAACTCACGGCTGCAGGCGAGGGCGTCACGGTGTTACTCCCGGCGGCAGGCGGGGAGCGTCACGGCGTTACTCACGGCTGCAGGCGAAGAACGTCACGATGTAACTCACGGCGGCAGGCAAGCAACGTCACGGCGTACTCACGGCTGCAGGCGGGGAGCGTCACGGTGTACTCACGGCGGCAGGCGGGGAGCGTCACGGCGTTACTCACGGCTGCAGGCGAGGAGCGTCACGGCGTTACTCACGGCTGCAGGCGAAGAACGTCACGATGTAACTCACGGCTGCAGGCGAGGGGCGTCACGATGTAACTCACGGCTGCAGGCGAGGGGCGTCACGGTGTTACTCACGGCTGCAGGCGAGGAGCGTCACGGCGTTACTCACGGCTGCAGGCGAGGAGCGTCACGGCGTTACTCACGGCTGCAGGCGAGGAGCGTCACGGCGTTACTCACGGCGGCAGGCGAGCAACGTCACGGCGTTACTCACGGCGGCAGGCGAGCAACGTCACGGCGTTACTCACGGCGGCAGGCGATGATTGTCACGCCGTCACACAACAGCCACATGTCAGAGCCGCGGCGGACAGAACTTTACCGACACGGCTCGTAAGGGCTCAACTGTTGCCGGATATTGCTGCCATACGTCAGACCTGGCGCGGTCAGAGCTGCCATATTACGCTCTGTCTGCTGGCAGGATGTCTGGCTTCAGAATTTCGCGCGATGCAGATTCTACGAACGAATCTCGACGGCTCGACCGCCGCGGACAAAGCTGCTACGCTCTGGTGCTGCGCCACATTGACGCCAAATGTCAGACTTCTCTGGGGAAGGCCTGCACTGCATCACGTCTACTGACAATCGCCATTGCCAGAACTTCTACGCTAGCAACAATTTTACAGACAATGCTGTTATACGCAATGTTACTACCACTACAAAACGCGCGCAGAACGATCGTAGGGCGTGTCAGCACTGTTACGGTCGTACTTCCACACAAGAATACTTCACTAGCAACCCTTCCACGGCCAAAATTTACACGCTGTAAAATGCGCCACAATCGACACTCATGCACGATGCAGCGCGGACGCCGACAATACAACTCCTAACCTGACCTAAACTAGCCAAATATATCCTGGTCTAACGTGACCTAACGTAGTCGGGCAAGACTGTTTTTCTTGTTCCAAGGCGTTTCCGCGATCAAGATTTATGGAAAAGTTCGCCGTGGAGCCTTTGCATGTAGCGGGCTTCCACGTACGTGCAAGCTTTGTTCGTAAGGTTTTTCTTAGCAGTTTGTGATGCGTGGCAGTGCTATGGCGTACAGACTTTGTCGCCGGTGTGTCGCGAAGGAGTTTTGCCTGCGGCCGTCACGTCGCGTAGGAGTGTTTTTATACCCATCCAGTCGTGCAGAAGTTTTGTCTGTAAAAATTCGCTTGGTCGTGTAAAGTTGCGTCAAATAAATTTGTCGCCAACATTTATTTTTTGTAGTGGAGGTCGTGACAACTAACAAAAGGCCGAATAAGGTGCTGCGATATTGGACTTAACATGTGGCAGTGTAACTCATCCACTCATGCACCATCGTCACATGCCTTATATTCTGTACAATGTGCTATCTTTTAATACAGTAGTGTTAAACAGATACCGTTGGGGTAGCATACTTTTGCCATCCACACATACGATTGTTGACATACAACACATTCCAACGTTTGACATGCCGCTGTCATCTACTAATCAGCACTAGCTGCCGCCAGCCCCTGATGCTTATCCGATGATGCCGACCTGGTGCCGACAGTCCGGTGTCTTCTCAACATCTGATGGCCCCATCAGGCGCGCGTCTATAAGCCATTACTAACCGCTGCGTGATTCCTCACTCACGCTGCCATAAAAACGTGCCAATCTACCACAACCGCCTCCGGCGCGGCAACATGCCTGGTTTTCATTACCCGTCGATTGATGAATGCACCCACGGGCTGATTGGGCGGTCAGCTGCTTGATTTCCGTTGCAGCACAGCGTTGGGACCCATGAGGGCTTGGCTCTGGCTCCGGGCGGCGTCCCATTGGGCTGCGGCAGGCGGCTGAGGTCAGGAATGTCCAGCTGCAGTCAAACCCAGACCAGTCAGTCGCAGGCCACCGATCAGTCACAACCGGTGCACAGATCTCCCCTCCCCCCCCCCCCCCCCCACCCGTGCACGCTGCTGAATCAGGCCGGAGCGCGGCCCGCCAGTTTGCGAGTCGTCTCCCGCCCGACTGTCGGCGCCGCCGACGTGTGCGGTTAGACTGGCTGGATCTCTCGTCAGTGTCCTGTGGTGCCCTGTACGAGGATCGCGACTGTCAGCGCCGCCGTGTGCAGTCAGACTGGCAGGATCTCTCGTCAGTGCCCTGTACGGGGATCGCGGCTGCCGGCGCCGCGCCGCACACGGGTCGCCTCGTGTCCGAACTGGGCGCCTACCTCGCTGCTCGCGCTCGACCGAATTCAGCTGATGGGAACAAAGGACCTCATCATGCTCCACAATTGCGAGCGACCCACTCGTGTGAGGCGTCGACAGCCGCTCGAGGAGTGCAGCTTGTTTGTTCGCACTGCCGCGAGTCATTGCGTTTGAGTGGTGCGCGGTTTGTATGCGGTGGACCGTGCTCTCGCAGCGGACAATGTGGGACATCCCGAGCCGCGTCCTGTACGTGTCGAACTGAACGGCGCGCTTTGTGTCGCACGGGGACTTCGGACGAGGTAACGCCGCTGGTTAAATGGAATGATTCACTGGCTCCTGCCAAAGTGCATGAGACCGGTCGAGTTGCTGCGACAGGCAGGCTAGCGGTGTTTTATTGCTGTTTTTCCACTTATCGTGCCGAAGGATCGCGAACTGCGGGACGTTAGATTCAAATAGTCGGTCACGTGACCGGGATGTCATGCGAATTGCGAAGCTTAGAGCTGACGTTCTCCGTTTCCATGTGCGGTCTCACATGTTTAAACCAGGATTGTGTTCTGAATCACATAGCCAAAGCCATGCGCTTAGAGTCACACGCTGGTGGCAATAAGCACTTAATGTAACTTACGTGACATGACACAATCAGTGTCACATGCACACAGCCCCTGTGCACAGTCACTTGCCTACAATTCCATGCGCATGGTTTCATACACAGCTGTTTTTAGTCTTCCGCAGTTCTCGGCATGCCCTTGGCCCCAAATACTGATAATAAACATACTCTGGCGATACCGCACTTCATTCACGATCGGCGCCCAGTTGAGTGTCGACATGTCGAAGTCAGCGCCCAGTCACGTTCTCGGTGGTCATGACCGGGTCGTCGCTGGACACAAAGCCACAGACTCAGTCTCCTGCTGCGGGACCTGCCGGGCGCGGCCGTGGCCGGTGGTGGACGTGTGCCGCTGCTGCTCCTGCCGGGTCCGCGCCGTACGCCGGCGGCGGCGGCGACAGCTGCTGCGCCGCGGAACGTCGCCGCCGGACGCGCCCTCTCACCCACTCCTCCTCAATCGCCCCATTTGCGCGCGAGTCGGGCCATCGGCGGCGGCGGCGGCGGCGGCGGCGGCGGCGGCGGCACCGGCACAGCCTCAAGCCGAACTGGCCGGCACCCGCCTGCGGCGCGCGGACGGCTGGCCGACGGCTGGGCGTCGTTCGCGGCGCGGCGCCGACGCGTGTAACGCGCGCGCCTGCAGCGGCTCGCCGGGTCCAGAGCCGGCTGACGGCGAAACGGGGTGGGAACAGAGGCGTCGGCTCTGGCTGGGGGAGGTAAGCTGTATTGACATTACGCCTGGGGAGAGAGCTGTTGTCCATCGTTGTGGGAGAAAGTGACGCTGATGCGGACGGCGGCGATGAGAAGCAGATCCCAGTTCGCTGTAGCAGGGCTGATAGCTGAAGCAGAACAAGACGTACACGGATAGCGAGAAACGCAAACAAACATCTCCGGGTGCCGGAGAAATGCAAGAGAGCGGCGCGCAGTGTAAAATATGAACTAGACCGAACAGTGCGACTATGGGGCGGGGGTGACATGCGCGACATTCTCAAGCATTGAAGTGCCGCCTTCGAGGCGTGGTCGGCCGTCCGCCGCCGCCGCCGCCGCCGCCGCCGCCGCCGGCGCAGCAGCAGCAGCAGCAGCAACAGCATGCGACTCAGCGCTCCAAATACCGGAAAAACGTGGACCCTTGCTCACGTACGAACTAAGTCCACTGAACTAAAGCCAGCTGTCTAAAGGGAATAAAAACTCATGTGCCATCTGTAGCGAATGCTGGGACAAATCAGCAACGCGCGGCACCAGCGCCTTGGAAGCCTTTGCCTCACCAGATCTGGGGAAAGTGGCAATAAGCTTGCCCTTTATGAAATTACTAATGAAAAAAGGTTGAATCGCTCCCATTTATTGGTGGAGTTTTATTGCTTGTGGGACATAGCTTTTGTCGGGATAATTTCTTCCTGGGCTGGAACGCCCCCTACAGGTTAAAAGGCGAGAAAAAGAACGATATATATATATATATATATATATATATATATGCGTTTCGACAAGTTGCACCAATGGGTTACTTGGAGCGATCTATATCCCTATTCAACCACGAACTGTCCCGCCCGCCATCCAACCCCGAACCCGAACTGCTCCGGCCGCCATCAGTAATACGATTTGGACCGCGACATTGTATGTATGCGTACCACATGCTCCTTGCCTTATTTTACACCGGCATACTGCGAAAAGAAGGATTTTGCCAGGCGGTAAGCGAAACCACGTGCAGTAAGCTGTTGTTCCCAGCTTCTCATCAGCTCTTCATCCTGGCCTGGCGTCCGCACACACTGATCCCGGGCGCCGACCGACGCGGTCTGACACAGGACCGGCGGCAGTAACGGAGGGTGCCAGGTCGCAGGGTCTTCAGGCGTTCAGCGACGGAGGTCCGGCCTGGGGTGGGGCGCTACATGGCGGCTCTCGACCCAGTCACGCCCAGCGGACGCCGTCAGCCGGCTGGTCGGTCGCCATTTTTCACACCGCGATGTCTTTATCGAGGCTGAATGTCCAGAAGTGTGTGTTTCACTGGAAAGCGCTATCAATCGAAAGGCTTTGCCTTGTCCTGGCCAGTGAGCATTGGTCAGCATTAGTGAGCATTACTGGATGACAGGCGGAAGCGCTGCACTGCGGTTTGAACCTTGAGCACCCTTAGTTCGGGGACATTATGTAGTCAGCTTAGTGTCCAGTGGAGCCCAGCTTAACCCGACGGTAGCCAGGCTCCTAGACGCCCTCGATCGTTTTTGAAATATACCAGCCATGCCAGAGGCGAATCTCGGGACTCACGAATTTCCGCTGAGACCTGCACCTGTTGAAAATGCTGTTCTGTTTCGCTGCCCATTTGGACTGCGATATGGGTGCGTGCCTGACGTGCGCATTGAGAGTAAACCTGTCGTCTGGGAGAGGAGGGGGAGAGGGGGGGGGGGGGTCCCTCGCTCCGCAGCCATAGGAAAGGGGACCGGAAAGGCACCGACCATCGCCACTTTTTGTGAAGTTTAACGAGGGGCTTACATAAAACACGCGGCGTCACTTCCTCACTTCTTTTGACATTTTTATTCCTACCACATCCGCAGGCCAAACTTAAGGCTGAACGGTACGCGGTCACCGCGGTAACAGTCGAGGGCAGACAGCCCAGCGCGGCCGGGTCAGGCCAGGTCAGCCTGGTCCAGTCCTCCGGGGCCGGCGGGTCAGAGTGAACGGGTCGTGTCGACAGAGACGTCGCGAGTTCGGCGCGGCGTCGTCCGGGCGCCGGCCGACAATTCCAGCCACAGCCACCGCCGCCGCCGCCGCCGCCGCCGCCGCCGCCGCCGCCGCCGCCGTCCGCTCTGGAGGCGCTGGCTCGGGCGGCCGATGGCGACAAACGACGGCAGGCCTCGGCGCCGGTGCCGAGGCACCCGTCTCCGTGTCAAGACGGACGTGGCCGCCACTCTGCGCGGGTATCTCCGTCCGATCTGGACCACCCGCGCGATGGCGGCCGTCCTCACGCAGCTCCGTCCGGCGCCGGCTGGCCGATTAGCGCGCTCTGCTCGGGCCCTCTGCGGGGCGCCGTCTGTTGGGGGCCGGCCTGCAGGGCCCTGGCGCGGACGACGGCCGCGCGTCCTGACGGGCCTCGGCGCGATCCGAGGCGGCTCTGACCGAGTGCGGCAGACGGCTCGCCTGGCAGGCAGGCGGCTATCCGTCATCGACACGGCTAACGAAACAAGGCGCCCCGCTGATTGGCCCTAAAACCCCCGGCCTCGAAATGGAGATTATGGAAATGATCGCGCGTCAGCACACAATCCGGCGCCGTGGTGGGTTATCGATATCAATCTGCTCGAGCCAAACGGAAAACAGAAAAGAGCGCAGTCGCTTCGGTCCATGCGCGGCTCTGTCCGTGCTGAGCAGGCCCTGCCGCCGCCTGCGCGGTGGCGCACGCTGCTGGACACCCTGGTGCAACACACCCCCGGTGCGTCGCGCCCCTCCAGCGTTGCACCTGCGCCCCAGCCGGGCCGGCTGCATTCCCCGACGGTGTGTTGATTGGATATCTCCCTCGCGGCGGTGTCTGAGGTGCCAGGCTTACACGAGCTCCGAGACACCCTCGCCACATGTCAGCCGTTTGGGAGGCATGTCGGCCTCTCCCGGGGCGTTGGTAGACGCCAGACAGACCGAAGCCAATTGGCCTTCAGCTGTTTTATGCCGCGCTTCCAATGACATGGTGCTGCTGGGCCGGCCGGCGAGGTGCCGGGTCTGCCATGTTGTGGCTGAATCCTCTCGCGGCGAATCGCGGCTGAGGAGTGAGCAGGATGCCGGAATGGTACCGCACGGGTCGCTCTCAAGGGCGTTCACAATTGCCGAGAAGAGCGGTCCCCTCGCGCCCGGCAGGGGAGGTGGCGGTGGCGCCGTGTCGGGATGAGTTACGGCCGGGTCGCGGCGGGGCGGCAGCCGAGGGCGCCCTGCCCGGCCGGCTCCGCCCCATTGCACCTCAATGGACGACCGCCACTCGTGTGTGACTGTCTGAAGGACGGGGCGGGGGACAGAGCGGGCCACCGGACCCCGCTGGTATGTCCGGACTGCGGCGAGCGCCGGCCGGTCTCAGTGGAGGGTCGCTGTGGGGCCGCCCGGCCACTTACTCTCTTCAGAGTGATAGTACGGCGCTGCTTGAAAGCGGGAGGCGAATGTTTTGCCACGTTTGTTAACCGCAGACAAATTTATGGGGACGCTTTGTCGACAGCCCTCCCTCCGTCCCCAGCTGCGGGTTGCAGTCGGGTGAATAGCTTCGTACGCCCGACCGATTCCAAGACACGAAAATAAACGTTCGGCGCAGTGGCAGCGACAGGCGACATTTTTTTGTGGTCTTGGGATGTCCCCCGTCCTGGACACGTCGGTACATCCACGCCGTCGCCGCTCGCTTCCGGGCTATCGCTTCTGCTCGGCAACGGCCGTCCACCAGCTCCGCGGGAGACGGTGTAATGACGCCTCTCGCCATCATTTCCAACCGTTAGTGTTGTCCGCGCGTCCCGCGGCGTCGGTTAGGCCGCGCCGCCACCATCATCTGATTTACGTCGCTCTACTTATCGCGGGAGCGCGTTAACAGCGCCGTGCGGCGGGGCGCGGCGTCTTGACACGGCTGTCGCGCTCCGGCAGCGGAGGCTCGGCTAATCCCTCGGAGGTGGCCGGGAGTGGCGACCTCGCGCGCATCTGTGGCCGCGTCGCCACGCCCGTCCGCTGGTGTCTCGCGCTCGCCGCTCCCCTGCGCTGACGACGCCCCGGCCCCGTCAACGGAGCCCTCCTTTGCGGGTCTTTCTCTCACGGGGAGGGGAGGGGGGGGGGCGTCGAGCCCGGAACCGTGCATCGATGCCGTCAGGGTCATTCATATTGGCTTGTCGCGGGGCTTGTGGCAAAGGTGGGCTCAGCGGGAGGTGCAACACGGCCACGGTCCCAAGACCGCGGAAAAGACGGCATTTTTAAAGGAGACGTGTTCTCTTTTAGGCATGGTTTGGTCACGTACTCAGATGGCGGCCCCGATTCGATGCCGGTCCCGCCCTCTGCTCCTGCAACTTTTCCAGCAACGTCGCCTGCAGAGGGGCGTTGACTGCTGGTTGTGGAGATAGCGGTAAAAGCAGGGCGGGACATGCCGTGGGAGTGTTCGGTTGGGCTTACCAGGGCGATAGCTTTGTTTGGCGCCCCATTGGAGAAGGGTCCGACGTACGATAAGGCCTTTTGCCATCTGTCAGCCCTTTCTCGTCGCTTGTCTGTGAGCGTCATGCATTAGCCGCTGCCAGTTTTTGCGAGGATCACTCCTGTCGTACAAAGGGCCGATTATCGTTCCCCCTTCCTTCCAATTCATTGATTCGCCATGGTCTGGCTCTCTCCTTGTGCCGAGTGTCACCCCCCCCCCCCCCCTCCCTCCCTGCCCGTGTTCAGCGCCTGCTCGGTCCTAAAAAGCCCTCCGGGTGGCGGCCGGGCTTCAATCCTGCTGCCGCAGCCGCCGGCCAGCTGGCCTGACCTCTGACCTCTGGCTGGACGTGGACAGGCCCGGCGGCGCCGCGGGGCTGCGACCCCGGGTCAGAGGTGACGGCGGCCGCTCTGAAGCGCCGGCGCCGCGCCCGAGATGGAAAGCGGCGTGGCACGGCGCGCGTGTCTGCAGGTCGCGTCTGCCGGCTTTATGCCGCTTCACGCCGGCTGTAAAGGCAGACGGTATACGAGGGCTCTTGCTCAGGCGCCCGCTTATTTCCCAGGCGGCCCGTGCCTGAGTGAGACGTGAGGCAATCGGTATCACGCTCCAGCGTCGGAGCCAGCGCGCGGGCGTCGGTGTTGGACTCGCAACAGGCCGCGCTCGTCTCGTGCTCCGCCAAGCAGACCTCGTCATCGGCCGCCATCCGCCACCCGGCACTTCACCGTGGTCGGCCCCGGACCCCGGGGCGCGGGCTGACTGTGCTGCGGCACTAGGTCAGCGGCCGACTGCTGGCAAGCCCGGGCGCCGCGGCGCGGCAACAATGCACGGATCGAGGGACGGCCCCCTATTCCGGGCCCGGCGCGCCAATTAAAATGACAAACGACAAATGGGAGGCAGCGTGTAATTAGTGGCCGGCCTGCACCCTCCCAGGGCTGACCCATTTATTCGGCTCCATTGAACAGAAGAAAAGGCGACGCTTACCTGAGAATGGCTCGCCGTGGAAAGAAGTTCAGTAAAAAGCAGCGAGATGGACTCTGGTCGCGAGATGATAGTTGAATGCTTGTTGGGGAAAAACGCGAGCATCGGCCATTTTCTTCCGGGCAGTCGCCGGATGCGTGCGTGATGTTCCCGCCTGTACCGGCAAGAACTAATGTCCACCATGTCCAATAATGTCCAGTAACACACATAGCACTAATGGACCACAGCACCCTGTCCCAGGGCTGATCAAAGACACGTGCAGGTGATGGTCCGTTGTGGCGTTCATTCTGAAGTAGCGTCGGTACGGTTTGATCTGGCCCGGGAGGGTCGTCCGCCGCGTCTGCGGCCATTCGAAAGGCACCACGTGATGCGTCACGTGGTGAGCTGCTGACCGGCCCCCGGGGGCATGGTGGGTGGTCATGGCGGGTGTGGCGGGGCAGCGGCCTGACCCCTGACCGGCCCGCGGGACCCCGGCCGGCCCCGCGGACAGAGTAGGTGGTCACAGCTAGGACGGCGGGCAGCAGTGGCCTGCCCCACGCGGTGCCTGCCTGTAGGAGGCCGTTCGGACCAGAGCGGCACAAGAATTTGGTGCCGCGGTACCGACAACCGGTACTATTTCAGCACCAGCGGCACTGCAGTGTGCACCTTCGACTGACATTTCTGAGATCAGCGAGCTCCCTGGGCTCGTGCTTGCACAAGTTTAAGCAAGAAGCAATGCATTACTTTTCAGTTGGGAAATATGCGCATTTCGTAGCTGAATAAAGGTCAGTATCACTGTTATACGGTTCGAATTCAAGGCATCCAGTGCGCGGTGTCTAATGAACTGACGCCTGTACCTGGATGTCATTTACATACAATCTCACAGGTGATACAAGGCTGCCAGGCCAGACGCTGCCTGAGACACGCCGTTATCCGAAGCGTGTTGGGGCTCAGTCCACAGAGCGCCAGATGTTTGGAGAGCTGGCATATCTAGTCTGGACGCCGCCACTGACCCGGTGGACCTTGTGCGGACGGTCGGGCCCCACTGAACTGGAACGGCGCAGCGGGCGACCTCACACCAATCTAACGGCAGCGGGCGGTGCGATGCCGGTGATGACGCGAGGCGTCGTTCGGGTGCCGTTGCACAGCAACCAGGAGCTGAAGCGACGCCCGGGGCGCACAACGGGGAACCTGGCCGCCCCGAAACGGACGCCAGCGCCGAGCGATAGCGATTTATCGAGCTGTGATCGGGAAACCAGACCCGGAGGGGCCTCAGCCACGTGGCTGCAGATCCTGGTCCGTCGCGCCGAGAAACCGGAGCCCACTGCAGCCGAGCCTTTTAGCTGATGCGCGGCCAATCGAAATCGCCCGCCATCGATCACGGGTGGGCAGCGGCGTGACGGTCGCGATGGCTGATGGGTGGTCCCGGCCGGCGCCGGCGACCTCGGCGGTGGCTGGGCCGAGCGGCGGGCCTGCGCTCGGCCGTCCAGAGACGATGAGGCGACCGACCTCCGCCGGCGCCTCGGGCCGGGTTAATTGAACGGGGCAGCGGCCCATTCACAAATGAGCGCACGCGCACGCGCTGCGTGAAGACATGCGCCGGGCACGAACAACGAGTCGAGGGTTGTGTCGTGGCCTGTCTTGCTCCGCTCAGCGGTCGGCGTCAAGTGAGAGGCTGCAACATTGCGCAATGCTCAGCCCCGTGCGGATGAGCACTGCCCGTCCCCCTCAGACTGTCCGCAAGACGCGCTGCATGAGTTCGAAACAAGAGTTCGCAATGCAGTCGCACATTATCAAGTAGCTCGTAAAACATCGGGGAAAAGAATGGTCTTTCAGCAGCGCTGCAATTGCGATGTCTTATGCCGACCAAGCACCGGTACGACCCCTGCCGTTTGCATATGCAGCACGCGTCCTATGTCGCCTGTCGAGCTGTCGGCCTCTAAGTCGCTATTATCCCGCACCGCCTCGGAGTGCCCATAATTCAGCAGAGCGCTTGGGATGCCGAGCAGCCGCCGTGCTGACTGCGGATGACGTCACGACGCAGCCGCGAATCAGCAGCCGTTTCGGCGATGTATGTGTGTGCGCGCCGTCGACCGCGCCGCGAACGCCGTCTTTATCTTGCCACCGTTATTGATGACGAGGGTAATGATGATGGCGAGTTGATGGCCGCCATGTCGATCGCATTGATGCTGATGCTGCATTGATGCTGACATTGATTGATGGTGATGAAATCAGCTCGTGGTTTGGGCGTTCACTAGGGTCCCATGGTGCGCCTGCAGGTCCTTCAGGTAGCGGTCGAAAATAGATGTAGGTAACTGGCGGGCACATTCTGTATCGGTTACGTCTACATGTCAGTGGCAGGTGGATGGAGACGATGAGATGGCGAACATAATAATAAACCATCTGGAATGAAACAGTAGCAATACATCATGTTTTGTGCACAGTTCAAAGGCGATCTTGGCGTCCAGGAGAAAGTGTAAGACGAGATCGATTTGTAAACACTGCGGTGCCAAGAATGCGTTGCAGACCGCCGATTCCCCATGTTCTCATTGCGCAGATGTTAAGGAACGACGTTAAAGCGTGGCCGTTTGAACACACAAACGGCTGAAACTGTCAGGTCAGGTGCAAAGAGGTTCCAGACCCAGGCAGCACGTCTGTCGTCATGCCCCGGCAAACAGTGAGCGCAGCTGGCTGATAACCGGCGGGGCCGCAGCACCTTCTTTGCTTCTCTCATAGCTGAGTGAAACATTTTTACATCGAGTTCACAGATACCAAGCTGAGCCTTCCCTGCAGATGTTGGTGCCGTTATGGCCCGAAACACTGCTGCAGTACCTGACTTCAGAACCTTAGAGACTTCTGGCCGCATTGGGCCTTATTGTGATTTCATCAGGTCAAGAGTATCAAAGCAGATTGGATTAGTTTCATACTTTCCTTAGATCAAATACATGGAAGCAGGTTAAACCCTAGTGACACCGGCTTAGTAGCCCCATAACATGTGCTGGGCTGCTCACCTGGTCCCCACCTTACAGATATGCCTCCCGTGTTGGAGCCTTCTCGTCACTCTGGGACATAAAGTGACATGCCACGTGGCTCCGAGCTGGTGGCTGGGCCGCCTGCGCCGCCCCCTGAGCAGACCGGTCGCGCTGCCCCAGAGCACCACGCGCACGCCCTAGAGGAAGACCAGAGGGCCACGCGCGCGTTACCTGTCGTGGACCGGCTGGGATACGAGCTGGTTACGCACCGTCACGAGAGGACAGCCAGCTGATTCTGAGATCCGTGCTCTGAAGCTCAGTGTCGTGCTGTCCCTTCACCGTTGCTATGCCCCTATATCCTATCGGTTATACCGGCTTCGTATGAATGCATTAGCATAATTTGCAACGAACGACTTTTGGGCTTCGCTGCGTGTTACGGACCCATCACAATAAGGGCGTTAACGCTTTTAGCTAGCTACGGCTTACTCCCAGATTTTATAGCGCCCTGTTGATGCTGGGGCACGTTGGCTGGACGTGTAGCATGGCACGTTCTGACTGCCTCTCGCTGCGCCACCGCCTCCGTGTGACGTCAGGGTGGTACTATTAGTTTTCAGTCAGACCGTCAGATGGCAGTTGAAGGTCCCGTCCGGTCCCGTCCGGTCTCGGCGTGGTCTGCAGATATTCACAACTTCTCGTTTGAAACTCGGCTAACTGTGTGCGCGTGTGTTGCATGGTTGAACTCCGTTTTGAGAGAGTTGTCCGATTGTTCGCCCGGGCGTGGCAGAGCACTGAGCTGACGCCGCTGACACCCGCCGCCCCGCCCCTCCCCTCTCAATTCCGGTCAACTCCGGCGCCAGCCGGGCGCCTTAAGCGAGCCCGAAAATCAATGTGCCACCGCAATCTACTGGCCGCATTAGTGTGGCGGTCGAAGCTCCCTGACCGTGCAAGAGGACCTCGGCTTCCTGGAACACTCAGGCGATGTTTGTTCGGAATCTGGACCCGGCCGAACTTTGGGTCGTCCGGCGGCGGCATACCGCCCTGATACCGCCGTGCTCTGCGACCCAGATGTCGGGCAGGCGCGCTCGAACCGTATGAAATACGGGCAGTGCCAGAGAAAACGATTATACGGGTTGTTAGCGGGCTGCTAATGGCAGGCTGCCAAGACTTGTTGCATGTACGCTGGCTGTAGTTGGACGCGGTTTCGTTGTCACCGCGGGAAAGTGAGTAATCGGTACTCACCTCACGTTTCTGGGCGCTCACCCAGTTAACGTGATGTTTGATGCGATATATCTGCGATCGTTCGGCCGCTGATTGAGCAGTAGGAATCCCATTCAGTGATAAATAGGGGTAATAAAATTCAGACCACTCGAGTGCGCAAACAACGCGCGAAGCAGTCCTCTCGGGAGCGCTGTGACACGACCTCCCGCTCACTGCCAATCGGCTGGCGACCATGGGGCCGGGCCGTCGGCACCCGTTCGCCCTGTCCGTTTTCCACGGCGCAAGCGGTGACGTCATCGTCGTCGTCGGCGGTAACATGCATGGGCGCGCCACGCCGCATGCCCGTGACGTCACCGGGAGGCTCGACCCGCGTCCACGTGCCCGTGGACACGCGGAACGTGCACGACGTGCCACGTGTCTGCGTGCTCGGTGGGTGGGCGGCGACGGGCGGTCGCTCGTGCCACGCCGCGCGCCGCTTCCGGTGGCGTCTGGCCGGAGGCACCGGCTCGACCGAGCCGGCTGCTGTTCCGGCTCGGCCCGGGCCCGGCCGCCGCCGGCCAGGAAGTGTCGGGCCGGTGCCAACACCAGCGCCACTGTCAAAACAGCCGCACATCGGGCTGTCGCGGCCCGGCGACGCGGCGCGGCGCCGGCCTGTCTCCGCGGCGACAGTCGCTGACACCTCCAGCCGGCCGCGCTGCCGGCCGAGGCGGTGGCGGCGGTTGACTGCTCGTCCAGCAGGCGGCGCGGCGTCGGCCTGTCTCCGCGGCGACAGTCGCTGACACCTCCAGCCGGCCGCGCTGCCGGCCGAGGCGGCGGCGGCGGCGGACTGCTCATCCAGCAGGCGGCGGCGGCGGCGGCGGCGGCAGCGGCGGACCGCTTGGCCAGCAGGCGGCGGCGGCGGCGGACTGCTCGTGCAGCAGGCGGGCGGCGGCGGCTCGGGTTCGTTGAGCCGCTTCAAGTGGAGCCAATGGCGTCTCCGAGCACCGGAAATGTTAATCGGGTGTGGGGTCTCAATGAAAGACGGCATGACTCTTTCAGCCGTTCAGTGCGGAAATGAGCATGGGCGCCGCCCAGCGCAACGACAGACATTTACAGTCTCCCGGAAATGCGGGAATGCCTTTTGGTGGCTGCCTCAGGCTGGCTGGCAACGGCGCGCCGCTGGGGCACCGTCCCTCCCGCTCCATCTCGCGCCCTTCTGGCACTTGGCTGCGCTGAGGGGCGGGTGAAGTCAGCGAGCCGCTGGGGCTGTAATTATAGACGCGCCAGCCCCCTGACCGGGCGGCGCGGTTAAAACGGGCGCCGCCGCCGGCAATGAATCACAGCCGGGCGCGAACACACGGCCGCGGGCAGGTGGTGACGGCCGGACGCTGACCGGGCACTCGGGTCCGACTCCAGCCGGGCTCACTGCGGCAGTGCGGCCGTCGAGCCGGCAGAGCCGCCGCCGCGGCCATGCTCGCCGCAGCCGCCCGCCGCTGGTCGCTCCCCAAGGTAAGCGAACGCAGCGAGCTCCGGCGCTCGCCGGCTGGCAGGAGCTCGTCGTGCAAGGTGAGAGAGAGTCGCGGGTTCGGCCATTCCCTGACGAGGGGCGCTGCCGTCGACGGAGCACCAGAGGCCCAGAGCAGGCGTCGGTCATCGCACGGCCGCCGCCGCCGCGCCGCAGACCACCAGGCACGCCTCAGCTGCTGACCGACGTACAGGCGCGCCGGCGTGCCTCCAGGCGGCACGTGTACACTCGCAAGGCAGCTAACTAGCTGTGTATACGGCGTCGGCTAATGTGCTGACTGCTGGCTTCCAGTGAGCGTGTGATAATAAACAGCGCGAGGCCGCGGTGGCCGCCGCCGCTGCCGCCCGGCCGCCTCGCTGTTTATGTCTCGCGGATGGTTGTCGTGTGTGATTGCGCCCTGCCAGCACTGACCCGAGCGTCCGGAACGCCTTCACGATCGCCCAGCGAGCCAGTCCAGCCCCACGCGCCACGCATTTGCGTCGCGCTGTTACGTGCCCCTGAGTGGGGCGGAGATTGTGCAGCGGACGTTTCCACGGGCCGGGGCGCGTGGGCATGCGGTGGTGGCCGCCGGGACCGGACCGACGCGGTCAGCGCGAGCCAGAAGCGCCTCAGACAGCGTCTCCGTGACGGATCCGGTCACCTGGCCGGGAGAACGACCAGCGATGTCTGCAGCAGGTGCGGTCAGCACGAGCCAGAAGCGCCTCAGAAAGCGCCGCCGTGATAGGCGGCGTGACAGGGGATCACGGAGCTGGGCCAGCGGCTAGCGCTGTCTGCAGCAGGCGCGGTCAGCGCTGTCTGCAGCGGGCGCGGCCAGCGCTGTCTGCGGCAGGCGCGGCCGCTGCGCCTGCCGCATCGCCGAACGGCGGTCCGGACGGGCTGTGGCGACCCGGGCCGGCTGTCGCTGCTGCCGGTTCAACCCAGTCAAGCCCGACCCCGTGCGGCGGGGCCACCGGAGGAGGTGCCACCAGCGCGACGGGCGGCCGGCACGCGCGGCCCACCCCGGCCTGCCGGCTGGCCGACTGACGCTCGTGACTTCAAGCGGCGCCCTCACGCGAGGACGACTGCAGGCTGATCTCAGGCCAGGCGCGAGCCTCGGACGGAAGCCGACGGCCTGGTGACGCTCCGGCCTGACGCACGATGGACGCTGGCTCCGCCGTCTCGCCGCTGAGACGAGGCGGCGCCGCGGCGCGCTGCGGTCGCGCGCCGTTTTTGTCGCTGCGGTCAGCTGAGGCGGTGCGGAATGGCTGGCGGGCGGTTGGGCGCAGCCACCTGAGCGTGTGCCGACGCGGCGCGACCACCGTCGGGTTTTTGCGGCGCACGGATGAGGGGTGGGGTGCGCCCGCGCGCCGCCGCTCCCGTGCCGGCGGTCGCGCGGCCGCGGCGCGTCTCGGTCGGTCCGCGCTCGGGCGGCGCCACGCTCCTGCCAGTCCCCTGCTGAACCGAGACGGTGAGACACCAGGAGCTCCAGGCAGCTGGTGGGCCCCGAAGCCGTGCGAGTAAGTCCCGGAGATATGGGCGATTGCACGAGTGAATTGTGGTGTCGTTCGCGCCTTTTTCTACTTCTGCGCACTTCGTACTCACTAATGAGTATGTCATGCACTCTCTGTCCTTTTCACCTCGATGGACTGTTCCATTGGAAGAGGGCGTGCATTTTGAAATGAACTTATCACCCTTATGTTACCGGCATGCAAATGTGTCGTGTTCTACCGTAGTTCTGTGTCACGTCTTGCATGTCGTTGGCTTGACGCAGTAATAAGGCTTACGTAAACCGTCAGTATAACATACCGACCACGTGCACTGCGGCCACAAATCGAGTCACCACGTGATCGTTCTGTCATTCTGTCCAAGGCTAGCAGCTGAACTTTAACTAACAGCGCACTGTGGTTTGGCGAATGATACACGCACCGCTGACGGATGGTGGCCGTTATGACTCGGCGCGCAGTTCCGAGTGCGGCGCTGTCGACAGTGCCGCACGTCGTGTTGCTTGGTTTTGGAGGAGCGTCGCCGCGCGGCCGGCCCACTGTCCGCCGCGGTCGCGACCTTTGGCCTCTCGCCGTGAGCCGTCACGTGCCCGATCCGGCTCAGGTGTGACTGCGGGGACCTCTGACCCTTCGGCCGGGGTCAACAGCTCTGTATCAGCCTGTGGGCGGCAGCAGGCTCTCGGGCTAGCAGCCGCGTGTGGGTCTGGCGAAGCGCCGGGATTTGACCCGAGCTGAGACGCCTGTACAGTCATACGCCGGCGCTCCGCTCCAGAAGGCAGGTGGCGTGAGCGATAGCTGTCTCGTCATGCCCCATGCCATTTAGCCTCCTTTAAAAAGACAGTCTATTGGCTTCACCTGTAATTGGAGCGCATTCTTTTGGCAGTTATCTTACTAAACAAATAACATAACATCATGACAACATGAACATGAACAACATGAACATCCTGTTCTGATATATCTCCTGTGCCCGACTCACGACATTTCAGTCGACACTTTTTTGAACCACATGTTATGAAGTCGAACCCGATTCATGACCCTTTGCGTTTCGCGATCGTTTGAATTAACTGTGGAATGTATGAATGAATCGCAATGGTTCGGTCTGATCTGTGGCTAGGAAACATGTTCTGACTCACGACTCAAATCCAGCACCAAATGCCACCGTTTCACGTGCCCGTCTCATTCCGGGGTCAACGGCTAGAGTGATGTGTCTTGATTTGGTATTAAACTAAAGCAATGCATCAGATGCAGTAGGATGTAGAATGTTGTACGCCTTTCATAGGTATATGTACGCTTCAGGAATTGTGTAACACAAATGAGGACTAACACGAACCAAATGACTGTTTTGTAAGATATGGGGCAAGGAAGCAATAAATCACGTTTGCTTATTTTAGGTACGTAGTTAAAGTTGGGCTGTTGGTGCTGTCGCGTCTTGAGAGTGGCCAAGTGTAATATATCATTCAGATGCCATTACAAGCAAACTACATTTCATACGATAACCACTCAGCATTAAATCTATTCTTTTTTGTACTTTATGCCAGGGCTAAGCACATGTGCTATAAATTTGATCGACGCCTTTATGTGAACATCCATCGGGTGAATCAGTTCAGCTCCTAGCAATTCGCCCTGCGACACAGAAAAAGCATAGCTTATGAGTTGATTCCTGATGTAATAAAAATCGAGTACGAGTTTGTCCAGTACTCACTGCGGCATTTCTGCCCTCTATTGCTGATACTGCGCCTGAGCTCCGTGTTCTTTCTCTCCCTGTGGCCGCCTTCTCCGGCACGCCTGGTGCTCCCGGGGCTCCACCAGTCTGCCGGAACGAGCAGGCTATGCCGGCGCGACCTGAAGCGGCCGAGGTCGACCTCCTCCACTGCTCCCGCTCCGCGTGGTGTTCCCCGGTGCTCCGCATCCCCGGTGTGCCCAGTAAGCGTCTCATTGTTGTCGCGCTCCCGGCTTGCCCCCGTTCCCCGTGTCCCCCCGGGCTGGCACGCTGACACCGGCGGCGGCCGTCGGCCGGGCGGCGTTATTTTTACACGGGCCGGCGGGCGGCGGTGGGTGGGTGGCTGGTGTCGGCGCCGCCTCGCCGGCCGGCCCCGCTCCGCCGCTCAGATAGGCGGCCGGCGGCGCGCCGTGCGCCCGTCTCCGCGGTCCTGCCCGGCCCAGCGCACCCGTGAGTACGCCGTCCCGTCCCGTCTCGGTCCGGCCCGGCCCGGCCCGTCCCGCTGCGGCCTGTCCCGTCCCGTCCCGCTGCGGCCCGACCGGCTGCCGGCGGGAGGACAGCCGCAGGCACGCCCGCCCGCCCCGTCCGTGGTGGCAGTTTGCGGTGCGTGTGTGTTGCGGTGTCTGCTGTGGGATTGGACTGTCACGAGGTTGTGAACGGGAATGTTAAGTGCGCGAACTTGCGGTCGCTGTTCAGGCTTAGTTTGTCGCCAATCAACTGACACAGTTTCTAGATATTTTGTTGAGTCACAATTTTCAACGACAGACCATTGTAAAATTGGTCACGCGAAGGTCTACGTCCGTCAGATGAGTATCCATTCAGCCGCGTTTACCCCTCATTTCATCTATATTGCAATGGCGTGAATGTTCCCCGGACGGAGCTTAGCTCTGTGCCTTTGACCTTGGCGCGATAAAACGGGCAGGGTGATGGATAGTTGGCGCTACATGACCTTGGCCCCAGGGCATGCTTCCAAGACAGCAGACCCGACGGCAGGCTGTGTATCGACTGCGATTGTGTGCGGCAAGCCTGCTGAAAACTGTTTTGTTTTGTAGTGTTTGTGCTTCTTGGCAGTGTCTTGCGCGGGCACAAACAACTTCTTGGGTGGCGGGTCCGGTGTTCGGTGCTATGATTAGCCAGAACTGCGGTGCACGGGACGTGTCAGCAAACAACTCAGACGGCCAAATGTATTTTAACAATTAAAAGTTACGGTACTCTGTGAGGAGAACCGCATTTGGATGTTCGACGTACCGTCGAAAAGTTGCTTTGGCGCCGTAGATTTTTGTCATTTTTAGTGACCTGCGACGCGAACTCAATTTCTAATCCCTTCCATTTTCTAAATCCCATGGCACGTGGTGCTGAGCAGCGGTCCGTCGGTGGCAGCTGCCGCCAGCGCAGGAGCGGGCCCGGCGACTGCCGTCCGTCTCCAGCAGGTCCGGGCCATGAGCTCGTGCCGGCCGGCCGTGCTCTGGCCGGCCGGCCGGCCGCCAGACTCGCCGCTGACGTCAGCTCTCGGCCGATTGTTATCGGCCGCCGTCTGATAACGGCGCGGTCATGTTGCACGCCCGATGGGCCGCCGAGGTCACGCTGAGGGCGTTCCACATCTGCGCGCCGTTACCCCTTCCTGCCGCGCCGGCCGGATGCCCGGGTGTGGGGCGTCGCCGGGCCGAGTGTGGAGAGACTCCCGGTCTGGTGGGGAGGTACTCCCGGCGGAGTGTGGAGATGCTCCCGGCGGAGTGTGGAGATATTCCCGGCGGAGTATAACGACACTCTCGGTCTCTCTGGAATGACTCCCGGTCGAGTGTGAAGTGTCTCCATGGGGACTGGGCGGAGCGCGTCCGGCGCCGCTGCCGGGGTGGTGGGAGGGCGTCGCCGGCCGGCGGCCCCGGCAGGCCAGCCCGGCTGTTCACCCCTCGCAGAGGATGCTGTGGAATGCACGCTGCACGCTGGTGCCCGTGGCGGGGCCGCCGGCCATGGACCAAACGATGCCGCCTGAAACTGCATGCGCGGACGACCGCTGGCCGGGCCGGAGCAGTCGGCCCAGCGGCGCCGTGGCCCGCGCCGGCTCTGTGACGCACCGCGAGCGCCGGCACCGCTGACGGCTGTTGTGTGCTGAAGGCCCGTCGGCGACCCTGCAGCCGTCGGCGACCTCACGGCGCCCGCCGGAAATACGCCGCAGTGGAGGTGGAGATCCGTAGTGTTGACACTTGTGAGCCCGAGCGCTGGTTTCTCTCCGTGAGTGACAGACCGGGATCTGCTGGACGGGGAGGGATCCAGACTTGGTGGAATTGCCGATTGCCTTCGGAGTTTCGGCTTATGCATCGGACAGCTCCCTGAGCCCGCTTGATCTCTGGTGAGATGTTTGGGCGGGCCCTGGGAGGAAGGGTGGGTGCGCGGCACCCCACGTGACGTGACCGGGCGTCACGCGGCCGGCCAGAGTATCGTAACTGGCTGTTCTCGTGGGCGGGGTGCGGGACCCGACCCTCGCGAGCCCCGCACCGTGACACGCTTGGCCACAGGGCTGTCCCGCGGGGTGGCCCGCGAGCCGTCCGCGGTGACACCCGTCCCGCGGGGCGCCCCACGCGCGCCGGAACCGGGCAGGCGCGCGGCCCGACTCGCTGCCACGCCTGGCTGGCCGGTGGTCGGCCGTAGTCACCGTTCTCGGCCGGGGCGCGCGGCTCAGCGGCTACGGCGCCCGGCCCGTGCGTCCCACGCCGTCGACGCCCACCGCTTCATCACGCCCCGGGCGTGTCGACGGTCGGTCCCGCGCCGGTTCGGGCTGCGCTCGCGCGTAGAGGCCGGCGCACAGCCGCCAGTGAGAACCGTTGTTGAGAACTGCTGGTGAGAACCGCCGAATGGGCTGTGAGATGTGGGCTAGTCGGGACGCCCGGAAGGCTCCGAACGAAGGGACGGATCAGGCGGACAGGCGCCCCGCGTCGTGAGCTTGGGTGGCTGGTTCGTTGGCAGGAGCTTGAGGCGCTGGTGACTTCAGTCGCACGCCTCCCACTTAGTTGGGCAGAGGTAGAATGCGAAGCGTGGGACTTGCGGGTTTTCGGAGCGCTGCATTTGTTTTCCGCATACCTTCAGGGCTAATCATTTGACGTTCCACTGTTTAGAGTGATGCGAGACTTATTTGGAACAAGCGAGATAGACGAGCGTGCGAAATTCTCGTGCCTAATTCAAAGTTGCATTGAATGAACTCAATATTTGGAACGTTTTTTCCTCGCTGCGTCCACAGAAATGTGAGATCTCGAATGTCATTTAGTTTTAACGGGGGCAGCCGCGCCCTACTTCACCTCGTTCACTCGGCGGCCTGTGCAGAGCACGCGCCGCAGACCTCTGCCCTCCCACGCGCCTCGCCCGGCGGCTTGTGCGGAGCACGCGCCGCAGACCTCTGCCCTCCCACGCGCTTCACCCGGCGGCCTGTGCAGGGCCGGCGGTGCAGACCTCCGCCCTGCCCGCGCGTCTCACTGCTCGTTTTTACGGCCCCGCATATCCGCTCCATTTCCGGCGGCGGCGGCGGGGGCGTCGGCGCGGTCGCGACGTTTGCGACGCCGCCTCGATCGGGCCGATCAAAGCGCCGGTGGTCGGCCGCCGGCTGGTCGGCGCTCCGCCGGCCAGCCGGGTAAACACGGCGCCGTCCACAAATACTCGGCGCCGTTCAGTCACGCGCCAGCGAGACGCGAGTGCAGCCGGCTGCCTTCGTCGAGAAACGGACGCTGACCCGGGCTCTAGCCGCAGCGCGAGGCCGTGGGACGGCCTGGCGACTGCCAGCAGGTCACTGTGACTCATGAGGTTTCACGCCGGTGGCCTGGTGTTTAACATGAGGTAGTGGGTGTGGCTCTGGTAAAGCGGGCGGGTCTCTGATATCACCGTCGGGTCGGGTCCCCCTGGCCGGCGAGGTGTCTCTCATTCTTGCCGGACTTTTTTAGGAAGAAGCACTGTGAGGGTGCGTTAACCTAGCCCTCCAGATTAGCGTTAATGTTGCATGACAAGTTGTCGGTGTGGTGCGATGCGGCTTTGGATGTTTTGTGAAGTCTTCAGGCGAGGTGCTCTTCATTGCTATTTACAATCCCTTGCGACGGCTTGGGAGATGTTTGGTTACGGGCATACTTTTGTCCCGCCTTTTAACTGTTCTGTTTTGTTTGGTTGATCCATGCATGTGTGTACGTTTATGTGGTTCTCCTTTTTTCTGTTACTAAGCATGTCTTCTGGTCCTTTCTAGGCGTCATCTCACTGCAACGAGTCAGGAGGTCGGGTGAGTTGTGCATGCACTCGACACGGCGCACCATGAAGGCAGCCACTGGTGGTCGAGGGGAATTTCCCCCCAATTTCCGCGAAAGTGTGACATTTAGGCTGTGGAGGTGCATGGAAAGCAATGGTTTTGCGAGTGAGTTTGCTCCCTCGTCGTCTTCTGAAAGCTTCTACGCGCTTGTGACCCACAACCGCGATATACTGGAACGCCGTTGTGAGGACTACATACGTGGAAGCGGTCCGTCGCACCACGCCTGCCCATGGCGGTGTGCCGTCTCGCTCTAGCTCTCCAGACGTTTAAGACGATATTAGATTCCGACATCGCCCTTTATATGCCTTCTCTGGTACAAGACAAGCTGTTGACAGTTTATACAGGGGTCCCATGTATATAACAGTAAGAGACAAGCTGTTCAAAGTTTATAGAGGAGTCCCATGGATATAACAGTGGGGGACTCTTCCCCGGACAAGGGACTGTGGAAAGAGTACCAGAGGCCTATTACCTTTTTCCGGTCAGGAGCCTGAAGAGCCTTTCTGTCCCAGCTCGACAGACTTGCCGCCTACTATCCTGGCGATACGGGATTCTGGGCACCCTGGTTGATGCAAACGTCCTCGGAGGAATGCATCACACAGCAGTACCGTCCCTGATGCACGAGACCCTTTGACCGAAACGGTTAGCCCCGGATCGGTGAGGGGCCTTCACTGACTTTAAAAGATCATTTATCAGCCCAGGGGATCCAATAATTGCTGCAAGAAACGCAGTTCGGGTTATCCGGTCTCTTGCCGAGGCTGTACGGAGTGAGTCCCCTGTTCCGCGCTGAGGTCACGTGACTGGGGCATGGCCATTCCATTGCCCCATTGTGCACCCTTTCATTGTCATTTGGCATGTCTGCCTTGGTTACCACAGGTCATAGACCAACGCGAGGGACCCCAGGGGTCTCGTCACTGTTCATATTTAGCAAAGTGCTCCTAACCGCCTTGGGGCCTCTTGTCCACACAGGATCCCTGGTAGTCACTGTGGGCCCCATGGGACCCCTTATCCACACAGGATCCCTGGTAGTCACTGTGGGCCCCATGGGGCCTCTTGTCCACACAGGATCCCTGGTAGTCACTGCGGGCCCCCGTGGGGGTCTCTTGTCCACACAGGATCCCTGCTAGTCACTGTGGGCCCCATGGGTGTCTCTTGTCCACACAGGATCCCTGGTAGTCACTGTGGACCCCATCGGGTCTCTTGTCCACACAGGATCCCTGGTAGTCACTGTGGGCCCCATGGGGCCCCTTGTCCACAAGGATCCCTGGAAGCCACTGTTGGCCATATGACCGACATAGTGGCCCCAATTGTTTCAGGAACCCCCAATCAATGTAAGAGGCATTCTGGCGTTCACGGCGCGTTTGCCCCTGCATGGTAATCAGCTCCCCAGATCGACTGTTGAGTGTCGATGGTCTCTTGCCGACATACGGGCCCTCATCGCCTCAGGAGGCCAACGATCGGCGCAGGAGGACCTCTGACTGGCATTCCAAGGCCCGGTCCCTCGGCTGGGGTCCCGTATCACGACCTCCAGTCAGCCGTTCGGACCTTTCAATGGGGCCCTAGATCACCTGCCCCTGAGAGGACGTACACGTGCCTCCTTTGCCCTGCGAATGTCCCCCCGCGCCGACCTATGACGAATCCAAACAAATAAGCTTATTTTCGTGGTCTTGGAGGAGGAGGAGGCAGGGCGAGGGGGCGTGGTACCATTCACCCCGTCGTTGAATTCGTCAGCGCCGGAATAGGAGCGCTGCAGCGTCATCACGCCACCTTCTCTTCCGGAAAAATGCGAAGCTTGACTGCTTAACTCTGCCAATAGGTGGCGGTGCGTATCGCAATCGCTTCTGGCAGCCGCGGCGCGCGGTCTGTTTATCGTACGATACGCCAGTTGCGCTGTGGAGTGTGGACCCTACAGTTGATAAATGGCTGATGCAAACACGGTCTTAAACTTGGTGCGCCTTACGTCGGCTTCCGTCGGATTTGTGGCGTGCCGGCCATGTGGGAGCGCAGCTGAGCTCCGAGTGGATGTGGCTGGGCGGACACATATTTCGGGTAAGAGCAAAGTTGCGCCTTAAAGTAGTGGGTTCTATACGGTCGGATTCCCACATTCATTGAGTCAAATCTTGGCGTGTGTGCTCGACCCCCAAAGTTGGGTCGGGTCAGAACCAACTAGGTCCTGTACAAAGTTGAGAATGTCCCGGCCGACGGCCCGATATGGTGCAACAGCCAGTTTATGATTGTATGTGCTCTGCCGAAGTTTTAGACGAGTTTCATCTCAAGCCGCAGCATAAATTCAAAATCGGAATCAGGGCTTCCACGCGACGTGGCCAACCCACGTGACCTGACCGGACATGTCCCGATCTGGCCTGACCTGACTCGACCTGACCTGACCTGACCTGACGTGACCCGTGCAGGAGCGGGCCGGGGCCGGTCAACGCTCCCGCGACCCCACACCGGAGCGCTACCAGGGCAACCAGGCCTGGCAAATCTACCATTCGCACAGGCAGCAGGAGGGGGCTGCGGCCCCGTCGGTAAGCGGCAGGAGCTGCCGGGCGGCACCATCCATGCACGGGCGCACCTACCCCGGCACAGGCGCAGCTAATCGGTCGCGGCACGCCAGACCACGGGCTGCGAGAGGCACAGAGAGCACGACGGCCGCTGCCCGATCGGCTGGTGCTGTGGTGCGACTCTCGGCACTGTGAACATAACAGGGCTTGGTTTGGAATCACCAGTGCTAACATTCTAAGGTGGCTGGGATGGACTTAGTTGAAACAGCTGGACTAATGAGAACTTAGTTAAAAGAGCTGAACTAATGTCAATAAAGCCGTTTGGACATTATGTATGCTGGTTTTGCGTGATATTTTTCGTGGACTTCTCCTTTTATGTTGAGTTCACTGAACCCTATTATCGGCATGATTTATTTTATTAGCTCCCGTTTGGTTGAGATCAAAGCTTTGACTGTGAGTTGAAAACCGAACACTTCAGGCACTAATCGCGCGAATGTGTCGACAAGACTGAATTTTGGCCTATGTGTTTCCCAGTGACAAGAATCGCACCCACGGTATGAAAGCATTGAGTAACCCGCCATGCCAAATTCGCCGTTTCTTGTAATTTCTTCCAGCGACTTCCAAATTACATGGAAGGTCCTTGACGGCGCCAAAGACGGCAACGTCGGAGCGACGAAGGCCACGTCCCGCGTGATTCGCTCCACGACGTGATCCGTTACGTGGCGTGGTCCGTGGCATCGCGTGATTCTGTGCGATTTTTGCCGAGCTTCACCTCAAGCTCACTTGTGATGTGGGGAGGGAGCGTCCATTTGAAAGGTGAAATTTGGTGTGATGTCATGCTGCAATTGACTCGTGACGGCATTGCAATCTAAGTGTTTTGCAACGTGCTGTTGGGATGTAGGCGGGAACTGCCGCGATGCAGTTAGGTGTAGAAAGGTCAGAACGTTGTACCGGGCCTGTCCCACACTGCTGACGCTTGCTCACGCTGTTTGGTAATCCCGAAGAGGCTAGGTCATGTCCTGGTAGCTCTTCACCAGCTGCAGTCTAGTTCCCTGTCTCAGTGATTGATCGCTCAAAGATCAGCTCTTTCCTGCTCACATCGTGGCCAGTTGCTTACATCACAGACGGCTGCTTACATCACAGACAGCTGCCTACATCACAGACATCTGCTTACATCACAGACAGCTGCCTACATCACAGACGGCCGCTTACATCACAGACATCTGCTTACATCACAGACAGCTGCTTACATCACAGACAGCTGCTTACATCGCAGACATCTGCTCACGTGACGTATGGCTGCACACTTCATATATAAGAAGCGGCATCGTTCTGGAAAGATTCCCGACGAAGTGGTGGAATGGCCAAGACGTTGTGTGTTTACTTGCACACTGAACAGAGACGATAGTCCAAACAATTTTTCTATTCGTGTTACGCACGCCTGGTCTCATTCTGTAACGTTGCAGCTAATTGTTGCCGACCCGACGCGGCATCCAGGTGACGAAAATGGAGAAAGTGGAGCATCAGGCTAGTGCGCGCAAAGAATCATCCGGCTTTTCGGTTCAGTTGTAGAGACGTTGATCGCGTACGGTTAAAATTGAAACTCAATCGTGAGCGAACGGGTCGGACTGATAGATGAAATAACGAGTCACGCTCTGAGAGGCGAGCTGGACGGACTCCACCGTTGGAGCAAGACAAATCTAGAAAAGTCATTATCAAACGTCGAGTCAAAGGCGAGGTCACAACTAGCGACGGATGAAGATCTCACCCCCATATGGAACTCACCACAAGAGCTCACGCAGCCAAAGATCAGAGGGTGAAGGAGATTCACGTCCAAAAGCTGGAGGAGCTCGAGAGCAATAACACAGCCTCAAGGACCGAACCGGAAGGACAGAACTTCGCTGCTTTGAAGTCGCGAAGGCACTGTCCAGGCATCGTGGCCCATATAGCAGAGACTGCAACGCGGGACGTGAGAAAACCGGAAGATGAGCTACACCAGAATGTCAGGCAAGCATCAGAAAGTGTCCAACCACAGAAGCCAAATGCGACAAAAGAAGAAAAAGCGGCCATCAAGACGCTGGATAATAACGAGATTGCCATCACATTCCCAGGTGACAAAGACCTTGCCACAGTAGTCATAAACAAAGAAGAAAATACTCGCAAGGTGAACGAACAACTTGGTGAGTGGTGTGACATGCAGCAAACCGAAGAAAGATTCTACGTCAGCAACCGAACGGAAATTGACCAGTCTCCTAAAGATGAACAAGGACGAAACAAATTATCAACATACGCTGCTCAATGCCAAAATCTAAATCAACATCACGGCAAGCTAACTCACATCTACGTACTACCAAAGATGTACAAGACCAACATATATCTAAGACACATTGTCGGCTTCGGACTCCACTTGCTGTCCGCTAAGCGAGCTCATGGTTAAGCGGAAAGAAGACAGTGATCATCAATAGAATCAGTCCTCCCAGGAGCAAGTCATTGTCATGCGTGAAGAAATCAGTCTACTCCACTTCAGTAGTACAAGATGTGCGTCTGACCAGACACAGGGCCTACAAAGAACCAGGTTCGACGTAGCGAGCCTGTGCAACAACGGACCGACACATGAAGCCGTCACCATTGTGCCGAACAGGTTGGAGACCGATGACGCGCTACCGAAAAGAGTGCGAACTGCCGGGACATGCCGGAAACCAACAGCAACCGGTCGCTGCGTGAACTTCCAGTCGCGCCACCTGAAGGCGGTCAAGAAAGGCATGGTGAGATGCCTTCAGTTTTGTGCAAATGTCGTCAGTGATGATGATGAAACTAGGGAAAGTGAGAATTAAGCCACTTAACCCAGGCACTCCGCAGGAACGGGTAACCAAAACACTTCTCAGCCTAGATGCCGAAAATCATCCAGAACAAATAGGGATGCCAAAATAATAATGAACTGCGGTATCATTACCGGCATCATTTTCATTATCAACGGTATCATTACCGATGAAAGGGACCTGTCAGACAAGATTATAGTGATTTGTGGACGATGCGATATCGGGTGGCCTTCAAAAGCGTCTCAACGCTCCGGGAAACGCTGACCAACGTCAGACCACCGACACCAAGGAGCACGTGAAGAACTGCACATACGACATACGACAGATCGGAGCAGATCCTCCATGGCAGAAGGGGACGTCCTGTATCGGTCGGACAGGAAAAACGCAAATAAGTAACCGTCTGAGGCGGAGGTCTGAATGCTGATGTGACAAAGCATACATGGTCCGAAGTCGATGGCCAGCCGGCATGGAATGAGATAAACTTCATGGACAGAAAGAAACACTGGAAAGTGAGACAAATCAAGGAGATCTCGGCAGCTGGTATCTGTTCTGCCCCAGCAGCTGCTGTTTGATTTTGTCCAAACAGCTGCTCCTTAATACTTTCCCGGCAGCTGCTGATTAGTTCTGTCCCGACGACTGTTGTTCGATCCGGTCTTGGCAGTTGCTGCTTGATCTTGTCCCGGCAGCTGCTGTTTGATCCTGTCCAGGCAGCTGCTGTTAAGTCCTGTTCCGACAGCTGCTGTTGGTTCTATCCAGGTCGCTGCTCCCATGCCATCCCGGCTGCTGCTGTTTGATCCTGTCCCGGCAGCTGCTGTTAGTCCTTTCCCGGTCGCTGCTCCCATGCTGTCCCGGCAGTTGTCTGCAGCTCGGCTGGCCATCGATCGGCGCTGGAGCGCGCAGCTCCGGCCGCGCCGCCGTCTCTGCAGCACGCCGCGCCGTCAGTCGATGCCGACGCGCCGTCCCAGCCGCCGGAGAGTCGGCCACGCCGAGCGACCGCGGCTGACCGCCTCGGGGCACCGCGCGGAGGTGCGGCGGTGGCCAGCCCCAGGCCCGACTTCAGCTCCCTGTGCACATCGGCGCGAGCAAGCAGTGTCGTCGGTGACCTGAAGCGGGCACGCCGGCGCCCGGCCGGAGCGGGTCGAGTGGACCGCCGAGGAACTGGCGCGGGAAGACCCCGCCGCCCGCGGCCGTGCTGACCCCCAACTGCATGGGCTTCGTTTGAACCGCGTGCTGGAGAGGCCCCGAATGTGAACTGCAGCTGCAGCTGCAGCCCGCAGCTGAGAGGGCAGCTCGTGTCTGCCTTGTGGAAGAGGTGTCAGTGGTGTTGACTTTCTGTTGAGCGCGCGCTGAGGTCGTGCGGGAAGACAAAGATATCCGGTCTGAAACAGTCCACGGACCCCACTTGGTGCGATGCCGGCGGGTGGTGAGCGTGATCTCCGGGCCGCTGCGTGAGGGTGTGCGCTGCGAGAGGGCTCACCGGCGCCTGCTGACGGCGCCGGCCGGACCGTACCGGCGCGCCATGTAGCTCCAGCCACCGTGCAGCCATGCAGCAGGTCCTGCGTAACATGGAGTACTTCCGGGACTACCTGGCCTACCAGCAACGGCGCGAACAGCGCGAGCAGCACCGGCGGCGGCGCGAGCAGCGCATGACGCGCAGTCTACCGGAGCCGGTGCCGGCTGCGGCGGCACCGGCGGCCGCGGCCGACACGGGCTCGGAGAGCGAGCCGGACGGCGGCCGGGCGCCGCGCCGGTCACGCGCCGCCGCCAAGATGCGTCGCCGGCTCAGCCACGACATCAGCGCCTACCAGGCGCGCGCACGAGTACGGAGCGAGGCATGGATGCCGGCGGCGCGTGCCCGACGGTCCGGCGCGGGGGGGGGGGGGGGGCACATCGCTGCATGCCGTCGCTTGGCCCTGCTAGACGTCCCGTAAAGGAGCAAACTACGTCGGATATATGTACTACAAGCATGGCTATTTTGTAATAGCTGCGATCATTGTTGATGGAATAGGAGCTCTTGGCTTCACGCCTGAGTCACAGGTGGCTGGCATAGACTGTCGTCGGGGTGTTCGACTTCTCATCCTGCGTGCTGATGCGTGGCACCCCTCAGCTCTGTGGTGGAGTGGGATGTGGCACCTGTTGGGCCGCCGTACGGCTGCACGCGCCGCTCCGGCCTCCCGCGAACGATGTCACCGGTTTGAAGCGTCGAACGAGGCGCGCTGGCGCTCGATCGACGCACCTGGGTTGAGGCTGCAGCTCTCGGAGGTCTCAGGGTAGTGTGAGCGGCTGACAGGTGCTCGTTTTGTAATCTCATCGACGAGCTGTCGGAGACAACGAGATGGAGGAGTGGAAAAACTGCACGGGGAGCCGCCTGCTCGGCAGTTTTGAGCCTAGTTGGGTGAACCGTTCCTTCACCAAACGCATGTTCCCGCGCTCTTCTCAGCTTCTCCGTGGGTCAAACTCGGCGTAACTGACGGCGTACGCTCGCGTCGGCTGGCAGCCGGGCTCGGGCAAGTGGCCGATGCGCAGTGCGGTGGGCTGGGCGCGGTGCACGACCCACCATTGACCGGCACTGTGACGGGGACACGCCGCCGGCGGGGATCAATGCGGCTGACGGTGGCGGCTTGGGGGTGGCGGCGGGGCGGGGTGGCCGCCTCATCGGCACCTGTCGTCGGCCCGCTCGCCGGTGCCGGCAGGTCGGACACGCACGTCCCGCCGCCGCGGCGCGGGGGTCGCGCGGCCGTGCCATCGCTGTGGGGTCACAGCAGTAATGTCACGTGCTGATGGGGCGTGTCGGAGGGTCGCTGCGATGCTGTCACGCAGTTGAGGGCCTCATGTCACCTGACCGCGAACCGGAGCCGTTGGCTTCCGTACGAGCCCCGGCCATTGTTCGGTGGCTCGCGCGCCGCGGTACTGCAACAGGCGTGTTGTGCGAACGCAACGCCGGGGCTCAGCGGCCGTGGCCAGGCGGGACAAGCGGCGGATGCTTCGGGTGTTCTGCGCACCGGCTGATAGCGCTTCCGAAGACTGCCGTGCGCTCGCGGAGACGCTGTTGCACCAAGGAGGACGCATTCTTGAAGTGGGACGCTAGTGGATGACTCTAAAATCTATTATTGCAAATAATGTTCCGAAAATGCGCGTACCAATAGGTATGTTTGTGTTACACGTGTACGTAGAGGGCAGGACAATGAGTCAACACGCGACTGGTATGCACCGCTGCTGCGGTGTATACCAGCCCCGTATTTTGTTGACACAATTTGCATTTTGTGGCTCCGGCAAGCGTTCATAAATGCGTACCCAATGCCACAGTATTTTCACGGAAGGGCGACTATCGGCATAGCTGAAGACACCGTGGGACTTTGTAGTGGATGATGCAATGTTCTTCGCATGTAACCCAACAAATTTATGTTAGCTGCACCCAATCCCGGCCAATATAACCCTTTAACAATTGCTATGTACCATGAACGTCTTTTGGATTCGGACACATGCTCTGCATTCTGACGAGATAACAGTTAATAATAATATGCTTCCCTTCCGGCTGCATCGGATTATTGTTGTTGTTTTCGTTGCTTGTGCTTTTGTCTGACATTCACAGCACCTGAAACCAGGAGTTCCTTTCGTTCTTCCAGCCCGTCCGGTGCTGAGCAAATCTGCCAGAAACGGCGTAAGACATTGACAGTTGCATCGTTTTTGTGTGTCAGCTATATTATGCCCAATTAAAACGTTCCGGTTTCTGGACACTGGCGAAGACTGATCACCTTGTTAAAACCATCGGCGTCTTGCGTGCTAATTGCTGACCGTAAGGGTGGTCGGCTAACTCTTTTGTTCTTTTTCAGCTCCAGAATGACCCACTAGCGAAACCACGGCAGCCACCAACTAAACCGGTGAGTCCGCGACGCCGCGGGCGCCGCGCAGATCGCCGCAGTATATCGCATATATATATATATATATATATATATATATATATATATATATATATATATATGTATATATATATATATATATGTATGTATATATGTGTGTGTGTGTGTGTCATGTAAGTGTATCATATGTATCTTCACACAATGTTAGACCGATCAAAAAATGTAACAATTCCCTGATTGAGTTTTCGACGTTCTTCAACCTCGCCTAAACCCTACAGTTTCAGGATCCGGCAAGCTATGCATGCCTGCTGCTCGTATGCTACGGGATTTCAGACTGCATTCAATAACGACTCCATCAATACTGGCCTAACATTCTCAGACCGCCCGTGATAATGAGTTAGGTTTGGCTGTGCGGCACGTGACCGCTGAGTGATGTTCATCGCGCCGCTGCATTTATCCGCAGTGATTCCGGGTCGGTGCTTTGAACAGCTGTCGTGCCGGTCGGTCCCGTAGCGTGTCCTCCCGCCGTACTGGTCAGCTCCGAAGAGAATCCTCCCGCCTTGTCAGTGAGCAGTCCCCGAGGCGTGTCCCCCCGCTTTGTCAGTGAACAGTCCCTGAGGTGTGTCCTCTCGCCTTGTCAGTGAGCAGTCCCCGAGGCGTTTCCTCCCGCCGTACTGGTCAGCCCCGGGGCTTGTCCTCCCGCCTTGTCAGTGAACAGTCCCCGAGGCGTGTCCTCTCGCCTCGTCAGTGAGCAGTCCCTGAGGCGTGTCCTCCCGCCTTGTCAGTGAGCAGTCCCCGGGACTTGTCCTCTCGTCTTGTCAGTGAGCAGCTCCCGAGGCGTGTCCTCTCGCCTTGTCAGTGAGCAGTTCCCGGGGCGTGTCCTCCCGCCTTGTCAGTGAGCAGTCCCCGAGGCACGTCCTCCCGTGTATTGCCTTCTTGGCACTAGTAGCCGTGAGCTCAGCTGCCGACTCAAAAGCCCAGCGTCTGGACAAATTTCCTGGAGGTGCTCTGGCACAGAAACAACTAATCAGCATTATCAGGCTGATCGGACCATTTTTCGTCCTGCTTTCCGCTCTCGTTGCCGTATGGGCACGCACGCACGGCAACACTTCAGCGTTCCCGCGCACTTGAGGCTGGTGGTCGGCTCAATGCCGACATTCGCGGTCGGCCTCTCCTGACAACGTGGTGTCGGTTTACGGTCCGTGCGGGACGTCCCAGCGGGAGACGCGTCGGCCTGCGTCTGGCACACGCTCCTGGTCAGCCTGCGGGGACCATGGGTCCGTTCTCTCGGCGGCGGACCTTCCGGGCCGGAGCGGCGCGCCCGGGCGGCCGTGGGACGGCCCGCGGCGGGTGGAGCCGGCGGGGCCCGGCTCTGACCGGTTGGGCGGCCGCTCGGCGCCGCGCGCCGGCCGGTTCTGCGGCGCCGCCGGCCCGACTCCCGTCCGCAACGCGCTCCCTTATCTCAGGTGCGGCCACGGCCAGATCAATTCGGCTGTATCTAATCGCGGCGTGCAGCCCGGTTGGCCGGGTCGATTCGTGGCCGCTGCGGTCCGAGGCGCAGTGTGTCGCCGACGGCAGCGCCCGCGGTGGAGTGCTGCGGCGTTCCCGCACCCCAGCAGCCGCCCGGGCGCGGGTGCGGCGGAGCGGGGGGAGTGCAGCGGGGTGCGGACCGAACTGACGCGGGGCGACCTCAGAGAAGAGCCGGGGCTTTACTGGCTGCCGGAAGCGGGGAAGGACGACGGTTCGAGCGGTGGCTGAAGTCCACCCAGCGGACTGCGACGGACGAATCCCGTGGTGGGAATCGAATCAGAAGTTGTAAGTGATTCAGCGGATTAAGTTCGGGCTGTCAACCGGAAACGGCATGTGATCGGTGGCCTGCCGGTGAAGCCAGTGACTCGACCGGTGAGAGCGGCGTGGCGGCTATGAGGTGCGCGTGACACCGTGGCCAGACACCAGCTGCAAAGCGCGGGCACAGGTAAATCTGCATACAAAATGGGAATTTGCGCGTGAGCTTCTGGTCCAATCTCTCCGCACTTGATGGGAGTCGCAGGTGCGACTCAGGGATGGAAAGCACTTCGAAACGCTGAGATGGAAAGGATTGCTTCTAGGGACAAATGTAGCATAGAATGGGGCATATCTGACTGTAATAGAAGCTTTGCTGGAATGACCCATTACCTCCGAACGGCACGTGCTGCCCGCCAGGTCCTTGTGACCCGCCGAGAGACGTGTTCGTGCTTTGGATGGGTGGCAATCAGCTGCGTGGTCACGAGCTCCGGGCGTCTGGGTCCAGCGTCGCGTCCATCAGCCTGTGCTGAACATTATTCGGCACCAGTCAGGAGTCCAGTCGGCGCCAGTCAGGAGTCCAGTCGGCACCAGTCGGGAGTTCAGTCGGCACCAGTCAGGAGCCCAGTTGGCACCAGTCAGGAGTCCAGTCGGGAGTCCAGTTTGCACCAGTCGGGAGTCCAGTCGGCACCAGTCGGGAGTCCAGTCGGCACCTGTTGGGAGTCCAGTCGGGAGTCAAATTAGCACCAGTCAGGAGTCCAGCCAACACCAGTCAGGAGTCCATTCGGCCACTATGATTCCCGCCAATCGGAGAGGATGATCAGCTGGCGCCATTCAGCAGTCCTCCGCCGCACTCTCGCGCCATGAGCGCAACCTGGGCTCCCGCTGGCGCGCGAGCTTCGCGACGGTGCGCCGCAGAACCAGGAGAACGCCGTCCCGCAGGCTGACGGGGCCGGCGCTGCTGAGCCAGCGACGACTCGCCTCACCAGCGGAGACGCTCCGCAGCAGCGTGTGACGAGCCGTGCGGCGGACGCTTTTGACGTAGAAGAACGCCGGCCGCCAGCTCAGCTGCGCCGGCGGCCGCCGGTCGGGCCGTAACGAGATCAGAGCGGTGTGCGCGCGGCTGCAGGACCGGTCCCACCGGGGCCGACTCGGCACGGTGCGACGCGAACGACCGGCGGCCCGGTCTGAGACGGTGCTGACGGCGCGGCTGTGACCTGACGCCTGAGTCGGGGTCGACCCCCTGTGTGTCGGGGATTGGCCGGCACTCCCGCGGTCGGTGTACCTGGAGTCGACTGGCGCCCCTCAGGTTGGTGTACCGGGAGTCGACTCACGCTCCTCTGGTCGGTGTGCCAGGAGTCGACTGACGACCCCTGGTCGGTGTGCCGGGAGTCGATTGGCGCCCCCTGGTCGGTGTGTCGGGAGTCGACTGGCGCCCTTCTGTTCGGTGTACCGGGAGTCGATTGGCGCCCCCTGGTCCGTGTACCGGGAGTCGGCTGACGCCTCCCTGGTCGGTGTGTCGGGAGTCGACAGCCGTCCATCTGGTCGGTAAATATTTACGGCCGCCGCTGGTGCCGGCCAATCAGCCGGCCAGCGTCGCTGTTGACGGGTCCCTGCTCCAGCCGCGGCCCCGGCTCCGGCCCCGGCCCGGCTTCGGCCCCTGCTCCAGCCGCGGCTTCGGCTCCGGCCCCGGCCCGGCTTCGGCCCCTGCTCCAGCCGCGGCTTCGACTCCGGCCCCGGCCCGGCTCCGGCCCCGGCCCGGCTTCAGCCCCTGCTCCAGTCGCGGCTCCGGCTCCGGCTCCGGCTCCGGCCTCGGGTTGGGCTTCGGTCTCTGCCCCACCAAACCAGGCACAGAACCAAATGCCTGGCATGCATGTTATGAGAGTCCTTCATATGGTGACATACACTGAATTCGTCGAATTTCTGGAGTGATGCAGTGCGTGCATTGGCTGCGCTAACGCTTAGTCGCCCACATGCTGGTTTTCTGACCTCGTGACCGAAAGGTTGCTTGAAAAGGAAAGATTGCTCGCCAAGATCACGCATAATTCGACTGCCACGCGCACAGCCCATTACACAGAGTACCACTGGCACGCCGCCGGCTGGAGCTGGAGCTCACCTCCACGCCACACCGACGCGGGGAGAGCACCGCAGTCCCGCCCTGCAGCCGGCAGCGGTCCGCGCGCCTATCGCGGCGCCACACGCTCGTGAGAACAAGGGCTGGCTCTGTCTGTCCACCGCGGCGGCGGCGGCCGGTGGCGGCACACGTGCTGTCTTCACAGGCCCGCCGCCCGCGGACGCCGGCGGCCGCGGCTTCGCGCCGTGTCACCGTATCAGCGCCACCTGCCGGCGGGCGGCCACTTCGGCATTTGCACAATGGACGCCCTGATCGAGTCGGTTTGCTCGACCGGCACGCCAGTATCGCCGCGTCGTGTCAACAGTGCGGCGGCAGTGTCACCAAGGTCATGCTGCAGCAGAGGCCCGATCCGCGTCCGACGCTCGCTCGTGAATTGGCGAGCTCCTTCTGCTCAAGTGGCACTTGGCGTCGGCTTATTGGAGCGATTAACACCAGACGATAGGAACCGAACTTTCCGGACGCAGTCGCTCTTGCTGCCACGGCCGGCCGGAACCCGTTCCCACGGATGGGGCCGCCTCAGGGCAAGTTCCCGGTCAACTTTGAGAAGAAACATCGAGCTAGGAAACCCCAGCGCAGCGCGGTCTGGCGGTTATCTGCGCAGACTATTTTAATGATGACCTGTGCCGGCTTGCTCTGTTACAGCTCCCTCAGGGCATATTGGTGGCTGGGCGGAGGTCTCCGTGCTGACCTGTGCCGGGTTACTGTTAACAGGGGTCGCTCTGTTACAGCTCCCTCAGGGCAGGTTGGTGGCTGAGCGGTGGTCTCCGTGCTGACCTGTGCCGGCTCGCTCTGTTTACAGCTCCCTCAGGGCAGGTTAGTGGCTAAGCGGTGGTCTCCGTGCTGACCTGTGCCCGTTCGCTCCGTTACAGCTCCCTCAGGGCAGGTTGGTGGCTGGGCGGAGGTCTCGGGAGCGGCCAGGTCAGACCAGCATGGAGCTCAACTTCGTCACCCAGCGCGTGATGGCGCTCTGCTTTCCACCGGGCGTTGATGCTGCCACCTACCGGGAAAATCTACGGGAAGTGGCGCAGATGCTGCAGACCAAGCACGGCGACAGCTACATGGTAATTGGGATTAGAGCTGTGCCGGTCTTTTGGTGATGGGTGGACCGGTGGAATGTGGTCCTGCCGGTAAGGATCCATTTTGCCGAGGATTAACGCAAACGTCTTGTAATTGACAGGAAGGCATTCAATTATTGGTGTCTGGAAACCAATAGATACCCGGTCATGTTGAAACTGAAAGATTCCCGGACCTACTGGAACTAATAGGTTCCAAAAGGTTCTCTTTGAAGGGTAGGGCGTATGAGGAAGTGATGTAATTTGATTTGCTAAGAACGACTAGAACACTGTGTTTAAAAAAAAAACAATTCAGCTTAACCAACTGCGAACAATGTCGTGTCAGCACTGTAGCGATGCGAAAGAAGTCAACCTCAGCCAAATGCCGTGGCGTCGATGTGGGCGTACTCAACAGACAAGACGTCGGACGTAGTAACCCGCTCTGTCAATGCGCCTCCGTCCGACCGGAGTGAGTCTGTGCAGCAGAATATGCGTGACGCTAACACCGGCTGACGTGACGACCGTGTAGTCGGATGGTCTATGCAGTGGTTACGCGTGACACACATGCAGACAGTCATGACACGCACGAGCGAAGCGTCATCTGGAAGTTCCGGAACCACGCTGCCTAGGCCTGAGTGAGCACGACCTGAGCTGAGCTGAGCTGAGCTGAGATGAGTACGACATGAGCTGAGCCAAGCCAAGCTGAGCTAAGCTGAGCTGAGCTGGCCTGAGCTACGCTGGCCTGAGCTAAACTGAGCTGACCTGAACTGACCTGACCTGACCCGCCCTGTGCGGTACGCCGCAGATCTTCAACCTGTCGGAGCGCCGTCCGGAGCTGTCGGAGCTGCACCGCCAGGTGGCCGAGTACGGCTGGCCCGAGACGCTGGCGCCGCCGCTCGACAAGCTCTGCAGCATCTGCAAGGCCATCGACAGCTGGACGGCTGCCCAGCCGCACAACGTGGCGGTGCTGCACTCTCGCGGCGACAGCGGCGACAGGTACCCGGCGCCGGCGCCCTCAGGGACTCCCGTCGCCCTCGGTACCCGGCACCGGCGGGGGTCCGGCACAGGGTGTACCCTGCGGGCATTTGGCATCGGACGTACCGGGCACCTGGTACCGCATACGGCATCTCAGATACAGTCATTCGGCATGGGATATGCCTGACACCCGCGTCACCAAACGCCAGACGTACCAGGCATAAGAGATACCTGACGCCCGGCGGACACCCTCTACCCCGGCAGTCCGGCACCGCAAATACCCGGCAGCCTTCACAGCCGGCGCCAGGAGTCCTGGTCACCCTTGCCACCGTTACCACATATACGTTGCAGCCTTTTTATATGCACCTGGCATCCTACCACTGATGCGGCCGACACTTTAATAGAAATGTAGAATATGTACACAATAACCGTTGCTGTCGGCACCCAGTAGTAGATATAGCTGGTTTCCAGCATCCAGCACCACGCCTATGCGACACCCGACACTAGATACACCTGGCACCCGACACCAGCCCCCTCCCCCCTCCTCCCTCCCCCGTCACCCATTTGAAGTCAATAGCTCCTGTGACATCGTTCCTCATGTGTGGAGCTTTGTATTCCATTAGGGACCCTGATTATCCTCACCCATGCTTGCCTGACCTCAATGTGAGACCAGATCACACACCGTGAAAGAACACTGCCCCCCCCCCCGCAAAAAGACGGAGCAGTTAGATAACAAAACAGTCCTAGAAAATATGGCACGCTCCATGAAACATGGCACGACTCCATGAAATATGACACGCAACGGCACGACTCCTCCGCCATCGCCTCGCCCCGCCAAGCGATGGCACGGGTTCGCCACCATCGGCCTGGCACGCCCAGACGCTGGCACGGCCTCGACACGTCAGGCCTTTGTCCGGCCGCGATCTGCGCCGTTGTTTTTGCAGAGGTGGGCGGGGGAGGGGCGTTATCTTTCCCGTCGTCGGCTCCGACGGCCGCCGGCTGCAGCGCGCCGAGCCGCTGAAGCTGGCAGGCGGCGCCGGGCTGGGCCAGACCTGACTGCCGCACTGTCCCGACATGTTGTTTGTGGCCAGGTGTCTTCGGCACTGACGTCGTTCCGGCGAATACAGATCTGCACTGCGTTCGTGTTCAGCGATTGCAGCCGTTTCAACACGGCGTCGCCACCACGCGGATTTCTCAGTTCTCATCACCCACCGGGTCAGCGCGCCACAGTAACCTGACGCGTGACGTGGCGTGACGTGACGTGTCGCGTCGGACGTCGGACGCGTCACGCGTCACGCAGCGTCTCGGCTGCGCGCTCTACCCGGCTCACCGTCGACGGCGGGCGTTGTTGCAGAGGCGGCTGGGACCGGATTGGCGTGGTCGTCAGCGCGTACATCCACTACTTCCAACATCTGCCGCAGTCCGGAGCAGGCGCTCGACAGGTTCGCCATGAAGAAGTTCTTTGACGACAAGATCCGACACCTGGACCATCCGAGCCAGAAAACGGTGAGCTGGGGCGTGGCGCCTGCAACGGTGTCGGGCGTTAGCCAAGCTGTTTGCTGAGGCTGAGTATCCGCCTGGGCGTTGCGTACCCGGCGGATATTGCGTACTCAGGCGTACCCGTACCGTCGGAGGGCATTGGTTTACTATCGGAGGCGAGCACGCGAACGTGGTGCTTTCAATATGATCACGCTCCGCCCATAGCCCATTGTGTTGCGGACGAAAGCAGACCGCGAATAAGGGAAATGTTTCATTTGGTCAGGATCGGTTGAGGGTGGAACCGCCGTACAATATCATCTTCACATTGAGAATGCAGTTGGAAATACATATGTTTGATGGGCTTGTAGCAGTCCTGCGCGATGGCCAGGCCGGTTTTACGTTGTGGAAGGAGATTCGCCGGGTGTCCAGTGCGCTGGATCGACAGGGATCAGAGCATGCTGGTCATTATGCATGCATATCTTGTTTTATTGATGCTGCGCCCAGAACTTTAAAAACGCCCGTCATGGCCTGCTCGCGTTTTTCTAGACGCGTGCATTGCCAGTACGATGCAGAACATTTCAGTCCAGCTCGTTGTAAGCATCAGCGCCACAGGCACGACGGCAAGACGTGTTTCTGGAATACATTATCTTTCACGTCCTTTGGCGTGCAACTACGTGCCACCGCACCGCGCGCTCCCGACGAATGTCGTCTGTGATTCGACATGGCACCTAACGCCACTCGTGAACAGGCGACACTGCACCTGCACCCATACGCCATGACAGCGGCGATGGACGGCGACCATTGGCGTTCATTGAATGCGGTGCCTCGGACCTCATTGGCGTGCGGCCGGCCGGTTTTGTAGTGAGCCGGGCTTCCGTGCTGGCTGACGCCGGCGGCTTGCCGGCACGGCGTGTCTGACTTTGCTGCGGGCCGGTGGAGAGCTGGGTCGGTGGGTGGAGCCCGCAGTCGCCCCTGGCCTCAACCAGAGGAGGTGCCTCGGACCTCATTGGCTTGCGGCCGGCCGGTTTTGTAGTGAGCCGGGCTTCCGTGCTGGCTGACGCCGGCGGCTTGCCGGCACGGCGTGTCTGACTTTGCTGCGGGCCGGTGGAGAGGTGGGTCGGTGGGTGGAGCCCGCAGTCGCCCCCTGGCCTCACCAGGGAGGTGGAGGGGTGGGGTCGGGGGGGCGTCCGCCGCCACTCGCGTTCCGGACAATGACTCTGAGAGTCGCCTGCAGCGAATGACGTCTGCCAGCTCACTCCCCCCCCCCCCTATAGCTGCCGGAGGCGATGGCCGGGAGAAGGAGGGGGGGGGGGGGGGCAGTGGCGGTGGCCGGGCCCGCTTCCTCGCCTTATCTCTGTCTTCAGTAGGGACTTCACGGCTCGTTAAAACCAACCCAACGACGCCCAAGTGGAGTGGAAACGTGTCAGATTGGGAGCAGAACTTTGGGAAAAGTACGGGTGAGACGCTTACGAGATGCTAGATACAGCCATAGCTCCATGAGAAGTGGGTGGACCGGATGAAGGAAGCCTCACCCGTGGGGCCTGTAGACCCCAGGGAGCGTGTCCCTCAGCAGAGGCGTCTCCGGGCCGGTCGGGCGCCACGCTCCGCGGCTGGCTCGTCAGCGGCGCCCCAGCGGCAGGCTGGCGGTGGACGGAGCTGACTCGGGCACACTGGCTGCTCAGTCCTCGTGTCTAATGCCCTTCAAAATGGGGAGTCCACTGCCACCGCGACAACCTGCGCGGGACAATGGAATGCCCGTCACCGCGTCGGCCCCACGCGTGACGTTGGTGCGAGCGGTGGCTCACTGTTACCGCGCGTTGTCAGGTACGTCAACTACTTCGCCGGCCTGCTGTCGGGCCTGATCCAGATCAACAGTAGCCCCCTGGGTCTGCACCACCTGGTGCTGGTGGGCTCGCCGCAGCTGCGGCCCGCCGGCGGCTGTCGCATCTTCGTCCGCGTCTACCAGGGCATGGTGCCGGTCTGGACGTCCGCCGTCTACAGCGTCGACGACCGCGCCAAGTACACCGTCATCAGGTCAGGCGCAGTTGTGGGCGGCTGGTGGCCACTGGGCCGTGCGTGCCGTCATCAGACATTTGTATTTACGGCGCGTG
>NW_023596225.1:40729768-40777794 GCF_011947565.3 Pollicipes pollicipes | reverse complement strand
CACGCGCCGCAAATACAAATGTCTGATGACGGCACGCACGGCCCAGTGGCCACCAGCCGCCCACAACTGCGCCTGACCTGATGACGGTGTACTTGGCGCGGTCGTCGACGCTGTAGACGGCGGACGTCCAGACCGGCACCATGCCCTGGTAGACGCGGACGAAGATGCGACAGCCGCCGGCGGGCCGCAGCTGCGGCGAGCCCACCAGCACCAGGTGGTGCAGACCCAGGGGGCTACTGTTGATCTGGATCAGGCCCGACAGCAGGCCGGCGAAGTAGTTGACGTACCTGACAACGCGCGGTAACAGTGAGCCGCCGCTCGCACCGACGTCACGCGTGGGGCTGACGCGGTGACGGGCATTCCATTATCCCGCGCAGGTTGTCGCGGTGGCGGTGGACTCCCCATTTTGAAGGGCATTAGACACGAGGACTGAGCAGCCAGTGTGCCCGAGTCAGCTCCGTCCACCGCCAGCCCGCCGCTGGGGCGCCGCTGACGAGCCAGCCGCGGAGCGTGGCGCCCGACCGGCCCGGAGACGCCTCTGCTGAGGGACACGCTCCCTGGGGTCTACAGGCCCTCACGGGTGAGGCTTCCTTCATCCGGTCCACCCACTTCTCATGGAGCTATGGCTGTATCTAGCATCTCGTAAGCGTCTCACCCGTACTTTTCCCAAAGTTCTGCTCCCAATCTGACACGTTTCCACTCCACTTGGGCGTCGTTGGGTTGGTTTAACGAGCCGTGAAGTCCTCTACTGAAGACAGAGATAAGGCGAGGAAGCGGGCCCGGCCACCGCCACTGCCCCCCCCCCCCCCCTCCTTCCCCGGCCATCGCCTCCGGCAGCTATGAGGGGGGGGGGGGAGTGAGCTGGCAGACGTCATTCGTTGCAGGCGACTCTCAGAGTCATTGTCCGGAACGCGAGTGGCGGCGGACGCCCCCCACCCCACCCCTCCCACCTCCTCTGTTGAGGCCAGGGGCGACTGCGGGCTCCCACCCACCGACCACCTCTCCACCGGCCCGCAGCAAAGTCAGACACGCCGTGCCGGCAAGCCGCCGGCGTCAGCCAGCACGGAAGCCCAGCTCACTACAAAACCGGCCGGCCGCAAGCCAATGAGGTCCGAGGCACCGCATTCAATGAACGCCAATGGTCGCCGTCCATCGCCGCTATCATGGCGTATGGGTGCAGGGTGCAGTGTCGCCTGTTCACGAGTGGCGTTAGGTGCCATGTCGAATCACAGACGACATTCGTCGGGAGCGCGCGGTGCGGTGGCACGTAGTTGCACGCCAAAGGACGTGAAAGATAATGTATTCCAGAAACACGTCTTGCCGTCGTGCCTGTGGCGCTGATGCTTACAACGAGCTGGACTGAAATGTTCTGCATCGTACTGGCAATGCACGCGTCTAGAAAACACGAGCAGGCCATGACGGCGTTTTTAAAGTTCTGGGCGCAGCATCAATAAAACAAGATATGCATGCATAATGACCAGCATGCTCTGATCCCTGTCGATCCAGCGCACTGGACACCGGCGAATCCCCTTCCACAACGTAAACCGGCCTGGCCATCGCGCAGGACTGCTACAAGCCATCAAACATATGTATTCCAACTGCATTCTCAATGTGAAGATGATATTGTACGGCGGTTCACCCCTCAACCGATCCTGACCCAAATGAAACATTTCCCTTATTCGCGGTCTGCTTTCGTCCGCAACACAATGGGCTACGGCGGAGCGTGATCATATTGAAAGCACCACGTTCGCGTGCTCGCCTCCGATAGTAACCAATGCCTCCGACGGTACGGGTACGCCTGAGTACGCAATATCCGCCTGGGTACGCAACGCCCAGGCGGATACTCAGCTCAGCAAACAAGCTTGGCTAAGCCCGACACCTTGCAGGCGCCACGCCCCAGCTCACCGTTTCTGGCTCGGATGGTCCAAGTGTCGGATCTTGTCGTCAAAGAACTTCTTCATGGCGAACCTGTCGAGCGCCTGCTCCGGACTGCGGCAGATGTTGGAGTAGTGGATGTACGCGCTGACGACCACGCCAATCCGGTCCCAGCCGCCTCTGCAACAACGCCCGCCGTCGACGGTGAGGCCGGGTAGAGCGCGCAGCCGAGACGCTGCGTGACGCGTGACGCGTCCGTGGTCCGACGCGACACGTCACGTCACGCACGTCACGCCGTCAGGTTACTGTGGCGCGCTGACCCGGTGGGGTGATGAGAAACTGAGAACTCCGCGTGGTGGCGACGCCCGTGTTGAAACGGCTGCAATCGCTGAACACGAACGCAGTGCAGATCTGTATTCGCCGGAACGACATCAGTGCCGAAGACACCTGGCCACAACAACATGTCGGGACAGTGCGGCAGTCAGGTCTGGCCCAGCCCGGCGCCGCCTGCCAGCTTCAGCGGCTCGGCGCGCTGCAGCCGGCGGCCGTCGGAGCCGACGACGGGAAAGATAACGCCCCCTCCCCCGCCCACTTCTGCAAAAACAACGGCGCAGATCGCGGCCGGACAAAGGCCTGACGTGTCGAGGCCGTGCCAGCGTCTGGGCGTGCCAGGCCGATGGTGGCGAACCCGTGCCATCGCTTGGCGGGGCGAGGCGATGGCGGAGGAGTCGTGCCGTTGCGTGTCATATTTCATGGAGTCGTGCCATGTTTCATGGAGCGTGCCATATTTTTCTAGGACTGTTTTGTTATCTAACTGCTCCGTCTTTTTGCGGGGGGGGGGGGGCAGTGTTCTTTCACGGTGTGTGATCTGGTCTCACATTGAGGTCAGGCAAGCATGGGTGAGGATAATCAGGGTCCCTAATGGAATACAAAGCTCCACACATGAGGAACGATGTCACAGGAGCTATTGACTTCAAATGGGTGACGGGGAGGGAGGAGGGGGGAGGGGGCTGGTGTCGGGTGCCAGGTGTATCTAGTGTCGGGTGTCGCATAGGCGTGGTGCTGGATGCTGGAAACCAGCTATATCTACTACTGGGTGCCGACAGCAACGGTATTGTGTACATATTCTACATTTCTATTAAGTGTCGGCCGCATCAGTGGTAGGATGCCAGGTGCATATAAAAAGGCTGCAACGTATATGTGTAACGGTGGCAAGGGTGACCAGGACTCCTGGCGCCGGCTGTGAAGGCTGCCGGGTATTTGCGGTGCCGGACTGCCGGGGTAGAGGGTGTCCGCCGGGCGTCAGGTATCTCTTATGCCTGGTACGTCTGGCGTTTGGTGACGCGGGTGTCAGGCATATCCCATGCCGAATGACTGTATCTGAGATGCCGTATGCGGTACCAGGTGCCCGGTACGTCCGATGCCAAATGCCCGCAGGGTACACCCTGTGCCGGACCCCCGCCGGTGCCGGGTACCGAGGGCGACGGGAGTCCCTGAGGGCGCCGGCGCCGGGTACCTGTCGCCGCTGTCGCCGCGAGAGTGCAGCACCGCCACGTTGTGCGGCTGGGCAGCCGTCCAGCTGTCGATGGCCTTGCAGATGCTGCAGAGCTTGTCGAGCGGCGGCGCCAGCGTCTCGGGCCAGCCGTACTCGGCCACCTGGCGGTGCAGCTCCGACAGCTCCGGACGGCGCTCCGACAGGTTGAAGATCTGCGGCGTACCGCACAGGGCGGGTCAGGTCAGGTCAGTTCAGGTCAGCTCAGTTTAGCTCAGGCCAGCGTAGCTCAGGCCAGCTCAGCTCAGCTTAGCTCAGCTTGGCTTGGCTCAGCTCATGTCGTACTCATCTCAGCTCAGCTCAGCTCAGCTCAGGTCGTGCTCACTCAGGCCTAGGCAGCGTGGTTCCGGAACTTCCAGATGACGCTTCGCTCGTGCGTGTCATGACTGTCTGCATGTGTGTCACGCGTAACCACTGCATAGACCATCCGACTACACGGTCGTCACGTCAGCCGGTGTTAGCGTCACGCATATTCTGCTGCACAGACTCACTCCGGTCGGACGGAGGCGCATTGACAGAGCGGGTTACTACGTCCGACGTCTTGTCTGTTGAGTACGCCCACATCGACGCCACGGCATTTGGCTGAGGTTGACTTCTTTCGCATCGCTACAGTGCTGACACGACATTGTTCGCAGTTGGTTAAGCTGAATTGTTTTTTTTTTAAACACAGTGTTCTAGTCGTTCTTAGCAAATCAAATTACATCACTTCCTCATACGCCCTACCCTTCAAAGAGAACCTTTTGGAACCTATTAGTTCCAGTAGGTCCGGGAATCTTTCAGTTTCAACATGACCGGGTATCTATTGGTTTCCAGACACCAATAATTGAATGCCTTCCTGTCAATTACAAGACGTTTGCGTTAATCCTCGGCAAAATGGATCCTTACCGGCAGGACCACATTCCACCGGTCCACCCATCACCAAAAGACCGGCACAGCTCTAATCCCAATTACCATGTAGCTGTCGCCGTGCTTGGTCTGCAGCATCTGCGCCACTTCCCGTAGATTTTCCCGGTAGGTGGCAGCATCAACGCCCGGTGGAAAGCAGAGCGCCATCACGCGCTGGGTGACGAAGTTGAGCTCCATGCTGGTCTGACCTGGCCGCTCCCGAGACCTCCGCCCAGCCACCAACCTGCCCTGAGGGAGCTGTAACAGAGCGAACGGGCACAGGTCAGCACGGGAGACCACCGCTTAGCCACTAACCTGCCCTGAGGGAGCTGTAACAGAACGAGCCGGCACAGGTCAGCACGGAGACCACCGCTCAGCCACCAACCTGCCCTGAGGGAGCTGTAACAGAGCGACCCCTGTTAACAGTAACCCGGCACAGGTCAACACGGAGACCTCCGCCCAGCCACCAATATGCCCTGAGGGAGCTGTAACAGAGCAAGCCGGCACAGGTCATCATTAAAATAGTCTGCGCAGATAACCGCCAGACCGCGCTGCGCTGGGGTTTCCTAGCTCGATGTTTCTTCTCAAAGTTGACCGGGAACTTGCCCTGAGGCGGCCCCATCCGTGGGAACGGGTTCCGGCCGGCCGTGGCAGCAAGAGCGACTGCGTCCGGAAAGTTCGGTTCCTATCGTCTGGTGTTAATCGCTCCAATAAGCCGACGCCAAGTGCCACTTGAGCAGAAGGAGCTCGCCAATTCACGAGCGAGCGTCGGACGCGGATCGGGCCTCTGCTGCAGCATGACCTTGGTGACACTGCCGCCGCACTGTTGACACGACGCGGCGATACTGGCGTGCCGGTCGAGCAAACCGACTCGATCAGGGCGTCCATTGTGCAAATGCCGAAGTGGCCGCCCGCCGGCAGGTGGCGCTGATATGGTGACACGGCGCGAAGCCGCGGCCGCCGGCGTCCGCGGGCGGCGGGCCTGTGAAGACAGCACGTGTGCCGCCACCGGCCGCCGCCGCCGCGGTGGACAGACAGAGCCAGCCCTTGTTCTCACGAGCGTGTGGCGCCGCGATAGGCGCGCGGACCGCCGCCGGCTGCAGGGCGGGACTGCGGTGCTCTCCCGCGTCGGTGTGGCGTGGAGGTGAGCTCCAGCTCCAGCCGGCGGCGTGCCAGTGGTACTCTGTGTAATGGGCTGTGCGCGTGGCAGTCGAATTATACCTGATCTTGGCGAGCAATCTTTCCTTTTCAAGCAACCTTTCGGTCACGAGGTCAGAAAACCAGCATGTGGGCGACTAAGCGTTAGCGCGGCCAATGCACGCACTGCATCACTCCAGAAATTCGACGAATTCAGTGTATGTCACCATATGAAGGACTCTCATAACATGCATGCCAGGCATTTGGTTCTGTGCCTGGTTTGGTGGGGCAGAGACCGAAGCCCAACCCGAGGCCGGAGCCGGAGCCGGAGCCGGAGCCGCGACTGGAGCAGGGGCTGAAGCCGGGCCGGGGCCGGAGCCGGGCCGGGGCCGGAGTCGAAGCCGCGGCTGGAGCAGGGGGCGAAGCCGGGCCGGGGCCCGAGCCGGAGCCGCGGCTGGGGCAGGGGCCGAAGCCGGGCCGGGGCCCGAGCCGGAGCCGCGGCTGGAGCAGGGGCCGAAGCCGGGCCGGGGCCGGAGCCGGGGCCGCGGCTGGAGCAGGGACCCGTCAACAGCGACGCTGGCCGGCTGATTGGCCGGCACCAGCGGCTACCGTAAATATTTACCGACCAGATGGACGGCTGTCGACTCCCGACACACCGACCAGGGAGGCGTCAGCCGACTCCCGGTACACGAACCAGGGGGCGCCAATCGACTCCCGGTACACCGAACAGAAGGGCGCCAGTCGACTCCCGACACACCGACCAGGGGGCGCCAATCGACTCCCGGCACACCGACCAGGGGGCGTCAGTCGACTCCTGGCACACCGACCAGAGGAGCGTGAGTCGACTCCCGGTACACCAACCTGAGGGGTGCCAGTCGACTCCAGGTACACCGACCACGGGAGTGCCGGCCAATCCCCGACACACAGGGGGCCGACCCCGACTCAGGCGTCAGTTCACAGCCGCGCCGTCAGCACCGTCTCAGACCGGGCCGCCGGTCGTTCGCGTCGCACCGTGCCGAGTCGGCCCCGGTGGGACCGGTCCTGCAGCCGCGCGCACACCGCTCTGATCTCGTTACGGCCCGACCGGCGGCCGCCGGCGCAGCTGAGCTGGCGGCCGGCGTTCTTCTACGTCAAAAGCGTCCGCCGCACGGCTCGTCACACGCTGTTGCGGAGCGTCTCCGCTGGTGAGGCGAGTCGTCGCTGGCTCAGCAGCGCCGGCCTCGTCAGCCTGCGGGACGGCGTTCTCCTGGTTCTGCGGCGCACCGTCGCGAAGCTCGCGCGCCAGCGGGGGCCCAGGTTGCGCTCATGGTTGGCGCGAGAGTGCGGCGGAGGACTGCTGAATGGCGCCAGCTGATCATCCTCTCCGATTGGCGGGAATCATAGTGGCCGACTGGACTCCTGACTGGTGTTGGCTGGACTCCCGACTAGTGCTAATTTGACTCCCGACTGGACTCCCAACAGGTGCCGACTGGACTCCCGACTGGTGCCGACTGGACTCCCGACTGGTGCAAACTGGACTCCCGACTGGACTCCTGACTGGTGCCAACTGGGCTCCTGACTGGTGCCGACTGAACTCCCGACTGGTGCCGACTGGACTCCTGACTGGCGCCGACTGGACTCCTGACTGGTGCCGAATAATGTTCAGCACAGGCTGATGGACGCGACGCTGGACCCGGACGCCCGGAGCTCGTGACCACGCAGCTGATTGCCACCCATCCAAAGCACGAACACGTCTCTCGGCGGGTCACAAGGACCTGGCGGGCAGCACGTGCCGTTCGGAGGTAATGGGTCATTCCAGCAAAGCTTCTATTACAGTCAGATATGCCCCATTCTATGCTACATTTGTCCCTAGAAGCAATCCTTTCCATCTCAGCGTTTCGAAGTGCTTTCCATCCCTGAGTCGCACCTGCGACTCCCATCAAGTGCGGAGAGATTGGACCAGAAGCTCACGCGCAAATCCCCATTTTGTATGCAGATTTACCTGTGCCCGCGCTTTGCAGCTGGTGCCTGGCCACGGTGTCACGCGCACCTCATAGCCGCCACGCCGCTCTCACCGGTCGAGTCACTGGCTTCACCGGCAGGCCACCGATCACATGCCGTTTCCGGTTGACAGCCCGAACTTAATCCTCTGAATCACTTACAACTTCTGATTCGATTCCCACCACGGGATTCGTCCGTCGCAGTCCGCTGGGTGGACTTCAGCCACCGCTCGAACCGTCATCCTTCCCCGCTTCCGGCAGCCAGTAAAGCCCCGGCTCTTCTCTGAGGTCGCCCCGCGTCAGTTCGGTCCGCACCCCGCTGCACTCCCCCCGCTCCGCCGCACCCGCGCCCGAGCGGCTGCTGGGGTGCCGGAACGCCGCAGCACTCCACCGCGGGCGCTGCCGTCGGCGACACACTGCGCCTCGGACCGCAGCGGCCACGAATCGACCCGGCCAACCGGGCTGCACGCCGCGATTAGATACAGCCGAATTGATCTGGCCGTGGCCGCACCTGAGATAAGGGAGCGCGTTGCGGACGGGAGTCGGGCCGGCGGCGCCGCAGAACCGGCCGGCGCGCGGCGCCGAGCGGCCGCCCAACCGGTCAGAGCCGGGCCCCGCCGGCTCCACCCGCCGCGGGCCGTCCCACGGCCGCCCGGGCGCGCCGCTCCGGCCCGGAAGGTCCGCCGCCGAGGAGAACGGACCCATGGTCCCCGCAGGCTGACCAGGAGCGTGTGCCAGACGCAGGCCGACGCGTCTCCCGCTGGGGCGTCCCGCACGGACCGTAAACCGACACCACGTTGTCAGGAGAGGCCGACCGCGAATGTCGGCATTGAGCCGACCACCAACCTCAAGTGCGCGGGAACGCTGAAGTGTTGCCGTGCGTGCGTGCCCATACGGCAACGAGAGCGGAAAGCAGGACGAAAAATGGTCCGATCAGCCTGATAATGCTGATTAGTTGTTTCTGTGCCAGAGCACCTCGAGGAAATTTGTCCGGACGCTGGGCTTTTGAGTCGGCAGCTGAGCTCACGGCTACTAGTGCCAAGAACACGGGAGGACGTGCCTCGGGGACTGCTCACTGACAAGGCGGGAGGACATGCCTCGGAAACTGCTCACTGACAAGGCGAGAAGACACGCCTCGGGAGCTGCTCACTGACAAGGCGGGAGGACAAGTCCCGGGGACTGCTCACTGACAAGGCGGGAGGACACGCCTCAGGGACTGCTCACTGACGAGGCGAGAGGACACGCCTCGGGGACTGTTCACTGACAAGGCGGGAGGACAAGCCTCGGGGCTGACCAGTACGGCGGGAGGAAACGCCTCGGGGACTGCTCACTGACAAGGCGAGAGGACACACCTCAGGGACTGTTCACTGACAAAGCGGGGGGACACGCCTCGGGGACTGCTCACTGACAAGGCGGGAGGATTCTCTTCGGAGCTGACCAGTACGGCGGGAGGACACGCTACGGGACCGACCGGCACGACAGCTGTTCAAAGCACCGACCCGGAATCACTGCGGATAAATGCAGCGGCGCGATGAACATCACTCAGCGGTCACGTGCCGCACAGCCAAACCTAACTCATTATCACGGGCGGTCTGAGAATGCTAATTGTTAGGCCAGTATTGATGGAGTCGTTATTGAATGCAGTCTGAAATCCCGTAGCATACAAGCAGCAGGCATGCATAGCTTGCCGGATCCTGAAACTGTAGGGTTTAGGCGAGGCTGAAGAACGTCGAAAACTCAATCAGGGAATTGTTACATTTTTTGATCGGTCTAACATTGTGTGAAGATACATATGATACACTTACATGACACACACACACACACACATATACATATACATATATATATATATATATATATATATATATATATATATATATATATATATATATATATATATATATATATATATATGCGATATACTGCGGCGATGTGCGCGGCGCCCGCGGCGTCGCGGACTCACCGGTTTAGTTGGTGGCTGCCGTGGTTTCGCTAGTGGGTCATTCTGGAGCTGAAAAAGAACAAAAGAGTTAGCCGACCACCCTTACCGTCAGCAATTAGCACGCAAGACGCCGATGGTTTTAACAAGGTGATCAGTCTTCGCCAGTGTCCAGAAACCGGAACGTTTTAATTGGGCATAATATAGCTGACACACAAAAACGATGCAACTGTCAATGTCTTACGCCGTTTCTGACAGATTTGCTCAGCACCGGACGGGCTGGAAGAACGAACGGAACTCCTGGTTTCAGGTGCTGTGAATGTCAGACAAAAGCACAAGCAACGAAAACAACAACAATAATCCGATGCAGCCGGAAGGGAAGCATATTATTATTAACTGTTATCTCGTCAGAATGCAGAGCATGTGTCCGAATCCAAAAGACGTTCATGGTACATAGCAATTGTTAAAGGGTTATATTGGCCGGGATTGGGTGCAGCTAACATAAATTTGTTGGGTTACATGCGAAGAACATTGCATCATCCACTACAAAGTCCCACGGTGTCTTCAGCTATGCCGATAGTCGCCCTTCCGTGAAAATACTGTGGCATTGGGTACGCATTTATGAACGCTTGCCGGAGCCACAAAATACAAATTGTGTCAACAAAATACGCGGCTGGTATACACCGCAGCAGCGGTGCATACCAGTCGCGTGTTGACTCATTGTTCTGCCCTCTACGTACACGTGTAACACAAACATACCTATTGGTACGCGCATTTTCGGAACATTATTTGCAATAATAGAATTTAGAGTCATCCACTAGCGTCCCACTTCAAGAATGCGTCCTTCATGGTGCAACAGCGTCTCCGCAAGCGCACGGCAGTCTTCGGAAGCGCTATCAGCCGGTGCGCAGAGCACCCGAAGCATCCACCGCTTGTCCTGCCTGGCCACGGCCGCTGAGCCCCGGCGTTGCGTCCGCACAACACGCCTGCTGCAATACCGCGGCGCGCGAGCCACCAAACAATGGCCGGGGCTCGTACGGAAGCCAACGGCTCCGGTTCGCGGTCAGGTGACATGAGGCCCTCAACTGCGTGACAGCATCGCAGCGACCCTCCGACACGCCCCATCAGCACGTGACATTACTGCTGTGACCCCACAGCGATGGCACGGCCGCGCGACCCCCGCGCCGCGGCGGCGGGACGTGCGTGTCCGACCTGCCGGCACCGGCGAGCGGGCCGACGACAGGTGCCGATGAGGCGGCCACCCCGCCCCGCCGCCACCCCCAGGCCGCCACCGTCAGCCGCATTGATCCCCGCCGGCGGCGTGTCCCCGTCACAGTGCCGGTCAATGGTGGGTCGTGCACCGCGCCCAGCCCACCGCACTGCGCATCGGCCACTTGCCCGAGCCCGGCTGCCAGCCGACGCGAGCGTACGCCGTCAGTTACGCCGAGTTTGACCCACGGAGAAGCTGAGTAGAACGCGGGAACATGCGTTTGGTGAAGGAACAGTTCACCCAACTAGGCTCAAAACTGCCGAGCAGGCGGCTCCCCGTGCAGTTTTTCCACTCCTCCATTTCGTTGTCTCCGACAGCTCGTCGATGAGATTACAAAACGAGCACCTGTCAACCGCTCATTCTACCCTGAGACCTCCGAGAGCTGCAGCCTCAACCCAGGTGCGTCGATCGAGCGCCAGCGCGCCTCGTTCGACGCTTCAAACCGGTGACATCGTTCGCGGGAGGCCGGAACGGCGCGTGCAGCCATACGGCGGCCCAACAGGTGCCACATCCCACTCCACCACAGAGCTGAGGGGTGCCACGCATCAGCACGCAGGATGAGAAGTCGAACACCCCGACGATAGTCTATGCCAGCCACCTGTGACTCAGGCGTGAAGCCAAGAGCTCCTATTCTACCAACAATGATCGCAACTATTACAAAATAGCCATGCTTGTAGTACATATATCCGACATAGTTTGCTCCTTTGCGGGACGTCTGTCAGGGCCAAGCGACGGCATGCAGCGATGTGCCCCCCCCCCCCCCCACGCCGGACCGTCGGGCACGCGCCGCCGGCATCCATGCCTCGCTCCGTACTCGTGCGCGCGCCTGGTAGGCGCTGATGTCGTGGCTGAGCCGGCGACGCATCTTGGCGGCGGCGCGTGACCGGCGCGGCGCCCGGCCGCCGTCCGGCTCGCTCTCCGAGCCCGTGTCGGCCGCGGCCGCCGGTGCCGCCGCAGCCGGCACCGGCTCCGGTAGACTGCGCGTCATGCGCTGCTCGCGCCGCCGCCGGTGCTGCTCGCGCTGTTCGCGCCGCTGCTGGTAGGCCAGGTAGTCCCGGAAGTACTCCATGTTACGCAGGACCTGCTGCATGGCTGCACGGTGGCTGGAGCTACATGGCGCGCCGGTGCGGTCCGGCCGGCGCCGTCAGCAGGCGCCGGTGAGCCCTCTCGCAGCGCACACCCTCACGCAGCGGCCCGGAGATCACGCTCACCACCCGCCGGCATCGCACCAAGTGGGGTCCGTGGACTGTTTCAGACCGGATATCTTTGTCTTCCCGCACGACCTCAGCGCGCGCTCAACAGAAAGTCAACACCACTGACACCTCTTCCACAAGGCAGACACGAGCTGCCCTCTCAGCTGCGGGCTGTAGCTGCAGCTGCAGTTCACATTCGGGGCCTCTCCAGCACGCGGTTCAAACGAAGCCCATGCAGTTGGGGGTCAGCACGGCCGCGGGCGGCGGGGTCTTCCCGTGCCAGTTCCTCGGCGGTCCACTCGACCCGCTCCGGCCGGGCGCCGGCGTGCCCGCTTCAGGTCACCGACGACACTGCTTGCTTGCGCCGATGTGCACAGGGAGCTGAAGTCGGGCCTGGGGCTGGCCACCGCCACACCTCCGCGCGGTGCCCCGAGGCGGTCAGCCGCGGTCGCTCGGCGTGGCCGACTCTCCGGCGGCTGGGACGGCGCGTCGGCATCGACTGACGGCGCGGCGTGCTGCAGAGACGGCGGCGCGGCCGGAGCTGCGCGCTCCAGCGCCGATCGATGGCCAGCCGAGCTGCAGACAACTGCCGGGACAGCATGGGAGCAGCGACCGGGAAAGGACTAACAGCAGCTGCCGGGACAGGATCAAACAGCAGCAGCCGGGATGGCATGGGAGCAGCGACCTGGATAGAACGAACAGCAGCTGTCGGAACAGGACTTAACAGCAGCTGCCTGGACAGGATCAAACAGCAGCTGCCGGGACAAGATCAAGCAGCAACTGCCAAGACCGGATCGAACAACAGCCGTCGGGACAGAACTAATCAGCAGCTGCCGGGAAAGTATTAAGGAGCAGCTGTTTGGACAAAATCAAACAGCAGCTGCTGGGGCAGAACAGATACCAGCTGCCGAGATCTCCTTGATTTGTCTCACTTTCCAGTGTTTCTTTCTGTCCATGAAGTTTATCTCATTCCATGCCGGCTGGCCATCGACTTCGGACCATGTATGCTTTGTCACATCAGCATTCAGACCTCCGCCTCAGACGGTTACTTATTTGCGTTTTTCCTGTCCGACCGATACAGGACGTCCCCTTCTGCCATGGAGGATCTGCTCCGATCTGTCGTATGTCGTATGCGCAGTTCTTCACGTGCTCCTTGGTGTCGGTGGTCTGACGTTGGTCAGCGTTTCCCGGAGCGTTGAGACGCTTTTGAAGGCCACCCGATATCCCATCGTCCACAAATCACTATAATCTTGTCTGACAGGTCCCTTTCGTCGGTAATGATACCGTTGATAATGAAAATGATGCCGGTAATGATACCGCAGTTCATTATTATTTTGGCATCCCTGTTTGTTCTGGATGATTTTCGGCATCTAGGCTGAGAAGTGTTTTGGTTACCCGTTCCTGCGGAGTGCCTGGGTTAAGTGGCTTAATTCTCACTTTCCCTAGTTTCATCATCATCACTGACGACATTTGCACAAAACTGAAGGCATCTCACCATGCCTTTCTTGACCGCCTTCAGGTGGCGCGACTGGAAGTTCACGCAGCGACCGGTTGCTGTTGGTTTCCGGCATGTCCCGGCAGTTCGCACTCTTTTCGGTAGCGCGTCATCGGTCTCCAACCTGTTCGGCACAATGGTGACGGCTTCATGTGTCGGTCCGTTGTTGCACAGGCTCGCTACGTCGAACCTGGTTCTTTGTAGGCCCTGTGTCTGGTCAGACGCACATCTTGTACTACTGAAGTGGAGTAGACTGATTTCTTCACGCATGACAATGACTTGCTCCTGGGAGGACTGATTCTATTGATGATCACTGTCTTCTTTCCGCTTGACCATGAGCTCGCTTAGCGGACAGCAAGTGGAGTCCGAAGCCGACAATGTGTCTTAGATATATGTTGGTCTTGTACATCTTTGGTAGTACGTAGATGTGAGTTAGCTTGCCGTGATGTTGATTTAGATTTTGGCATTGAGCAGCGTATGTTGATAATTTGTTTCGTCCTTGTTCATCTTTAGGAGACTGGTCAATTTCCGTTCGGTTGCTGACGTAGGATCTTTCTTCGGTTTGCTGCATGTCACACCACTCACCAAGTTGTTCGTTCACCTTGCGAGTATTTTCTGCTTTGTTTATGACTACTGTGGCAAGGTCTTTGTCACCTGGGAATGTGATGGCAATCTCGTTATTATCCAGCGTCTTGATGGCCGCTTTTTCTTCTTTTGTCACATTTGGCTTCTGTGGTTGGACACTTTCTGATGCTTGCCTGACATTCTGGTGTAGCTCATCTTCCGGTTTTCTCACGTCCCGCGTTGCAGTCTCTGCTATATGGGCCACGATGCCTGGACAGTGCCTTCGCGACTTCAAAGCAGTGAAGTTCGGTCCTTCCGGTTCGGTCCTTGAGGCTGTGTTATTGCTCTCGAGCTCCTCCAGCTTTTGGACGTGAATCTCCTTCACCCTCTGATCTTTGGCTGCGTGAGCTCTTGTGGTGAGTTCCATATGGGGGTGAGATCTTCATCCGTCGCTAGTTGTGACCTCGCCTTTGACTCGACGTTTGATAATGACTTTTCTAGATTTGTCTTGCTCCAACGGTGGAGTCCGTCCAGCTCGCCTCTCAGAGCGTGACTCGTTATTTCATCTATCAGTCCGACCCGTTCGCTCACGATTGAGTTTCAATTTTAACCGTGCGCGATCAACGTCTCTACAACTGAACCGAAAAGCCGGATGATTCTTTGCGCGCACTAGCCTGATGCTCCACTTTCTCCATTTTCGTCACCTGGATGCCGCGTCGGGTCGGCAACAATTAGCTGCAACGTTACGGAATGAGACCAGGCGTGCGTAACACGAATAGAAAAATTGTTTGGACTATCGTCTCTGTTCAGTGTGCAAGTAAACACACAACGTCTTGGCCATTCCACCACTTCGTCGGGAATCTTTCCAGAACGATGCCGCTTCTTATATATGAAGTGTGCAGCCATACGTCACGTGAGCAGATGTCTGCGATTGTAAGCAGCTGTCTGTGATGTAAGCAGCTGTCTGTGATGTAAGCAGATGTCTGTGATTGTAAGCGGCCCGTCTGTGATGTAGGCAGCTGTCTGTGATGTAAGCAGATGTCTGTGATGTAGGCAGCTGTCTGTGATGTAAGCAGCCGTCTGTGATGTAAGCAACTGGCCACGATGTGAGCAGGAAAGAGCTGATCTTTGAGCGATCAATCACTGAGACAGGGAACTAGACTGCAGCTGGTGAAGAGCTACCAGGACATGACCTAGCCTCTTCGGGATTACCAAACAGCGTGAGCAAGCGTCAGCAGTGTGGGACAGGCCCGGTACAACGTTCTGACCTTTCTACACCTAACTGCATCGCGGCAGTTCCCGCCTACATCCCAACAGCACGTTGCAAAACACTTAGATTGCAATGCCGTCACGAGTCAATTGCAGCATGACATCACACCAAATTTCACCTTTCAAATGGACGCTCCCTCCCCACATCACAAGTGAGCTTGAGGTGAAGCTCGGCAAAAATCGTACAGAATCACGCGATGCCACGGACCACGCCACGTAACGGATCACGTCGTGGAGCGAATCACGCGGGACGTGGCCTTCGTCGCTCCGACGTTGCCGTCTTTGGCGCCGTCAAGGACCTTCCATGTAATTTGGAAGTCGCTGGAAGAAATTACAAGAAACGGCAAATTTGGCATGGCGGGTTACTCAATGCTTTCATACCGTGGGTGCGATTCTTGTCACTGGGAAACACATAGGCCAAAATTCAGTCTTGTCGACACATTCGCGCGATTAGTGCCTGAAGTGTTCGGTTTTCAACTCACAGTCAAAGCTTTGATCTCAACCAAACGGGAGCTAATAAAATAAATCATGCCGATAATAGGGTTCAGTGAACTCAACATAAAAGGAGAAGTCCACGAAAAATATCACGCAAAACCAGCATACATAATGTCCAAACGGCTTTATTGACATTAGTTCAGCTCTTTTAACTAAGTTCTCATTAGTCCAGCTGTTTCAACTAAGTCCATCCCAGCCACCTTAGAATGTTAGCACTGGTGATTCCAAACCAAGCCCTGTTATGTTCACAGTGCCGAGAGTCGCACCACAGCACCAGCCGATCGGGGCAGCGGCCGTCGTGCTCTCTGTGCCTCTCGCAGCCCGTGGTCTGGCGTGCCGCGACCGATTAGCTGCGCCTGTGCCGGGGTAGGTGCGCCCGTGCATGGATGGTGCCGCCCGGCAGCTCCTGCCGCTTACCGACGGGGCCGCAGCCCCCTCCTGCTGCCTGTGCGAATGGTAGATTTGCCAGGCCTGGTTGCCCTGGTAGCGCTCCGGTGTGGGGTCGCGGGAGCGTTGACCGGCCCCGGCCCGCTCCTGCACGGGTCACGTCAGGTCAGGTCAGGTCAGGTCGAGTCAGGTCAGGCCAGATCGGGACATGTCCGGTCAGGTCACGTGGGTTGGCCACGTCGCGTGGAAGCCCTGATTCCGATTTTGAATTTATGCTGCGGCTTGAGATGAAACTCATCTAAAACTTCGGCAGAGCACATACAATCATAAACTGGCTGTTGCACCATATCGGGCCGTCGGCCGGGACATTCTCAACTTTGTACAGGACCTAGTTGGTTCTGAACCGACCCAACTTTGGGGGTCGAGCACACACGCCAAGATTTTACTCAATGAATGTGGGAATCCGACCGTATAGAACCCACTACTTTAGGGCGCAACTTTGCTCTTACCCGAAATATGTGTCCGCCCAGCCACATCCACTCGGCGCTCAGCTGCGCTCCCACATGGCCGGCACGCCACAAATCCGACGGAAGCCAACGTAAGGCGCACCAAGTTTAAGACCGTGTTTGCATCAGCCATTTATCAACTGTAGGGTCCACACTCCACAGCGCAACTGGCGTATCGTACGATAAACAGACCGCGCACCGCGGCTGCCAGAAGCGATTGCGATACGCACCGCCACCTATTGGCAGAGTTAAGCAATCAAGCTTCGCATTTTTCCGGAAGAGAAGGTGGCGTGATGACGCTGCAGCGCTCCTATTCCGGCGCTGACGAATTCAACGACGGGGTGAATGGTACCACGCCCCCTCGCCCTGCCTCCTCCTCCTCCAAGACCACGAAAATAAGCTTATTTGTTTGGATTCGACATAGGTCGGCGCAGGGGGACATTCGCAGGGCAAAGGAGGCACGTGTACGTCCTCTCAGGGGCAGGTGATCTAGGGCCCCATTGAAAGGTCCGAACGGCTGACTGGAGGTCGTGATAAGGGACCCCAGCCGAGGGACCGGGCCTTGGAATGCCAGTCAGAGGTCCTCCTGCGCCGATCGTTGGCCTCCTGAGGCGATGAGGGCCCGTATGTCGGCAAGAGACCATCGACACTCAACAGTCGGTCTGGGGAGCTGATTACCATGCAGGGGCAAACGCGCCGTGAACGCCAGAATGCCTCTTACATTGATTGGGGGTTCCTGAAACAATTGGGGCCCCTATGTCGGTCATATGGCCAACAGTGGCTTCCAGGGATCCTTGTGGACAAGGGGCCCCATGGGGCCCACAGTGACTACCAGTGATCCTGTGTGGACAAGAGACCCGATGGGGTCCACAGTGACTACCAGGGATCCTGTGTGGACAAGAGACACCCATGGGGCCCACAGTGACTAGCAGGGATCCTGTGTGGACAAGAGACCCCCACGGGGGCCCGCAGTGACTACCAGGGATCCTGTGTGGACAAGAGGCCCCATGGGGCCCACAGTGACTACCAGGGATCCTGTGTGGACAAGGGGTCCCATGGGGCCCACAGTGACTACCAGGGATCCTGTGTGGACAAGAGGCCCCAAGGCGGTCAGGAGCACTTTGCTAAATATGGACAGTGACGAGACCCCTGGGGTCCCTTGCGTTGGTCTATGACCTGTGGTAACCAAGGCAGACATGCCAAATGACAATGAAAGGGTGCACAATGGGGCAATGGAATGGCCATGCCCCAGTCACGTGACCTCAGCGCCGAACAGGGGACTCACTCCGTACAGCCTCGGCAAGAGACCGGATAACCCGAACTGCGTTTCTTGCAGCAATTATTGGATCCCCTGGGCTGATAAATGATCTTTTAAAGTCAGTGAAGGCCCCTCACCGATCCGGGACTAACCGTTTTGGTCAAAGGGTCTCGTGCATCAGGGACGGTACTGCTGTGTGATGTATTCCTCCGAGGACGTTTGCATCAACCAGGGTGCCCAGAATCCCGTATCGCCAGGATAGTAGGCGGCAAGTCTGTCGAGCTGGGACAGAAAGGCTCTTCAGGCTCCTGACCGGAAAAAGGTAATAGGCCTCTGGTACTCTTTCCACAGTCCCTTGTCCGGGGAAGAGTCCCCCACTGTTATATCCATGGGACTCCTCTATAAACTTTGAACAGCTTGTCTCTTACTGTTATATACATGGGACCCCTGTATAAACTGTCAACAGCTTGTCTTGTACCAGAGAAGGCATATAAAGGGCGATGTCGGAATCTAATATCGTCTTAAACGTCTGGAGAGCTAGAGCGAGACGGCACACCGCCATGGGCAGGCATGGTGCGACGGACCGCTTCCACGTATGTAGTTCTCACAACGGCGTTCCAGTATATCGCGGTTGTGGGTCACAAGCGCGTAGAAACTTTCAGAAGACGACGAGGGAGCAAACTCACTCGCCAAACCATTGCTTTCCATGCACCTCCACAGCCTAAATGTCACACTTTCGCGGAAATTGGGGAGAAATTCCCCCCGACCACCAGTGGCTGCCTTCATGGCGCGCCGTGTCGAGTGCATGCACAACTCACCCGACCTCCTGACTCGTTGCAGTGAGATGACGCCTAGAAAGGACCAGAAGACATGCTTAGTAACAGAAAAAAGGAGAACCACATAAACGTACACACATGCATGGATCAACCAAACAAAACAGAACAGTTAAAAGGCGGGACAAAAGTATACCCGTAACCAAACATCTCCCAAGCCGTCGCAAGGGATTGTAAATAGCAATGAAGAGCACCTCGCCTGAAGACTTCACAAAACATCCAAAGCCGCATCGCACCACACCGACAACTTGTCATGCAACATTAACGCTAATCTGGAGGGCTAGGTTAACGCACCCTCACAGTGCTTCTTCCTCAAAAAGTCCGGCAAGAATGAGAGACACCTCGCCGGCCAGGGGGACCCGACCCGACGGTGATATCAGAGACCCGCCCGCTTTACCAGAGCCACACCCACTACCTCATGTTAAACACCAGGCCACCGGCGTGAAACCTCATGAGTCACAGTGACCTGCTGGCAGTCGCCAGGCCGTCCCACGGCCTCGCGCTGCGGCTAGAACCCGGGTCAGCGTCCGTTTCTCGACGAAGGCAGCCGGCTGCACTCGCGTCTCGCTGGCGCGTGACTGAACGGCGCCGAGTATTTGTGGACGGCGCCGTGTTTACCCGGCTGGCCGGCGGAGCGCCGACCAGCCGGCGGCCGACCACCGGCGCTTTGATCGGCCCGATCGAGGCGACGTCGCAAACGTCGCGACCGCGCCGACGCCCCCGCCGCCGCCGCCGGAAATGGAGCGGATATGCGGGGCCGTAAAAACGAGCAGTGAGACGCGCGGGCGGGGCGGAGGTCTGCACCGCCGGCTCTGCACAGGCCGCCGGGTGAGGCGCGTAGGAGGGGCGGAGGTCTGCGGCGCGTGCTCCGCACAAGCCGCCGGGCGAGGCGCGTGGGAGGGCAGAGGTCTGCGGCGCGTGCTCTGCACAGGCCGCCGGGTGAGGCGCGTAGGCGGGGCGGAGGTCTGCGGCGTGTGCTCCGCACAAGCCGCCGGGCGAGGCGCGTGGGAGGGCAGAGGTCTGCGGCGCGTGCTCTGCACAGGCCGCCGAGTGAACGAGGTGAAGTAGGGCGCGGCTGCCCCCGTTAAAACTAAATGACATTCGAGATCTCACATTTCTGTGGACGCAGCGAGGAAAAAACGTTCCAAATATTGAGTTCATTCAATGCAACTTTGAATTAGGCACGAGAATTTCGCACGCTCGTCTATCTCGCTTGTTCCAAATGAGTCTCGCATCACTCTAAACAGTGGAACGTCAAATGATTAGCCCTGAAAGTGTACGGAAAACAAACGCAGCGCTCCGAAAACCCGCAAGTCCCACGCTTCGCATTCTACCTCTGCCCAACTCTGTGAGAGGCGTGCAACTGAAGTCACCAGCGCCTCAAGCTCCTGCCAACGAACCAGCCACCCAAGCTCATGACGCGGGGCGCCTGTCCGCCTGATCCGTCCCTTCGTTCGGAGCCTTCCGGGCGTCCCGACTAGCCCACATCTCACAGCCCATTCGGCGGTTCTCACCAGCAGTTCTCAACAACGGTTCTCACCGGCGGCTGTGCGCCGGCCTCTACGCGCGAGCGCAGCCCGAACCGGCGCGGGACCGACCGTCGACACGCCCGGGGCGTGATGAAGCGGTGGGCGTCGACGGCGTGGGACGCACGGGCCGGGCGCCGTAGCCGCTGAGCCGCGCGCCCCGGCCGAGAACGGTGACCACGGCCGACCACCGGCCAGCCAGGCGTGGCAGCGAGTCGGGCCGCGCGCCTGCCCGGTTCCGGCGCGCGTGGAGCGCCCCGCGGGACGGGTGTCACCGCGGACGGCTCGCGGACCACCCCGCGGGACAGCCCTGTGGCCAAGCGTGTCACGGTGCGGGGCCCGTGAGGGTCGGGTCGCCGCTCACGAGAACAGCCCATGACGATGCTCTGGCCGGCCGCGTGACACCCGGTCACGTCACATGGGGTGCCGCGCACCCACCCTCCCTCCCAGGGCCCGCCCAAACATCTCACCAGAGATTAAGCGGGCTCAGGGAGCTGTCCGATGCATAAGCCGAAACTCCAAAGGCAATCGGCAATTCCACCAAGTCTGGATCCCTCCACGTCCAGCAGATCCCGGTCTGTCACTCACGGAGAGAAACCAGCGCTAGGGCTCACAAGTGTCAACACTACGGATCTCCACCTCCACTGCGGCGTATTTCCGGCGGGCGCCGCGAGGCCGCCGACGGCTGCAGGGTCGCCGACGGGCCTTCAGCGCACAACAGCCGTCAGCGGTGCCGGCGCTCGCGGTGCGTCACAGAGCCGGCGCGGGCCACGGCGCCGCTGGGCCGACTGCTCCGGCCCGGCCAGCGGTCGTCCGCGCATGCAGTTTCAGGCGGCATCGTTTGGTCCATGGCCGGCGGCGCAGCCACGGGCACCAGCGTGCAGCGTGCATTCCACAGCATCCTCTGCGAGGGGTGAACAGCCGGACTGGCCCGCCGGGGCCGCCGGTCGGCGACGCCCTCCCACCACCCCGGCAGCGGCGCCGGACGCGCTCCGCCCAGTCCCCATGGAGACACTTCACACTCGACCGGGAGTCATTCCAGAGAGACCGAGAGTGTCGTTATACTCCGCCGGGAATATCTCCACACTCCGCCGGGAGCATCTCCACACTCCGCCGGGAGTACCTCCCCACCAGACCGGGAGTCTCTCCGCACTCGGCCCGGTGACGCCCCACACCCGAGCATCCGGCCGGCGCGGCAGGAAGGGCTAACGACGCGCAGATGTGGAACGCCCTCAGCGTGACCTCGGCGGCCCATCGGGCGTGCAACATGACCGCGCCGTTATCAGACGGCGGCCGATAACAATCGGCCGAGAGCTGACGTCAGCGGCGAGTCTGGCGGCCGGCCGGCCGGCCAGAGCACGGCCGGCCGGCACGAGCTCATGGCCCGGACCTGCTGGAGACGGACGGCCGCCGCCGGGCCCGCTCCTGCGCTGGCGGCGGCTGCCACCGACGGACCGCTGCTCAGCACCACGTGCCATGGGATTTAGAAAATGGAAGGGATTAGAAATTGAGTTCGCGTCGCAGGTCACTAAAAATGACAAAAATCTACAGCACCAAAGCAACTTTTCGACGGTACGTTGAACATCCAAATGCGGTTCTCCTCACAGAGTACCGTAACTTTTAATTGTTAAAATACATTTGGCCGTCTGAGTTGTTTGCTGACACGTCCCGTGCACCGCAGTTCTGGCTAATCATAGCACCGAGCACCGGACCCGCCACCCAAGAAGTTGTTTGTACCCGCGCAAGACACTGCCAAGAAGCACAAACACTACAAAACAAAACAGTTTTCAGCAGGCTTGCCGCACACAATCGCAGTCGATGCACAGCCTGCCGTCGGGTCTGCTGTCTTGGAAGCATGCCCTGGGGCCAAGGTCATGTAGCGCCAACTATCCATCACCCTGCCCGTTTTATCGCGCCAAGGTCAAAGGCACAGAGCTAAGCTCCGTCCGGGGAACATTCACGCCATTGCAATATAGATGAAATGAGGGGTAAACGCGACTGAATGGATACTCATCTGACGGACGTAGACCTTCGTGTGACCGATTTTACAATGATCTGTCGTTGAAAATTGTGACTCAACAAAATATCTAGAAACTATGTCAACTGATCGGCGACAAACTAAGCCTGAACAGCGACCGCAAGTTCGCGCACTTAACATTCCCGTTCACAACCTCGTGACAGTCCAATCCCACAGCAGACACCGCAACACACACGCACCGCAAACTGCCACCACGGACGGGGCGGGCGGGCGTGCCTGCGGCTGTCCTCCAGCCGGCAGCCGGTCGAGCCGCAGCGGGACGGGACGGGACAGGCCGCAGCGGGACGGGCCGGGCCGGGCCGGACCGAGACGGGACGGGACGGCGTACTCACGGGTGCGCTGGGCCGGGCAGGACCGCGGAGACGGGCGCACGGCGCGCCGCCGGCCGCCTATCTGAGCGGCGGAGCGGGGCCGGCCGGCGAGGCGGCGCCGACACCAGCCACCCACCCACCGCCGCCCGCCGGCCCGTGTAAAAATAACGCCGCCCGGCCGACGGCCGCCGCCGGTGTCAGCGTGCCAGCCCGGGGGGACACGGGGAACGGGGCAAGCCGGGAGCGCGGCAACAATGAGACGCTTACTGGGCACACCGGGGATGCGGAGCACCGGGGAACACCACGCGGAGCGGGAGCAGTGGGGGAGGTCGACCTCGGCCGCTCCAGGTCGCGCCGGCATAGCCTGCTCGTTCCGGCAGACTGGTTGAGACCCGGGAGCACCAGGCGTGCCGGAGAAGGGGGCCACAGGGGGAGAAAGAACACGGAGCTCAGGCACTGTACCAGCAATAGAGGGCAGAAATGCTGCGGTGAGCACTGGACAAACTCGTACTCGATTTTTGTTACATCAGGAATCAACTCATAAGCTATGCTTTTTCTGTGTCGCAGGGCGAATTGCTAGGAGCTGAACTGATTCACCTGATGGATGTTCACATAAAGGCGTCAATCAAATTTATAGCACATGAGCTGAGCCCTGGCATAAAGTACAAAAAGGAATAGATTTAATGCTGAGTGGTAATCGTATGAAATGTAGTTTGCTTGTAATGGCATCTGAATGATATATTACACTTGGCCACTCTCAAGACGCGACAGCACCAACAGCCCAACTTTAACTACGTACCTAAAATAAGCAAACGTGATTTATTGCTTCCTTGCCCCATATCTTACAAAACAGTCATTTGGTTCGTGTTACGTTGTGTCCTCATTTGTGTTACACAATTCCTGAAGCATACAGATACCTATGAAAGGCGTATAACATTCTACATCCTACTGCATCTGATGCATTGCTTTAGTTTAGTACCAAATCAAGACACATCACTCTAGCCGTTGACCCCGGAATGAGACGGGCACGTGAAACGGTGGCATTTGGTGCTGGATTTGAGTCGTGAGCCAGAACATATTTCCTAGCCACAGATCAGACCGAACCATCGCGATTCATTCATACATTCAACAGTTAATTCAAACGATCGCGAAACGCAAAGGGTCATGAATCGGGTTCGACTTCATAACATGTGGTTCAAAAAAGTGTTGACTGAAATGTGAGTCGGGCACAGGAGGGACATCAGAACAGGATGTTCATGTTGTTCATGTTCATGTTGTCATGATGTTATGTTATTCGTTTAGTAAGATAACTGCCAAAAGAATGCGCTCCAATTACAGGTGAAGCCAATAGATTGTCTTTTTGAAGGAGGCTAAATGGCATGGGGCATGACGAGACAGCTATCGCACGCCACCTGCCCTCTGGAGCGGAGCGCCGGCGTATGACTGTACAGGCGTCTCAGCTCGGGTCAAATCCCGGCGCTTCGCCAGAGACTCACGCGGCTGCTAGCCCGAGAGCCTGCTGCCGCCCACAGGCTGATACAGAGCTGTTGACCCCGGCCGAAGGGTCAGAGGTCCCCGCAGTCACACCTGAGCCGGATCGGGCACGTGACGGCTCACGGCGGGGGGCCAAAGGTCGCGACCGCGGCGGACAGTGGGACGGCCGCGCGGCGACGCTCCTCCAAAACCAAGCAACACGACGTGCGGCACTGTCGACAGCGCCGCGCTCGAACTGCACGCCGAGTCATAACGGCCACCATCCGTCAGCGGTGCGTGTATCATTCGCCAAACCACAGTGCGCTGTTAGTTAAAGTTCAGCTGCTAGCCTTGGACAGAATGACAGAACGATCACGTGGTGACTCGATTTGTGGCCGCAGTGCACGTGGTCGGTATGTTATACTGACGGTTTACGTAAGCCTTATTACTGCGTCAAGCCAACGACATGCAAGACGTGACACAGAACTACGGTAGAACACGACACATTTGCATGCCGGTAACATACGGGTGATAAGTTCATTTCAAAATGCACGCCCTCTTCCAATGGAACAGTCCATCGAGGTGAAAAGGACAGAGAGTGCATGACATACTCATTAGTGAGTACGAAGTGCGCAGAAGTAGAAAAAGGCGCGAACGACACCACAATTCACTCGTGCAATCGCCCATATCTCCGGGACTTACTCGCACGGCTTCGGGGCCCACCAGCTGCCTGGAGCTCCTGGTGTCTTACCGTCTCGGTTCAGCAGGGGACTGGCAGGAGCGCGGCGCCGCCCGAGCGCGGACCGGCCGAGACGCGCCGCGGCCGCGCGACCGCCGGCACGGGAGCGGCGGCGCGCGGGCGCCCCCCACCCCTCATCCGTGCGCCGCAAAAACCCGACGGTGGTCGCGCCGCGTCGGCACACGCTCAGGTGGCTGCGCCCGGCCGCCCGCCAGCCATTCCGCACCGCCTCAGCTGACCGCAGCGACAAAAACGGCGCGCGACCGCAGCGCGCCGCGGCGCCGCCTCGTCTCAGCGGCGAGACGGCGGAGCCAGCGTCCATCGTGCGTCAGGCCGGAGCGTCACCAGGCCGTCGGCTTCCGTCCGAGGCTCGCGCCTGGCCTGAGATCAGCCTGCAGTCGTCCTCGCGTGAGGGCGCCGCTTGAAGTCACGAGCGTCAGCCGGCCAGCCGGCAGGCCGGGGTGGGCCGCGCGTGCCGGCCGCCCGTCGCGCTGGTGGCACCTCCTCCGGTGGCCCCGCCGCACGGGGTCGGGCTTGACTGGGTTAAACCGGCAGCAGCGACAGCCGGCCCGGGTCGCCACAGCCCGTCCGGACCGCCGTTCGGCGATGCGGCAGGCGCAGCGGCCGCGCCTGCCGCAGACAGCGCTGGCCGCGCCCGCTGCAGACAGCGCTGACCGCGCCTGCTGCAGACAGCGCTAGCCGCTGGCCCAGCTCCGTGATCCCCTGTCACGCCGCCTATCACGGCGGCGCTTTCTGAGGCGCTTCTGGCTCGTGCTGACCGCGCCTGCTGCAGACATCGCTGGTCGTTCTCCCGGCCAGGTGACCGGATCCGTCACGGAGACGCTGTCTGAGGCGCTTCTGGCTCGCGCTGACCGCGTCGGTCCGGTCCCGGCGGCCACCACCGCATGCCCACGCGCCCCGGCCCGTGGAAACGTCCGCTGCACAATCTCCGCCCCACTCAGGGGCACGTAACAGCGCGACGCAAATGCGTGGCGCGTGGGGCTGGACTGGCTCGCTGGGCGATCGTGAAGGCGTTCCGGACGCTCGGGTCAGTGCTGGCAGGGCGCAATCACACACGACAACCATCCGCGAGACATAAACAGCGGGGCGGCCGGGCGGCAGCGGCGGCGGCCACCGCGGCCTCGCGCTGTTTATTATCACACGCTCACTGGAAGCCAGCAGTCAGCACATTAGCCGACGCCGTATACACAGCTAGTTAGCTGCCTTGCGAGTGTACACGTGCCGCCTGGAGGCACGCCGGCGCGCCTGTACGTCGGTCAGCAGCTGAGGCGTGCCTGGTGGTCTGCGGCGCGGCGGCGGCGGCGGCCGTGCGATGACCGACGCCTGCTCTGGGCCTCTGGTGCTCCGTCGACGGCAGCGCCCCTCGTCAGGGAATGGCCGAACCCGCGACTCTCTCTCACCTTGCACGACGAGCTCCTGCCAGCCGGCGAGCGCCGGAGCTCGCTGCGTTCGCTTACCTTGGGGAGCGACCAGCGGCGGGCGGCTGCGGCGAGCATGGCCGCGGCGGCGGCTCTGCCGGCTCGACGGCCGCACTGCCGCAGTGAGCCCGGCTGGAGTCGGACCCGAGTGCCCGGTCAGCGTCCGGCCGTCACCACCTGCCCGCGGCCGTGTGTTCGCGCCCGGCTGTGATTCATTGCCGGCGGCGGCGCCCGTTTTAACCGCGCCGCCCGGTCAGGGGGCTGGCGCGTCTATAATTACAGCCCCAGCGGCTCGCTGACTTCACCCGCCCCTCAGCGCAGCCAAGTGCCAGAAAGGCGCGAGATGGAGCGGGAGGGACGGTGCCCCAGCGGCGCGCCGTTGCCAGCCAGCCTGAGGCAGCCACCAAAAGGCATTCCCGCATTTCCGGGAGACTGTAAATGTCTGTCGTTACGCTGGGCGGCGCCCATGCTCATTTCCGCACTGAACGGCTGAAAGAGTCATGCCGTCTTTCATTGAGACCCCACACCCGATTAACATTTCCGGCGCTCGGAGACGCCATTGGCTCCACTTGAAGCGGCTCAACGAACCCGAGCCGCCGCCGCCCGCCTGCTGCACGAGCAGTCCGCCGCCGCCGCCGCCTGCTGGCCAAGCGGTCCGCCGCTGCCGCCGCCGCCGCCGCCGCCGCCTGCTGGATGAGCAGTCCGCCGCCGCCGCCGCCTCGGCCGGCAGCGCGGCCGGCTGGAGGTGTCAGCGACTGTCGCCGCGGAGACAGGCCGACGCCGCGCCGCCTGCTGGACGAGCAGTCCGCCGCCGCCGCCGCCTCGGCCGGCAGCGCGGCCGGCTGGAGGTGTCAGCGACTGTCGCCGCGGAGACAGGCCGGCGCCGCGCCGCGTCGCCGGGCCGCGACAGCCCGATGTGCGGCTGTTTTGACAGTGGCGCTGGTGTTGGCACCGGCCCGACACTTCCTGGCCGGCAGCGGCCGGGCCCGGGCCGAGCCGGAACAGCAGCCCGCTCGGTCGAGCCGGTGCCTCCGGCCAGACGCCACCGGAAGCGGCGCGCGGCGTGGCACGAGCGACCGCCCGCCGCCGCCCACCCACCGAGCACGCAGACACGTGGCACGTCGTGCACGTTCCACGTGTCCACGGGCACGTGGAACGCGGGTCGAGCCTCCCGGTGACGTCACGGGCATGCGGCGTGGCGCGCCCATGCATGTTACCGCCGACGACGACGATGACGTCACCGCTTGCGCCGTGGAAAACGGACAGGGCGAACGGGTGCCGACGGCCCGGCCCCATGGTCGCCAGCCGATTGGCAGTGAGCGGGAGGTCGTGTCACAGCGCTCCCGGGAGGACTGCTTCGCGCGTTGTTTGCGCACTCGAGTGGTCTGAATTTTATTACCCCTACTTATCACTGAATGGGATTCCTGCTGCTCAATCAGCGGCCGAACGATCGCAGATATATCGCATCAAACATCACGTTAACTGGGTGAGCGCCCAGAAACGTGAGGTGAGTACCGATTACTCACTTTCCCGCGGTGACAACGAAACCGCGTCCAACTACAGCCAGCGTACATGCAACAAGTCATGGCAGCCTGCCATTAGCAGCCCGCTAACAACCCGTATAATCGTTTTCTCTGGCACTGCCCGTATTTCATACGGTTCGAGCGCGCCTGCCCGACATCTGGGTTGCAGAGCACGGCGGTATCAGGGCGGTATGCCGCCGCCGGACGACCCAAAGTTCGGCCGGGTCCAGATTCCGAACAAACATCGCCTGAGTGTTCCAGGAAGCCGAGGTCCTCTTGCACGGTCAGGGAGCTTCGACCGCCACACTAATGCGGCCAGTAGATTGCGGTGGCACATTGATTTTCGGGCTCGCTTAAGGCGCCCGGCTGGCGCCGGAGTTGACCGGAATTGAGAGGGGAGGGGCGGGGCGGCGGGTGCCAGCGGCGTCAGCTCAGTGCTCTGCCACGGCCGGGCGAACAATCGGACAACTCTCTCAAAACGGAGTTCAACCATGCAACACACGCGCACACAGTTAGCCGAGTTTCAAACGAGAAGTTGTGAATATCTGCAGACCACGCCGAGACCGGACGGGACCGGACGGGACCTTCAACTGCCATCTGACGGTCTGACTGGAAACTAATAGTACCACCCTGACGTCACACGGAGGCGGTGGCGCAGCGAGAGGCAATCAGAACGTGCCGTGCTACACGTCCAGCCAACGTGCCCCAGCATCAACAGGGCGCTGTAAAATCTGGGAGTAAGCCGTAGCTAGCTAAAAGCGTTAACGCTCTTATTGTAATGGGTCCGTAACACGCAGCGAAGCCCAAAAGTCGTTCGTTGCAAATTATGCTAATGCATTCATACGAAGCCGGTATAACTGATAGGATATAGGGGCATAGTAACGGTGAAGGGACAGCACGACACTGAGCTTCAGAGCACGGATCTCAGCATCAGGTGGCTGTCCTCTCGTGACGGTGCGTAACCAGCTCGCATCCCAGCCGGTCCACGACAGGTAACGCGTGCGTGGCCCTCTGGTCTTCCTCTAGGGCGTGCGCGTGGTCCTCTGGTCTTCCTCTAGGGCGTGCGCGTGGTGCTCTGGGGCAGCGCGACCGGTCTGCTCAGGGGGCGGCGCAGGCGGCCCAGCCACCAGCTCGGAGCCACGTGGCATGTCACTTTATGTCCCAGAGTGACGAGAAGGCTCCAACACGGGAGGCATATCTGTAAGGTGGGGACCAGGTGAGCAGCCCAGCACATGTTATGGGGCTACTAACCCGGTGTCACTAGGGTTTAACCTGCTTCCACGTATTTGATCTAAGGAAAGTATGAAACTAATCCAATCTGCTTTGATACTCTCGACCTGATGAAATCACAAAAAGGCCCAATGCGACCAGAAGTCTCTGGGGTTCTGAAGTCAGGTACTGCAGCAGTGTTTCGGGCCATAACGGCACCAACATCTGCAGGGAAGGCTCAGCTTGGTATCTGTGAACTCGATGTAAAAATGTTTCACTCAGCTATGAGAGAAGCAGAAAAGGTGCTGCAGCCCCGCCGGTTATCAGCCAGCTGCGCTCACTGTTTGCCGGGGCATGATGACAGACGTGCTGCCTGGGTCTGGAACCTCTTTGCACCTGACCTGACAGTTTCAGCCGTTTGTGTGTTCAAACGGCCACGCTTTAACGTCGTTCCTTAACATCTGCACAGCGAGAACATAGGGAATCGGCGGTCTGCAACGCATTCTTGGCACCGCAGTGTTTACAAATCGATCTCGTCTTACACTTTCTCCTGGACGCCAAGATCGCCTTTGAACTGTGCACAAAACATGATGTATTGCTACTGTTTCATTCCAGATGGTTTATTATTATGTTCGCCATCTCATCGTCTCCATCCACCTGCCACTGACATGTAGACGTAACCGATACAGAATGTGCCCGCCAGTTACCTACATCTATTTTCGACCGCTACCTGGAGGACCTGCAGGCGCACCATGGGACCCTAGTGAACGCCCAAACCACGAGCTGATTTCATCACCATCAATGTGATCGACAGCATCAATGTGATCAGCATCAATGTGATCAACATGGTGGCCATCAACTCGCCATCATCATTACCCTCGTCATCAATAACGGTGGCAAGATAAAGACGGCGTTCGCGGCGCGGTCGACGGCGCGCACACACATACATCGCCGAAACGGCTGCTGATTCGCGGCTGCGTCGTGACGTCATCCGCAGTCAGCACGGCGGCTGCTCGGCATCCCAAGCGCTCTGCTGAATTATGGGCACTCCGAGGCGGCGCGGGATAATAGCGACTTAGCGGCCGACAGCTCGACAGGCGACATAGGACGCGTGCTGCATATGCAAACGGCAGGGGTCGTACCGGTGCTCGGTCGGCATAAGACATCGCAATTGCAGCGCTGCTGAAAGACCATTCTTTTCCCCGATGTTTTACGAGCTACTTGATAATGTGCGACTGCATTGCGAACTCTTGTTTCGAGCATGCAGCGCGCCTTGCGGACAGTCTGAGGGGGACGGGCAGTGCTCATCCGCACGGGGCTGAGCATTGCGCAATGTTGCAGCCTCTCACTTGAGGCCGACCGCTGAGCGGAGCAAGACAGGCCACGACACAACCCTCGACTCGTTGTTCGTGCCCGGCGCATGTCTTCACGCAGCGCGTGCGCGTGCGCTCATTTGTGAATGGGCCGCTGCCCCGTTCAATTAACCCGGCCCGAGGCGTCGGCGGAGGTCGGTCGCCTCATCATCTCTCTGGACGGCCGAGCACAGGCCCGCCGCTCAGCCCGGCCACCGCCGAGGTCGCCGGCGCCGGCCCGGACCACCCATCAGCCATCGCGACCGTCACGCCGCTGCCCAGCCGTGATCGATGGCGGGCGATTTCGATTGGCCGCGCATCAGCTAAAAGGCTCGGCTGCAGTGGGCTCCGGTTTCTCGGCGCGACGGACCAGGATCTGCAGCCACGTGGCTGAGGCCCCTCCGGGTCTGGTTTCCCGATCACAGTTCGATAAATCGCTATCGCTCGGCGCTGGCGTCCGTTTCGGGGCGGCCAGGTTCCCCGTTGTGCGCCCCGGGCGTCGCTTCAGCTCCTGGCTGCTGTGCAACGGCACCCGAACGACGCCTCGCGTCATCACCGGCATCGCACCGCCCGCTGCCGTTAGATTGGCGTGAGGTCGCCCGCTGCGCCGTTCCAGTTCAGTGGGGCCCGACCGTCCGCACAAGGTCCACCGGGTCAGTGGCGGCGTCCAGACTAGATATGCCAGCTCTCCAAACATCTGGCGCTCTGTGGACTGAGCCCCAACACGCTTCGGATAACGGCGTGTCTCAGGCAGCGTCTGGCCTGGCAGCCTTGTATGACCTGTGAGATTGTATGTAAATGACATCCAGGTATAGGCGTCAGCTCATTAGACACCGCGCACTAGATGCCTTGAATTCGAACCGTATAACAGTGATACTGACCTTTATTCAGCTACGAAATGCGCATATTTCCCAACTGAAAAGTAATACATTGCTTCTTGCTTAAACTTGTGCAAGCACGAGCCCAGGGAGCTCGCTGATCTCAGAAATGTCAGTCAAAGGTGCGCACTGCAGTGCCGCTGGTGCTGAAATAGTACCGGTTGTCGGTACCGCGGCACCAAATTCTTGTGCCGCTCTGGTCCGAACGGCCTCTTGCAGGCAGGCACCGCGTGGGGCAGGCCACTGCTGCCCGGTCCCAGCTGTGACCACCTACCCTGTCCCCGGGGCCGGCCGGGGTCCCGCGGGCCGGTCAGGGGTCAGGCCGCTGCCCCGCCACACCCGCTATGACCACCCACCATGCCCCCGGGGGCCGGTCAGCAGCTCACCACGTGACGCATCACGTGGTGCCTTTCGAATGGCCGCAGACGCGGCGGACGATCCTCCCGGGCCAGATCAGGCCGTACCGACGCCACTTCAGAATGAACGCCACGACGGACCACCACCTGCACGTGTCTTTGATCAGCCCTGGGACAAGGTGCTGTGGTCCATTAGTACTGTGTGTGTTACTGGACATTATTGGACATAGTGGACATTAGTTCTTGCCGGTACGGGCGGGAACATCACGCACGCACCCGGCGACTGCCCGGAAGAAGACGGCCGAGGCTCGCGTTTTTCCCCAACAAGCATTCAACTATTATCTCGCGACCAGAGTCTATCTCGCTGCTTTTTACTGAACTTCTTTCCACGGCGAGCCATTCTCAGGTAAGCGTCGCCTTTTCTTCTGTTCAATGGAGTCGAATAAATGGGTCAGCCCTGGGAGGGTGCAGGCCGGCCACTAATTACACGCTGCCTCCCATTTGTCGTTTGTCATTTTAATTGGCGCGCCGGACCGGGAATAGGGGGCCGTCCCTCGATCCGTGCATTGTTGCCGCGCCGCGGCGCCCGGGCTTGCCAGCAGTTGGCCGCTGACCTATTGCCGCGGCACAGTCAGCCCGCGCCGCCGGGGTCCGGGGCCGACCACGGTGAAGTGCCGGGTGGCGGATGGCGGCCGATGACGAGGTCTGTTTGGCGGAGCCCGAGACGAGCGCGGCCTGTTGCGAGTCCGACACCGACGCCCGCGCGCTGGCTCCGACGCTGGAGCGTGATACCGATTGCCTCACGTCTCACTCAGGCACGGGACGCCTGGGAAATAAGCGGGCGCTCGAGCGAGAGCCCTCGTTTACCGCCTGCCTTTACAGCCGGCGTGAAGCGGCATAAAGCCGGCAGACGCGACCTGCAGACACGCGCGCCGTGCCACGCCGCTTTCCATCTCGGGCGCGGCGCCGGCGCTTCAGAGCGGCCGCCGTCACCTCTGACCCGGGGTCGCAGCCCCGCGGCGCCGCCGGGCCTGTCCACGTCCAGCCAGAGGTCAGAGGTCAGGCCAGCTGGCCGGCGGCTGCGGCAGCAGGATTGAAGCCCGGCCGCCACCCGGAGGGCTTTTTAGGACCGAGCAGGCGCTGAACACGAGCGGGGAGGGAGGGGGGGGGGGGGGACACTCGGCGCAAGTAGAGAGCCAGGCCATGGCGAATCAATGAATTGGAAGGAAGGGAACGATAATCGGCCCTTTGTACGACACGAGTGATCCTCGCAAAAACTGGCAGCGGCTAATGCATGACGCTCACAGACAAGCGACGAGAAAGGGCTGACAGATGGCAAAAGGCCTTATCGTACGTCGGACCCTTCTCCAATGGGGCGCCAAACAAAGCTATCGCTCTGGTAAGCCCAACCGAACACTCCCACGGCATGTCCCGCCCTGCTTTTACCGCTATCTCCACAACCAGCAGTCAACGCCCCTCTGCAGGCGACGTTGCTGGAAAAGTTGCAGGAGCAGAGGGCGGGACCGGCATCGAATCGGGGCCGCCATCTGAGTACGTGACCAAACCATGCCTAAAAGAGAACACGTCTCCTTTAAAAATGCCGTCTTTTCCGCGGTCTTGGGACCGTGGCCGTGTTGCACCTCCCGCTGAGCCCACCTTTGCCACAAGCCCCGCGACAAGCCAATATGAATGACCCTGACGGCATCGATGCACGGTTCCGGGCTCGACGCCCCCCCCCCCCTCCCCCGTGAGAGAAAGACCCGCAAAGGAGGGCTCCGTTGACGGGGCCGGGGCGTCGTCAGCGCAGGGGAGCGGCGAGCGCGAGACACCAGCGGACGGGCGCGGCGACGCGGCCACAGATGCGCTCGAGGTCGCCACTCCCGGCCACCTCCGAGGGATTAGCCGAGCCTCCGCTGCCGGAGCGCGACAGCCGTGTCAAGACGCCGCGCCCCGCCGCACGGCGCTGTTAACGCGCTCCCGCGATAAGTAGAGCGACGTAAATCAGATGATGGTGGCGCCGCGGCCTAACCGACGCCGCGGGACGCGCGGACAACACTAACGGTTGGAAATGATGGCGAGAGGCGTCATTACACCGTCTCCCACGGAGCTGGTGGACGGCCGTTGCCGAGCAGAAGCGATAGCCCGGAAGCGAGCGGCGACGGCGTGGATGTACCGACGTGTCCAGGACGGGGACATCCTAAGACCACAAAAAAATGTCGCCTGTCGCTGCCACTGCGCCGAACGTTTATTTTCGTGTCTTGGAATCGGTCGGGCGTACGAAGCTATTCATCCGACTGCAACCCGCAGCTGGGGACGGAGGGAGGGCTGTCGACAAAGCGTCCCCATAAATTTGTCTGCGGTTAACAAACGTGGCAAAACATTCGCCTCCCGCTTTCAAGCAGCGTCGTACTATCACTCTGAAGAGAGTAAGTGGCCGGGCGGCCCCACAGCGACCCTCCACTGAGACCGGCCGGCGCTCGCCGCAGTCCGGACATACCAGCGGGGTCCGGTGGCCCGCTCTGTCCCCCGCCCCGTCCTTCAGACAGTCACACACGAGTGGCGGTCGTCCATTGAGGTGCAATGGGGCGGAGCCAGCCGGGCAGGGCGCCCTCGGCTGCCGCCCCGCCGCGACCCGGCCGTAACTCATCCCGACACGGCGCCACCGCCACCTCCCCTGCCGGGCGCGAGGGGACCGCTCTTCTCGGCAATTGTGAACGCCCTTGAGAGCGACCCGTGCGGTACCATTCCGGCATCCTGCTCACTCCTCAGCCGCGATTCGCCGCGAGAGGATTCAGCCACAACATGGCAGACCCAGCACCTCCCCGGCCGGCCCAGCAGCACCATGTCATTGGAAGCGCGGCATAAAACAGCTGAAGGCCAATTGGCTTCAGCCTGTCTGGCGTCTACCAACGCCCCGGGAGAGGCCGACATGCCTCCCATGCGGCTGACATGCGGCGAGGGCGTCTCGGAGCTCGTGTAAGCCTGGCACCTCAGACACCGCCGCGAGGGAGATATCCAATCAACACACCGTCGGGGAATGCAGCCGGCCCGGCTGGGGCGCAGGTGCAACGCTGGAGGGGCGCGACGCACCGGGGGGGGGGGGGGGGTTGCACCGGGGTGTCCAGCAGCGTGCGCCACCGCGCAGGCAGCGGCGGGGCCTGCTCAGCACGGACAGAGTCGCGCATGGACCGAAACGACCGCGCTCGTTTCTGTTTTCCGTTCGGCTCGAGCAGATTGATATCGATAACCCACCACGGCGCCGGATTGTGTGCTGACGCGCGATCATTTCCATAATCTCCATTTCGAGGCCGGGGGTTTTAGGGCCAATCAGCGGGGCGCCTTGTTTCGTTAGCCGTGTCGATGACGGATAGCCGCCTGCCTGCCAGGCGAGCCGTCTGCCGCACTCGGTCAGAGCCGCCTCGGATCGCGCCGAGGCCCGTCAGGACGCGCGGCCGTCGTCCGCACCGGGGCCCTGCAGACCGGCCCCCAACAGACGGCGCCCCGCCGTGGGCCCGAGCAGAGCGCGCTAATCGGCCAGCCGGCGCCGGACGGAGCTGCGTGAGGACGGCCGCCATCGCGCGGGTGGTCCAGATCGGACGGAGATACCCGCGCAGAGTGGCGGCCACGTCCGTCTTGACACGGAGACGGGTGCCTCGGCACCGGCGCCGAGGCCTGCCGTCATTTGTCGCCATCGGCCGCCCGAGCCAGCGCCTCCAGAGCGGGCGGCGGCGGCGGCGGCGGCGGCGGCGGTGGCTGTGGCTGGAATTGTCGGCCGGCGCCCGGACGACGCCGCGCCGAACTCGCGACGTCTCTGTCGACACGACCCGTTCACTCTGACCCGCCGGCCCCGCAGGACTGGACCAGGCTGACCTGGCCTGACCCGGCCGCGCTGGGCTGTCTGCCCTCGACTGTTACCGCGGTGACCGCGTACCGTTCAGCCTTAAGTTTGGCCTGCGGATGTGGTAGGAATAAAAATGTCAAAAGAAGTGAGGAAGTGACGCCGCGTGTTTTATGTAAGCCCCTCGTTAAACTTCACAAAAAGTGGCGATGGTCGGTGCCTTTCCGGTCCCCCTTTCCTATGGCTGCGGAGCGAGGGACCCCCCCCCCCCTCTCCCCCTCCTCTCCCAGACGACAGGTTTACTCTCAATGCGCACGTCAGGCACGCACCCATATCGCAGTCCAAATGGGCAGCGAAACAGAACAGCATTTTCAACAGGTGCAGGCCTCAGCGGAAATTCGTGAGTCCCGGGATTCGCCTCTGGCATGGCTGGTATATTTCAAAAACGATCGAGGGCGTCTAGGAGCCTGGCTACCGTCGGGTTAAGCTGGGCTCCACTGGACGCTAAGCTGACTACATAACGTCCCCGGACTAAGGGTGCTCAAGGTTCAAACCGCGGTGCAGCACTTCCGCCTGTCATCCAGTAATGCTCACTAATGCTGACCAATGCTCACTGACCAGGACAAGGCAAGGCCCTTCGATTGATAGCGCTTTCCAGTGAAACACACACTTCTGGACATTCAGCCTCGATAAAGACATCGCGGTGTGAAAAATAGCGACCGACCAGCCGGCTGACGGCGTCCGCTGGGCGTGACTGGGTCGAGAGCCGCCATGTAGCGCCCCACCCCAGGCCGGACCTCCGTCGCTGAACGCCTGAAGACCCTGCGACCTGGCGCCCTCCGTTACTGCCGCCGGTCCTGTGTCAGACCGCGTCGGTCGGCGCCCGGGATCAGTGTGTGCGGACGCCAGGCCAGGATGAAGAGCTGATGAGAAGCTGGGAACAACAGCTTACTGCACGTGGTTTCGCTTACCGCCTGGCAAAATCCTTCTTTTCGCAGTATGCCGGTGTAAAATAAGGCAAAGAGCATCTGGTACGCATACATACAATGTCGCGGTCCAAATCGTATTACTGATAACGGCCGGAGCAGTTCGGGTTCGGGGTTGGATGGCGGGCGGGACAGTTCGTGGTTGAATAGGGATATAGATCGCTCCAAGTAACCCATTGGTGCAACTTGTCGACACGCATATATATATATATATATATATATATATCGTTCTTTTTCTTGCCTTTTAACCTGTAGGGGGCGTTCCAGCCCAGGAAGAAATTATCCCGACAAAAGCTATGTCCCACAAGCAATAAAACTCCACCAATAAATGGGAGCGATTCAACCTTTTTTCATTAGTAATTCCATAAAGGGCAAGCTTATTGCCACTTTCCCCAGATCTGGTGAGGCAAGGGCTTCCAAGGCGCTGGTGCCGCGCGTTGCTGATTTGTCCCAGCATTCGCTGCAGATGGCACATGAGTTTTAATTCCCTTTAGACAGCTGGCTTTAGTTCGGTGGACTTAGTTCGTACGTGAGCAAGGGTCCACGTTTTTCCGGTATTTGGAGCGCTGAGTCGCATGCTGTTGCTGCTGCTGCTGCTGCGGCGGCGGCGGCGGCGGCGGCGGCGGCGGCGGCGGCGGCGCGTCGGCGGCGGCGGACGGCCGACCACGCCTCGAAGGCGGCACTTCAATGCTTGAGAATGTCGCGCATGTCACCCCCGCCCCATAGTCGCACTGTTCGGTCTAGTTCATATTTTACACTGCGCGCCGCTCTCTTGCATTTCTCCGGCACCCGGAGATGTTTGTTTGCGTTTCTCGCTATCCGTGTACGTCTTGTTCTGCTTCAGCTATCAGCCCTGCTACAGCGAACTGGGATCTGCTTCTCATCGCCGCCGTCCGCATCAGCGTCACTTTCTCCCACGACGATGGACAACAGCTCTCTCCCCAGGCGTAATGTCAATACAGCTTACCTCCCCCAGCCAGAGCCGACGCCTCTGTTCCCACCCCGTTTCGCCGTCAGCCGGCTCTGGACCCGGCGAGCCGCTGCAGGCGCGCGCGTTACACGCGTCGGCGCCGCGCCGCGAACGACGCCCAGCCGTCGGCCAGCCGTCCGCGCGCCGCAGGCGGGTGCCGGCCAGTTCGGCTTGAGGCTGTGCCGGGCCGCCGCCGCCGCCGCCGCCCGCCGCCGCCGATGGCCCGACTCGCGCGCAAATGGGGCGATTGAGGAGGAGTGGGTGAGAGGGCGCGTCCGGCGGCGACGTTCCGCGGCGCAGCAGCTGTCGCCGCCGCCGCCGGCGTACGGCGCGGACCCGGCAGGAGCAGCCACGGCACACGTCCACCACCGGCCACGGCCGCGCCCGGCAGGTCCCGCAGCAGGAGACTGAGTCTGTGGCTTTGTGTCCAGCGACGACCCGGTCATGACCACCGAGAACGTGACTGGGCGCTGACTTCGACATGTCGACACTCAACTGGGCGCCGATCGTGAATGAAGTGCGGTATCGCCAGAGTATGTTTGTTATCAGTATTTGGGGCCAAGGGCATGCCGAGAACTGCGGAAGACTAAAAACAGCTGTGTATGAAACCATGCGCATGGAATTGTAGGCAAGTGACTGTGCACAGGGGCTCTGTGCATGTGACACTGATTGTGTCATGTCACGTAAGTTACATTAAGTGCTTATTGCCACCAGCGTGTGACTCTAAGCGCATGGCTTTGGCTGTGTGATTCAGAACACAATCCTTGTTTAAACATGTGAGACCGCACATGGAAACGGAGAACGTCAGCTCTAAGCTTCGCAATTCGCATGACATCCCGGTCACGTGACCGACTATTTGAATCTAACGTCCCGCAGTTCGCGATCCTTCGGCACGATAAGTGGAAAAACAGCAATAAAACACCGCTAGCCTGCCTGTCGCAGCAACTCGACCGGTCTCATGCACTTTGGCAGGAGCCAGTGAATCATTCCATTTAACCAGCGGCGTTACCTCGTCCGAAGTCCCCGTGCGACACAAAGCGCGCCGTTCAGTTCGACACGTACAGGACGCGGCTCGGGATGTCCCACATTGTCCGCTGCGAGAGCACGGTCCACCGCATACAAACCGCGCACCACTCAAACGCAATGACTCGCGGCAGTGCGAACAAACAAGCTGCACTCCTCGAGCGGCTGTCGACGCCTCACACGAGTGGGTCGCTCGCAATTGTGGAGCATGATGAGGTCCTTTGTTCCCATCAGCTGAATTCGGTCGAGCGCGAGCAGCGAGGTAGGCGCCCAGTTCGGACACGAGGCGACCCGTGTGCGGCGCGGCGCCGGCAGCCGCGATCCCCGTACAGGGCACTGACGAGAGATCCTGCCAGTCTGACTGCACACGGCGGCGCTGACAGTCGCGATCCTCGTACAGGGCACCACAGGACACTGACGAGAGATCCAGCCAGTCTAACCGCACACGTCGGCGGCGCCGACAGTCGGGCGGGAGACGACTCGCAAACTGGCGGGCCGCGCTCCGGCCTGATTCAGCAGCGTGCACGGGTGGGGGGGGGGGGGGAGGGGAGATCTGTGCACCGGTTGTGACTGATCGGTGGCCTGCGACTGACTGGTCTGGGTTTGACTGCAGCTGGACATTCCTGACCTCAGCCGCCTGCCGCAGCCCAATGGGACGCCGCCCGGAGCCAGAGCCAAGCCCTCATGGGTCCCAACGCTGTGCTGCAACGGAAATCAAGCAGCTGACCGCCCAATCAGCCCGTGGGTGCATTCATCAATCGACGGGTAATGAAAACCAGGCATGTTGCCGCGCCGGAGGCGGTTATGGTAGATTGGCACGTTTTTATGGCAGCGTGAGTGAGGGATCACGCAGCGGTTAGTAATGGCTTATAGACGCGCGCCTGATGGGGCCATCAGATGTTGAGAAGACACCGGACTGTCGGCACCAGGTCGGCATCATCGGATAAGCATCAGGGGCTGGCGGCAGCTAGTGCTGATTAGTAGATGACAGCGGCATGTCAAACGTTGGAATGTGTTGTATGTCAACAATCGTATGTGTGGATGGCAAAAGTATGCTACCCCAACGGTATCTGTTTAACACTACTGTATTAAAAGATAGCACATTGTACAGAATATAAGGCATGTGACGATGGTGCATGAGTGGATGAGTTACACTGCCACATGTTAAGTCCAATATCGCAGCACCTTATTCGGCCTTTTGTTAGTTGTCACGACCTCCACTACAAAAAATAAATGTTGGCGACAAATTTATTTGACGCAACTTTTACACGACCAAGCGAATTTTTACAGACAAAACTTCTGCACGACTGGATGGGTATAAAAACACTCCTACGCGACGTGACGGCCGCAGGCAAAACTCCTTCGCGACACACCGGCGACAAAGTCTGTACGCCATAGCACTGCCACGCATCACAAACTGCTAAGAAAAACCTTACGAACAAAGCTTGCACGTACGTGGAAGCCCGCTACATGCAAAGGCTCCACGGCGAACTTTTCCATAAATCTTGATCGCGGAAACGCCTTGGAACAAGAAAAACAGTCTTGCCCGACTACGTTAGGTCACGTTAGACCAGGATATATTTGGCTAGTTTAGGTCAGGTTAGGAGTTGTATTGTCGGCGTCCGCGCTGCATCGTGCATGAGTGTCGATTGTGGCGCATTTTACAGCGTGTAAATTTTGGCCGTGGAAGGGTTGCTAGTGAAGTATTCTTGTGTGGAAGTACGACCGTAACAGTGCTGACACGCCCTACGATCGTTCTGCGCGCGTTTTGTAGTGGTAGTAACATTGCGTATAACAGCATTGTCTGTAAAATTGTTGCTGCGTAGAAGTTCTGGCAATGGCGATTGTCAGTAGACGTGATGCAGTGCAGGCCTTCCCCAGAGAAGTCTGACATTTGGCGTCAATGTGGCGCAGCACCAGAGCGTAGCAGCTTTGTCCGCGGCGGTCGAGCCGTCGAGATTCGTTCGTAGAATCTGCATCGCGCGAAATTCTGAAGCCAGACATCCTGCCAGCAGACAGAGCGTAATATGGCAGCTCTGACCGCGCCAGGTCTGACGTATGGCAGCAATATCCGGCAACAGTTGAGCCCTTACGAGCCGTGTCGGTAAAGTTCTGTCCGCCGCGGCTCTGACATGTGGCTGTTGTGTGACGCCGTGACGCTCCTCGCCTGCCGCCGTGAGTAACACCGTGACGTTGCTCGCCTGCCGCCGCGAGTAACGCCGTGACGCTCCTCGCCTGCCGCCGTGAGTAACGCCGTGACGCTCCTCGCCTGCCGCCGTGAGTAACACCGTGACGCTCCCCGCCTGCCGCCGTGAGTAACGCCGTGACGCTCCGCGCCTGCAGCCGTGAGTAACACCGTGACGCCCCTCGCCTGCAGCCGTGAGTTACATCGTGACGGCCCCTCGCCTGCAGCCGTGAGTTACATCGTGACGTTCTTCGCCTGCAGCCGTGAGTAACGCCGTGACGCTCCTCGCCTGCAGCCGTGAGTAACGCCGTGACGCTCCCCGCCTGCCGCCGTGAGTAACACCGTGACGCTCCCCGCCTGCAGCCGTGAGTAACGCCGTGACGTTGCTTGCCTGCCGCCGTGAGTTACATCGTGACGTTCTTCGCCTGCAGCCGTGAGTAACGCCGTGACGCTCCCCGCCTGCCGCCGTGAGTAACACCGTGACGCCCCTCGCCTGCAGCCGTGAGTTACATCGTGACGCCCCTCGCCTGCAGCCGTGAGTTACATCGTGACGTTCTTCGCCTGCAGCCGTGAGTAACGCCGTGACGCTCCTCGCCTGCAGCCGTGAGTAACGCCGTGACGCCCCTCGCCTGCAGCCGTGAGTAACGCCGTGACGCTCCTCGCCTGCCGCCGTGAGTTACATCGTGACGTTCTTCGCCTGCAGCCGTGAGTAACGCCGTGACGCTCCTCGCCTGCCGCCGTGAGTTACATCGTGACGTTCTTCGCCTGCAGCCGTGAGTAACGCCGTGACGCTCCTCGCCTGCCGCCGTGAGTAACGCCGTGACGCTCCTCGCCTGCAGCCGTGAGTAACGCCGTGACGCTCCTCGCCTGCAGCCGTGAGTAACACCGTGACGCCCCTCGCCTGCAGCCGTGAGTTACATCGTGACGCCCCTCGCCTGCAGCCGTGAGTTACATCGTGACGTTCTTCGCCTGCAGCCGTGAGTAACGCCGTGACGCTCCTCGCCTGCAGCCGTGAGTAACGCCGTGACGCTCCCCGCCTGCCGCCGTGAGTAACACCGTGACGCTCCCCGCCTGCAGCCGTGAGTAACGCCGTGACGCTCCCCGCCTGCCGCCGTGAGTAACGCCGTGACGCTCCCCGCCTGCCGCCGTGAGTAACGCCGTGACGCTCCTCGCCTGCAGCCGTGAGTAACACCGTGACGCTCCCCGCCTGCCGCCGTGAGTAACGCCGTGACGTTGCTCGCCTACCGCCGTGAGTAACGCCGTGACGCTCCGCGCCGTGCGCGCGGCCGCGCTGCAGCGGCGGGAGGGTGAGCGCGCGGTGCGGACCGTCGCAGGAGACGGTGCGGCGGCGGCGCAGGCCGGTCCCGCCCGCCAAACACATCCCGAGTGCGCAGCGGGACTGCCGGCCGGCGCCCATACGTCTTCGCCTTGTGAATAAGCAATGCCGGACTCTGCCCGTATACGGGCACGGGCGTCGACCCGCGTGCGAAGACGGCTGGAGGGAGTCCCTGTCGGTCGGAGCCAGACCTCGCCGCGTCATCGCCGAGAGGGCGCTGGCGCGGGCCGGCTCAGCTCGCGGCGAGGCAGGCAACACGAGAGAACGAGGGAACCCGTCAAAGGGATATTGACGTAGTGCGACCAAACGGAGCATGGTTACAGTGGTCCCGCCAGCGGTTTGTCACAAAGTGCTGAAAATTTGTGAATTACTCCAGGGAAAATGTGCATTTATGGTTTTGTTTAGCCTTGATCGTAATTCCATTCAAGTCATGCTGCACATCACGACACGTTCCGGCCGATCACTTCCGTTCACCGTTCGCCATCCGCCGTTCAGTGCAACGCCGCCATCCCACACCGAGTTCTAGTTGTATTAACTGAAATGACAAGATGGTTTGGGTGTTGCTGTCGGTAAACAGGTATCACAACTACCTATCGACGATGTACGGATATCTTTCAGGAGGGTAGAAGCAATCGTCCACTTTTAAACATTATTGAACGGTTTCGCACGTTTGTCAAATCTGACTAAATACGGTGTGCACCCTGTTCGATCGGACACGGCCGGTGGTCACTGCTGTAGCACACTAAAAATATGTCACGAAATAAGTACACCATCAACTACACCGTTGCCTTGAGGGGACTAGGTTGCACCGGGAAATTACTTTTGAGCTCAGCATTTGTAATCTCAAGTTGCCTCATCTCAACTGAAGGTTGTCTTTGTTTCTCCCGTCATTGTTTCTCTTTGCGCTGCGATGTCTCTACCACGTTTCCGCTTTAACATGAGCCCTAACCGGCAAGAGCCGCGTTGTGGTACGTGTACACACTGCTGCATTATGCCAAAGAAAGCGCCAAGAAGGCGCGAGTGACCATATCGCTGTGGTTTGGTGCATGCTGAGTAAAAACGGCTGCGTTTTGAATCAAAATTTTCCTCTTTCTAAAGACAACAAAGTTTTGTCACCCTTGTTCCTCGTATGGTCAATCTATTCAGGAAAATATTACATTAGTGATTTGCTTTTTTCCGTTTTGTTGTTCTTTTTTTGGCTGACGATACCCCCCGCCGCACGGTGACTGGCCGTCCGCGTCCGAGCTGACCAGCGGGCGGCAGCCGGGCGCGGCCATTGGACGCACAGTGAACACCAGCGAACGCTCCTCTCTGCACGCAGCGCAGCTCGGAGCCGGCTGAGCACCCTCCCCCCCCCCCCCCCCCCCCCCCACCTCTCTCCGCAGCCCCATCTGAGTCCTTCCGCACGCCGGCCGCGAGAAGCTTGGCCGGACCGGCGCGACATTGTACGGCCGCCGACAATGGGCCGCGCACTGGGCACGGCGCAGCCACAGCTCAGCTCAGCTGGACTCTGGCCCCGCGCCATTACACGGTATTGTTATGAAAATACGGCCGGCTGCTGTCGGCGCGCTGCGCGGCGCGCGCTTCGTCGCCGCGCGCTCTGCCGCCGCGCGCGGCAGTTCCGGCGCGCGGGGCGGTGAGCGCGGCGCGCGAGTCGTTTGTAAGCGGCGCAGGTGACGCAGGCTTTCCTCCCAGGTATGTCGCGCCGCCGTCGGCTGATCATAGGGCGCGATTACCGCGAGGAGCGCTGCGCCGCGGCGCAGACCCCCTATCGCTCGGATCTCGGCGCGGCTCTCTTTCCCAACGGATAAGCGGCGCACGGACGCCGAGTGCGCCAGCACAAAAGCGGCGCCCACGGCCGCTCCCGTCACGCGCGTCACGCCGTCACGGGACGTCACGGCGCTCGACACGGGAGACGCGGCCGGGAGGCGAGGACAAACAGCGGGGGTGGCGTGGCCGACGGCCGGAGGCCTCCCGTCGATGGCTTACCTTCGGCTCGCAGCTCTTTGTGGCAGGCATATTTTGCACACTGGAACAGACGGAGGACGATGTCAGCGAGTGCCGCCCGACCACCCGCTCTGGCAGCCTCGTAAACGTACGCACCGCACTCAATGTAGCGACGCACACACAGAGACACAAACACACACTCAACCCTACACGTGCTTTCATGTGCGCAAACAATACATGGACAAAAAAACGTTTGAACGCTTCGGGTAGAAAGAGAGCCGCCAAACCGGCGCGCGTTCGCAGACAATCGGAGGTACACACGTGAGCATTCCGAGCGACGAAGACGACCAATCACGCCTCGCGGGCGCGCACAGTCACTGCGCGTGAACAGAGGGGTTGTGGGACCTGCAGGGCCGCACGCGCCGTGATGAGCGGTGCGGCCGCATTGTCTGGAAGCGGGGCGAAGCGTCGCCCGGCCTGAGGCCACGTGTCCGGCCGGGACGGCAATACCGGCTAACGAGACGAACGGCGGCGCGCGCCACGTTGCCGCGAGCGGACCGCACGTGATGGATGAGTCGCCGGTCGCGCGGCGTCGCAAAACACGCCTGTGGCGCCCCCTAACCGACGTCCCGCCGCGGTTGACAGTGACCGCGGCCGCCGCCAGGACAAACTCCTGAGCTCCCGTCCCCGGGCACGGCTGGACAGCCGCCACCCGGGCCACTGGCGCCGGCAGCCCGTCCGCGGCGGCGGCGCACGGCAGCCGACCCGAGCGACCGCCCCGCTGCCGGGCCCGAGGACCCCAGGCCGCCTCCGAGCGGGACGGCGGCTGCAGCGATGGCACCGCCCTTGACGTGGCCGAGGAGCCCCAAGCAACGGGAAGTCCACGATCACCTCACGGAGCTGATACGGATTGAGGCCTCGAGGGCTCAAAGAGCAAGTCGTTTTAACAATCATTGGATACGCAACCGGAAGACAACGGAAACAATTGGTCTCATGAGCAGGACAACTTATAAAAGACTTAATGAGACCGGAAGTAAAGAGCTTTCAATATGCCGTGGTTTCATATTTTCCCTGACCATATAAGATCGCCTATCAGTACCAGTTCTCTGCCCATTGGAAACCAAGCCATTAAGACCAGCAGGGTTGCGCAAGTCCGCATCACCACTATCGGGGGCTATCGGAGCGCGCTCGGCGTTGAGGCCGTCGGTTTCACCTGGACCGGCCAAACACAGCGCCCCGGCTCCGAGGACGCACGTTCCCGGAACACAGCGCCCCGGCTCCGCGGACGCACGTCCCCCAAACACAGCGCCCCGGCTCCGCGGACGCACGTCCCCCAAACACAGCGCCCCGGCTCCGCGGACGCACGTCCGCCAAACACAGCGCCCCGGCCCCGCGGACGCACGTTCCCCGAACACAGCCCCGGCTCCGCGGACGCACGTCTCCCAAACACAGCGCCCCGGCTCCGCGGACGCACGTCCCCCAAACGTCGCGTCCGTAACGACGAGACGGACAGGCTGTTCAAAGCACGTCTGGGTGACCGTTCAGGATAGATACAGGTGGCGGTGGTGGCCCGGCCCCGTGCGGAAATCACAGCTCCGGTCAGAGGTGGCGGTGGTTGGCACGGCCCCGTGCTGGGATCAAAGCTCAGGTCAGAGGCGACAGTGGCCCCATGCTGGGCTCACAGCTCAGGTCAGGGGCGGCGGTGGCCCCGTGCGGGAATCACAGCTCCAGTCAGAGGCGGCAGTGGTGGACACGGCACGGTGCTGGAATCAAAGCTCAGGTCAGAGGCGTTCCGATCGCCACTGGATCAGTTCCCAACAGCTGGGGTGATGCTCACCGTCCGACCGATCCGACCCCAACTGTGCCAATGGACGGCCCCAAGCGATGATGCTTACCGTCCGAGTGACCCCGACCTGGCCCCCAACTGTGACGATGGACAGCCCCAAGGAGGTGATGTGCTTACCGTATGACTGATCCGACCCGGCCCCCAACTGCGCCGTATGGACGGCCCCAAGGGGTGTGATGCTTACCGTACGACTGATCCGACCCGGCCCCCAACTGGCCAATGGACGGCCCGAAGGAGCGTTCGCAGGCTGGGCGAGCAAGTTATCCATATCCAATGTGTAATGGGCTGGTTCTGGTTGGTACGTGATGAAAATTGTGGTCAGGGGTGGGTTGTTTGTTCGTAATGACTAATCATGGAGGATAACGGACATAATGATATATTTGCAGATAGCTATTTACAGCTATGTTGCAGATATATCACTGAACATTGCTGGTTGTGCTTGTATTTATCAGAGCTTCTGCATGCACGTGACCTGTGATCATCAAGGGATAAAAAACGAACCATAGCTTACAAGTTCTTTTTATCACTACGAATCCCAAATCTACCAAATGGTTCACGGGCTGTGAAATGAGGATAGGGACTGATGGACTGAGTATGCGGCGTTTGGCACGGGCCTGGCCACCATAGGTGGGCGGGCGAACCGGGTGAAAAGATCCTACACCCCGAACGTCTCTATCGGCCTGTTCACCGGCTGTTCAGTCAGTTGACTCGCCTGTCCGGGACGTTGTAGCCTGTCGTCGATCTAAGGCGCGGTATCGAGACGCCGCTGTCTTACAGGCCGGCGACAAATCTCCCGGACATGCACGCTTTCGGACAGCAGCGGCGCCGTCGGATGGGCGTACCGCTTCATCGTGCCGGACAGCGAGATTGGATCGCGAGCACGGCACTGGCTGCGGACCCGGGCCGCATGCGACGGCTCCACGGCAGGCGGCCCATCGTGTGGCGCACGGGCCGGCCGTGTGGCGCTCCGGCCGACCGTGTGGCGCACGGGCCAATCGTGTGGCGCGCCGGCTGACCGTGTGGCGCACGGGCCGACCGAGTGGCGCGCCGGCTGAAGTTTGGCGCACGGGCCGACGATGTAGCGCACGGGCCGACCGTGTGGCGCGCCGGCCGACCGTGTGGCGCACGGGCCGACCTTGTGGCGCGCCGGCCGACCGTGTGGCGCACAGGCCGACCGTGTGGCGCACAGGCCGACCGTGTGGCGCACAGGCCGACCGTGTGGCGCACGAGCCGACCGTGTGGCACGCCGGCCGATCGGCCCACCTTGTGGCGCACAGACCGACTGTATGGCGCGCCGGTCGATCTGTACAAAACACATAGACAAATACGGACTGGATGGTGGCTTCCGCTGACTGATTTAGCACGCCCTTCCGCGTGCCAGCTGGCCACGTGACCCTGTCGTTAAAGCTCGATGGATGCATATGTTGATGGTCCTTCCGCAGCCGGCGGCACCGGCTCGGCGGGTGCGGCAGCCAGCCGCCAGGACGCGTGACAGACGACCCAACCCGTCTGACACCCGTGCAGCGGCCTGACAGACGACCCACCTGACACCGGTGCTGCCGGCCTGAGAGACGATCCATCTGACACCGGTGCCACTGGACTGACAGATGACCCACCTGACACCGGTGCCGCCAACCTGACAGACGACCCATCTGACACCGGTGCCGCCGGCATAACCCGCAGCTGTCACCTACCGACAGCCGTCGCCGGTCGGGCCGCCCACCGCTCGGCCTCGCCGGTGATCGCTGATCGAAGCGACAGATGCTTCACAAAAACAGCTTCCCGTGATGGGAGGCTGGTCAAGTGGCATTTGTACGCGATGAGTATGCATGAAAATTGTTCTCACAAAAGATCTCCACATTTGTGGCCACGTCTGCAGCATTTGTGGCCAAGTTCTGACTGCAACGCTTCAAGTGTCATTCCAGAGCAGGGCACGTAAACACAAGCAATGTATGTGTAATGAGTACGGAAAGAAACGGAGTGATAACTCATGTCGTACAAATAAAACAAGTGGATTCAGTGCATTTGCACAAGTAAACAGACAACGCTGCCGAAGCCTGCGAGGTGCAGGAGTGCATAGCAAATAACCGCACATTGCAAAGGCATACCGCAAACATGGACCCGGACCACGCGACTAATGCACACGCTCTGCAAACGCCATTCATGGAGGTTTACGACACGTGCAAGCTGCTTTCGGCAGCTTTGAAACGCCCTAAAAAATGTGTCAGAAAGCGCCCGATGTCATCAACGAATGCTCTGAATTTCGGCGGCGCGTTTTCGGCGGCACCGGTAAAGGCACGACAAGACGAGCGTGCCGCGCTCTCTCCCACGCGCGCACAACCGCTGCGATCAGCCCACCTCCCTCATGCATAAACAAAGGTTGCAGTTCCAGCACGCCAACTGCGCCCGGTGAA
>NW_023596225.1:40702458-40729668 GCF_011947565.3 Pollicipes pollicipes | reverse complement strand
CGAACACCCCCGACTGACGGGCGTGTCAGCAGTCAGACATCTCCCTCGCTGGTGACGTCCGTGTCACGTGATCCGAGTCGACACTCAGGCGCCGGGCTCGCGCCGCTCGGGGCCCAAACAGAGCGGCTGGTCGGCCTCTGCGCGGACGCCGGCGGCAGCGTCGCAGCGTCGCAGCGCCGCGCGCGCCGCTCGGCGCCGGCACGTGCGTGACGGGCCGGCGCGGCTCTCACCGGTCCGGCCGGCACGGCAGCTTCGGCCAGTCACGACCCTCCGCCCAGGTGCGTGGAGACGAATTACACGCATCGGGCGCAGACAAATAGCCATCTGTTTAATTCATGTGTTTAAGCGGTACCCATGGTCATAATCGCATGTCGTCACTTGTTGAAGCGACACAAAGCACGCGAAAAAAGCCGCCTGCAAAGCGAGGGTCGCAGAGCACCTGTGGTTAACATCGTGTCCATTTCAAAATTCAAATAGTCGCTTATGAAACCATGAAGCGGACCCACGAAGGTGCAGTCAATGTGCCAAAGCGTGATTTGTTATAAAACAGCACAACCCAAAGGCAAATTAGGCAAAGTAGTGAGCAGATCACCAAAGTAGGTGTCTGAAAGTAAGAGCACGTTTAAAATTGGCTTAGAGCAAAACGAGGGAAGGCACGTAGTTACTGCTATGGTTATTTATCCACAGTATGCGAGCATCTATTGCCAACAGATTCGTGGACAAAGCGAAACGATGCCTCCGCAAGACAGCATTTTCCGTAAGCCATACTGACTTTACCAGTTCCAATCTGCATGTTTGCGGAAGATCGCGGTGTCTGCCCCAGACATCTGCGATATTTGCCTCTCTCATCCACAGAGACGAGGGATAACAGCCTGTCCATTCCCAAACAATATCCGTGTGCTGTGAAAACGTCGGCATCGGCGTCGGCGTCGTCCTTGGAACCGCGACGACACACAAATCAGGTCAGAAAACAGAATTCAGGGGCGTCAATCAATATCCTGCGTGCGGCGATGGTCCGATTACTTACCGGGGCGGTGACCGCGCGTCGCGCCTTTTACAGTGATGGCTGATGGCCACCGAGCCCGAGTAATTGGACAGATAACAGACCCGCGGCCGTCCGGGTGATTCAATGACGTCAGCTGCGTGGGTCGGCCAATTTGTGCGGACAAAGGAAACACGCAATCGGTGCCCTGGGAAGCATTGCGCGGCGTTCAAGGTGAGGACATCGTTCCGGCCCCGAGGCATTTTAACCGTCCATATTTGTACTGAGTTCATTAAGGCAATTGCGAATCTTGGGTTCGGTGGGAATTTAAAGAGAGTGGGCCTACCAAGAAAATTGTTTTTGCCAGCGAATGCGCTTCGCTACTGGAAGAGGTTTTGCGAAATGCATGATATGCAATTTTAACTGATGAAATATTACAAAAAACAAACATTACACAATATGCGATAACAGGATACTCTTGTTTTAATGGGTGGTTCGACCCAACAAATGCTTTTGAGAAGAATGCGTTTTCTCAACCAGATGGCCCCACCTGATGATGCTTTGACTCACAAATAAACTCGTTTTTAACAAACACATAGGTTTCTTTTCATAATGAGGATGCACGCGACCCTTTTTCGCGCAAAATTGCATGATGCAAATCACGGGTGGACTTTTAAATCTAGATTTATTGTTGTAAGCGTGTCAGTTTGATTCTAAACACAGCGCCATGCTCGCTTATGTACAGTTCAACATAGTATTGCTGCATGGAAGTGGTCTCCTACCCGCCGACGAAGTCAGGCCATTGAGGAGTATTTTTTTGTACTTAGCATGGCATGGGACGTTGAGGAGTATATTGCCTGCTTTTGGAACAAGCATTTTTTGCCCGTTATGCAAGTATGATACCGTTTTGGGATGCGCCAAACAACAGCTGGACCAGAAATGAGTTTACAAAGGGTTTGCTGTTTGGTAGCTGCCCAACACAAACACCTAACATCAGGATATCTGGGAGGAAGCTGCAGTGATTCATCGAGCGAATGCAATCCCTTTCTTGGCCTTGCACGCGTAACCACAGTTTTGTGAAATCGGAAGCCATAAATTGTCAAATCGCGGGCCGCATGACAGCCACAGGCTAGCCAAGCAAGCCAAGCGATACACGACCATAATTGCGACCCTAAACGCGGCATCCGTATCTGCAACGGCCGCCGCAGCATTTTCCACCCAAGGCCGATGAGGTGCTTGCTCAACGGTGTGCGATACGCTGATGGCGTGGACAGCACACACAGTATCCACGCCTCTTCGGCAAGCGCCTTCCTTTACGGTACGGTGGGAGCTGCGCGCATTCGCGTGGCTTGTCAGGACCATCACAGAACAGTTGGAGCAGCTGCTACTTCATAAGCAGAGCGGTTGTTCTCCGGATTAAAACACATGCAGTGTGAAGACCTTTGTTTAGGCAGCCGTTGGCATTCCGCCAGCCGTCTAAGAGGCCGGGAGCTGCACGATCTAAAACGACAGCAGCGCGCAATGTCTTGTATTAAGATACCCCGACGCGTCTGTCTCAGTTCATCTGGGAGACTAGACCACCTCGGTCAAAGCGGCGGCTGTTCGAACGCTGCACCCGTTCCGGCGACGCCCCCGGGACAGGTTTTCGGCGAAGATCAGCCGATGAACCGGCCGGCCCACGTGCTGCTCACACCTGTGCCCGAGAAGGCTGTCGCCACTGATCTCGGAGGGGTCCTGTGACAAGTGGACGCGGATGCCGGGAGCATTTCGAGCCGAACACGAAGCGCCCGGCCCCTGGAGATGCCGATCGGACACGGTGCGCGACTCCTGTCGGGAAAATGGCTGCAGCTGCAGCCGCGCGGGGTCATGACGGCCGTGCCGCGGCGCCGTCCCCTCCCCAGCGAGACGCTCGCCGAGGCCACGCCCCTGCCGAGCGGCCGAGCGGAGCGGGACGGCCGGGCTGTGTACAACCCTCACAGCCGACATTGAGAGCAGGGGCCGGAGCGATGACGACATCCGCCGACAGCTGCGCACACGCACAGCTCCGCCGCCGTGGAGGGCGTCCCACGCACGGCACGGTACAGCACGGCACCAGGACCGTATGGCGCACCTCTCGGCGGGTCTCGCCGCAGATCGGTGCCCCTGACACCAATCGCCGCCTCTCCCGGGCGGCCTAGCCCGGTCCCTGCCCCGCCGCCGCCTACCCTCCTCCCAGGCGGCCGCTGACGATCGGCGCGCGCGCCCGGCGGCCCGCCGTCCGGCCAGCCGCATGCAAATGAGCCGGCCGCAGAGCGGCCCATGGGCGCCGTCGGCGCGGCGCCGGCCGCTGCACGCTGCGGAGGCAGCACGCGCAGGCGTATATGCGCGCTGGCGCCGGCCGCACTGGCGCGACACGACGCTCTGGCGGCGGTGGCGGGCGCGCGCAGAGCCCCACGCCGCCGCCGGGGTCACAGCAGGAGGCGCATGACGCCGAATGGGCGCGGCGGGGCACAAGACACACACTTACTGTTGGCTAGACTTGGACGTGGTGGAAACTGGGAGGCATTCACGCCGAGCTTGAAATTTATTTGCTGGCGGAAGTAAAACGGGAAATGAACGGGAAAAATAAGCAGGATCAAAACCGAACACTGAGGCGTATTCGCAGCACATCAAGAGGGTTATATTCTACGCGCACGTGACGTCACGTCACAATTATGCTCTGTGTGACGTAAAACACGTTGTTTTCATCACTCGTGGTCGGTCCTTGACACGCGAAATGACCCCTTTATAGATGAATCTGCTGTGTAATTTTTGTCTCACTTAAGATCGAGTCGCGCAAAAGGTTCTGCGCGTCCAGCAAGGATTCTACGTGACGTCACGCTAGAATCGTTTTCGCCCAAGTCACTGTGAATACACCTAAGGTACACCCAGGTCAGGAGCGCACGAAACGGACACCCTGAATGCGGCGTGGGCACTGCGGAGGAGCGGCGCCAGGCGGGGCGCCGCCGAGCGAGGTCGCTCCTCGTCGGCCAGCTCGTCCGCCTGATACGCATCGGTGAGAGGCTGACAGGCGTCGGCGGCCTGCCCACGTCCGCCTGCGCCGCCGCGCCGCTCCGCCCGGCGTCGGAGCGCGTCCGGCGGGCCCCAGCCGGGCACCTGGCGCTGTCAGGCAGCCGGCGCGGCGCGGCCGGGCCAGCGCGGCCGTCAGCCGCCGGCGGCCGGACTCCTTCCGCCCCCCCCCCCCTCCCCTCTCACGGTCACCCCAGGGCACAGCTTCAAAGGTTCGGCGCGCGACCGCAGCACAGTGCTATCGCGTTTACCGACAATCCAGAAACAAAGAGGAGCTGAGCGAAGTTTCCGCCATGCATTTTCTTCAGGGACAAAAACCACGTCAAAAAACAAAATGAAACGAATAGACAGCAGTCTTTCCATTCCGAGACGAACATGACGCATCAGAAAAAGCAGGCTTCCACGTTGGCGTCAGCCACAAAAAAAAACCGACGCCTGCCGAAGCCCATCGCTTTGTCAGTCGGCACTCCGCAACCCACCGAGCCACATCGGCAAGTCGGCGACCGGGCGGGGGGGGGGGGGGGGGGGGCAGCCACCGACCGCTGGGCCTGTCGCAGCGCTCGCCGGCCGACGCCCACGACAGCGGCGCCACCGGACGGCCTGCAGACAACCGCACCGGCGCGCCCCGCCATGATGATGACATAAATCTGCATTAATTGCGCCGGGCGGGCGCCGTAAAAGGAGGGCTGGCCGCCGCCTGCTGCCGGCACCGGAGGTTGGCGCCGCTCGCTGCCTGGGGTCAGCAGCAAGCCTCCGGGACCGCCGGTCGGCGCGGCCTATTTTGTGGAGTCGGCAGGGGGCCTCCGAGACCCGCCGGGCGATGCCACCCGCTGCCTGGAGTCGGTAGCGAGCTTTCGAGACCGCCAGCTCGCGCGGTCTACTCTGTGGAGTCAGAGCCTCCGGGACCGCAGGTCGGCGCCGCTTGCTTCCTGGAATCAGAAACGAGCCTTCGCGACCGCCAGCCGGCGCGGTCTACTCTGTGGGGTCAGGAGCGAGACTCCGGGACCGGCGGTCGATGCCGCCCGCTGCCTGGAGCCAGAAGCGAGCCTTCGAGACCGCCGGCTCGCGCGATTTACTGTGTGGAGTCAGGCGCGAGACTCCGGGACGCCCACCGGTGTCGCTTGCTCCCTGGAGTCAGGAGCGAGTCTCTGTTGGACCTGAGTCTCTGGAGTCTCTGTTGGACGAGATCCGACCGACCGACCGACTCGCACCGCGCCGCCAGAGAGATCGCACCGCGTTTAGATCACCGCACCGCCAGATAGATCGCACCGCCAGGTCAACTCTGTTTAAAGCCTAATGGCCTGGCTGTTAGTGTCGGGAATATCTCGGGTGGTGTAAACGTTTACACAGGAGCGCCGACCACTGTGATCTTCACAGTTTAGTCGCATAAGCTGACTGAGCTTATCCCGGTATGCCGCTAACTATCGATCTCTGACGTCTTTTCTACAGGTCGACAAGACGTGTGAACCACGACATGCCGATGATTCAGGACGCGATACTTTTGGCCAGTCTTTTCACCGAACGTCGTGGGCGCATGGCCGAGTTCAAAATCATTGGAGGCGCCCGCGATACCCTCCCCCTTGACGCCGCAACTGGTAAGCCCACGTCCCCACCAAGAAGAGCAGGATTCACTGTATGCTGCGCAGTACTCCGGGCTCACATACCTTCGGCCGAGTTTTGGCACAGCCTACAGGGTTCGTTGGGATTATTCATCTCAACATACACAAGTCAGGCAAACAGAGCTGGATGGGCCAGTCCTGTCACTGAAGGAGCGGGGGTGGGGGGGGGGGGGGGGGCAGCATTGGTCACACGACCGGTAGCTGTAACTAGGTGGACCAGCCTCGGCTACACCTGTCACTGGGTGGACCAGCCTCGGCTACAACCTGTCCCTGGGTGGACCAGCCTCGGCTACACCTGTCACTGGATGGACCGGCCCCGGCTACACCTGTCACTGGGTGGACCGGCCCCGGCTACACCTGTCACTGGGTGGACCGGCCTCGGCTACACCTGCCACTGGGTGGACCGGCCTCGGTTACACCTGTCCCTGTGTGCACCAGCCTCGGCTACACCCGTCACTGGGTGGACCATCCTCAGCTATGATTGTCCCTGGGTGGACCAGCCTCGGCTACACCTGTCACTGGGTGGACCGGCCTCTGTTACCCCTGTTCCTGCGTGGACCGGCCCCGGCTACACCTGTCACTGGGTGGACTAGCCTCGGGTACACCTGTCCCTGTGTGCACCAGCCTCGGCTACACCCGTCACTGGGTGGACCATCCTCAGCTATGCTTGTCCCTGGGTGGACCACCCTCGGCTACACCTGTCCCTGGGTGGACCAGCCTCGGCTACACCTGTCCATTGGTGGACCAGCCCGGGCCTCACGTCCCACGCCAGCGAGGCCGGCTGGACGTGCCGCCCGTCGGGCCTGTTTATCGCGCCGCTGCTGACGACAGGGGCGGCTCCCGACGGCCGGCGAGCGAGCCGGCATGCACCCGGACCCCCGCCCCGGCGCCGCCAGGGCGGAGCCACGCCTCCGCTGCATGGCTCCCGCCCAACCGAGCTTCCGCGGGCACCCGAGTGCCCATGGCGGTCCGGGCGCGCACGCCCCTCTGGGCGACCTGGGCTTCAGCAGGAGGGTAACGGGACCACGGGTTACCTCCCTAACGAGGTGCCGGGAGGCAGCCGACTCTCAACTCTGGCACCCTCCATTAGCATCGCTAACGGTGTTACCAGGAGTTAATGGCTGGCTAGATGGTTGGCTTGCGTGCGAAGGAACGCGGCGGCTCGATACACTGCGTTGATTGTGATCCACTGGCCAAACGACGCTCGGGCGATGCAACATGCAACTGGTCGGTAAACGGTGCCTGCTGGAACAAAAGCACTCCGAACCAGCGCAGCAAATGGGCAAGCCTTCCCGTGCGACCTTCAGGCGAGGCCGACCAGTAAGTGGTCATCTTGCATGGCATTATAGAGCACTGAGTGGCGGGACGTGACAGTCCCCGGGCACCGGGCGTGAATGGATAACGAGAGTTCGTGATGACGCGAACGCCGCTGACGAAATCGTGATAGGTGGGGGCTCATTGAATGGTGAGAAAGCACTGGTGATAAGCGCCCGAGAAAGACAGGCACGCACGCCAGGCAGTTGGCTAATGACCTTAAGATACTAAACAAAGCCAGCAGCTCGGTCGACGGGTTCTTTCACCGCCTGCGCTCAATCAGCGGCATTCAGGCTAGATTCTTGCTCATGGCAAAGCGCAATGCTGGAATACGTGCGTCTTTCCGCGGTCCATTTATTCGGATTTTAAAGTGGAGCAGGAGCCAGCAGTTTTCTACTTTAATTGCAGGCATTGATGCACCTTAAGTACAATACAATTAGCATGCGATATAAGCTCTAAGCACCGCTGACGGCGCCACTAAAGGTTAATGGTTGGTTAAGCGACTAGCTCACGCGCAAAAGAAGCGCGACGCCGTTGATTGCACGCCAGGCTGCCAGACGTGGGGCCCGTTGTGATACACAGGCCGACCGGCGCCAGAGGACGACGCCGGCGTGACCTCATCGGACATTAAAGCCTATTTTCAAAGATCGCGGTAGGCCCCTGCGCAGCTCTTGAGATACGCATACGTAGCGTGGGTTTTCGCGCGCATAACGTGCACAAATCAATAGCAAGAACTGCGACTGCGCCGCACGTCCGTGACGTCAAGAAAGTACGCAAACAATAATCTAACAAATAAAAGTACGCAAACAATAATCTGACAAATTGCGTCAACTCGCTCCACAGCCGCTTCGCTCCGCAATCGCCAATCGTGGGACGCTACTAGCGCCAAAACCTTTCACACAAATCGCTCGCCCCTCGGACAAACGACTGCATGCGGCACATCTGTTCAGCTACAGCGGGCTCGACCTGACTACCGTGGCCGGCGTCGGTGAGCCGTCGCGGCAGACGGCTGCGCCCCGAGGCGCCCCGGCGCGCCCCGCCCCGCCCCGTCCAGTCGTGCCCGGGGGTCTGCTAGGGTGCTGGGTGGACTCCAGCTACCGTCCCTGACCAGGGCTGTGGGGCTGTCAGTTGCATGGCAGCGGCCGCCGTCACCGCAGACTGCGCCGGCTCCGCTGCATACGGCAGCGCTGCTCCGGGGAGACTGTCCGACGGCCGCCAGTTGCGATGGTGATGACAGCCAGCGATCACAAATGACAGCAGCGGCGGTTACGGCGAGGTGGCGCTTGTCCCTCCATGCGAGCGCGCTTAAAAAGCAGATGCTAAACCTTCAATCGGACATGCGAACAACGGTACGCATTGATGTACGGCGAAAGTATCGCTCCGACGATCAGGACAAACCTGAATTGAATGTGCGTACGTCGTGCAGCAATGACATATCATCATAGAGTTTCGGACTATCTTCACGCCATAAAAGGGGACCCCCGTCATATATGTGGCCGCCCTTCGATCCTGACAGTTATGAGACAAAATGTGCGCATATGTCCCATAAGTCGTGACACTGATGAGACGCGGCGCTCGCAAATGTCAGTCGAGCCTGGCCATGCCGAGCCCCAGAGCGGTCGGCCGTTCAGGAAAGCCTTGCATCGCGCCCTCCGCGGCCATCGCTGCGAGGGAGTGTAGCCAGCCATGAGAGACCCGACTGGGACACTGTGCTCCGGACGGCTTCCACAACGGCCAGGCGGGACCTCGAACAAGGACTTGCCGAATGGTTTTTATAACTGGGACAGAAAGAGCCATCACACCCGGTGCATCTGCCAGAATGCGTCACCACTTCTACCTCGAAATACGCCACATTATCGCCATCCAGCTGCTACGCTCCAGTCATCTGAGAAATCCCGCGCGAGCGGCATTGACCTGGATGGAGGACCCGCGTCCGCCGACGCTGTGGCGTGTCACAGGCCGGCCTGACCCGCCGCTGGAGCCGACCTTCGGATGCGCGCCGGGAGCCACGCGTCTGTCTGACTCGGACCTCGTCTCTGGGCGCCTCGGTCGGCACACGCCGCGTCAGAGTGGGGTCCCCGACCGTATGTGCCCAGGTCTACGCGTCACAAATCCTAGCCCGCAATATATATATAATATATATATATATATATATATATATATATATATATATATATATATATATATATTCTTATTGCATGCTAATGTCGGTTTTAATGAAGCCACATATCACATACACACAAAAGCTTCCGCAGCAGACGAAACGGGATTAACATATGCAAATGTATGCTTCAAATGTCGCTGCACACACCCACTTCTCCCGAGTGGACGGCCGACTCCGCTGCACGCCCTCCCGGGCGCGGCCTGCATGTCTCGAGTGTCGCCCCACCCCCACCCCCACTCTCTCCCCGGTGATAGCCGGCGCGTCGGCGTGGACGCCGCCACCGCACCTGTCTGGTCGGCGCCGCCGGCGTAGAAGGCCTCGTAGCTGTTCCAGCGTTGGACGGGGTCGGGCGCGCGGTCGACGCGGAGCGGCGCCGCCGCCTGGTCCTGGCCCAGGCTCGACGCCGAGAAGTGCAGCTCGACGCCGCCGTCCATCGGGAAGCGCATGTCTGCGGCGGCGGGGTCACGAGGGTCAGCGCGGCGCTCGTCAGGCCGACGGACGCGGACGCGGGGCGGCAGCAGGGCGTGACACGACACCCACGGCGAGCACGGCGAGCACGGCCCGCCGCACCGCGGCCGGAAGCGTTGCAGGCCGCCGGCCGACGATCCCCGGCTGGGCATCCGCCGCCGCTCAGCGGCGGAAGCCGTCCATGGCCGGCTGACGGAACTCACGAGCCGGCCGTGCACGACCTGCCGACCGTCACGGGCCGCGCCCACGGCCAATGTCGGGGCGCCCGGCTGGCGCGGACGCGCTCGTCGGGTGGGAGCGGCGCTGTTCTACCGGACGCACGGGCTGCACCCGCAGCCGTCCGGCGTCCGGCGTCCGGGGCAGGATGGACCGTGAGTCAGCGGCAGCCGCCGTCACCACAAAGGACATCATAGGAACGGGGCACAGCTGAACAGAACGGGGTCACACAGTAACGGAGCACAACCAAACAGATCAGAGATTCGCAGCAACGGAGCACGGATGAACATAACGGGGCTTCGCAGTACAGAAGGCCGGCGGAGCAGGACATCGCAAGCAGTCATTCACGGGTCGGATACACAGCCTGTGGGACAGCGTGCCACCAGAAGAGGTAAGGCTCTCGAACCGCAACAAAGCGGCATTCCAGCAGCCGGCCATGCGACGCAACGGCGGACGCCTCCGCCAGCCGGGCACTGCTCGTGACCGGCCTCCCATTGCCCGGCCTCCGGCACCGCGGGCGCCGTCTGCCGCCAGCCGACACACGGCCGCGGACGGCACAGGAGGGACGGACACTGTCGGCGCGGTCTGCCTCCAGCCGACACACGGCCGCAGACGGCACAGGAGGGACGGACGCTGTCGGCGCGGTCTGCCTCCAGCCGACACACGGCCGCGGAAGGCACCGGGGGACGGACGCTGTCGGTGCGACAGGCGGGACCAGCGGGCCGGTCCCCAGGGCCGGCCCGCTGACGGGGATACCCGGCGGCAGCCCGGCCGGCTCAAATGGTAGGGGAAATACCCGGGCGACGGGGCTCGTGGTGACAGTGATACGAGGCAGGGGCTACCAAGGGCCACGTTAACGTTGGATTAGAAAGGTTGGAGCTGTGATGACCAACATAAATTTTGTTCATTGACATTAAAACACACGGCGCACCTGCGGCCGAACAGCGGGAGATTACCAGAATGACAGAAAAATAGCAAACGACAAAAAGAAGGTAATGGAAACCCCTGAAATTTCCCAAAGCGTTGGTTGCACATATTTCCTGTTTGTGCAGCCTCTTTCTGAACCTGCCTGCTGCCACCCATCACGGCATCTCGAACGATGAATAAATGTATTAGCAAACCTGATCGTGTTGAGTGAGACCAGCAAACGTCCCTTTCTGCGCAGCCTTACCCTGTACCTGCCTGCTGCCATCCATCACTGCCTCTCGAAGAAGGCATCAATGTATCAGCAAGCCTGATCGTGCTGAGTAAGACTATCAACGGTGTGTTTTCACTTTCATGAGCCGTCGCTACCGGTCTCGTCAGTGTTTGTGTCTTTTCTTGTAGCGCTTATCTTACCTTTGTGCCATGCAATGGGACTGGGATCAAACGCTACTGAGGCAGCCAAGTGATGGCATGATTCCTTGATAAATTGACTTGACTTAAAGCTTGCGAGCTCTTTCACGGTGCACTCAGTCTCAATATTAAACCTCTCTTCACAAGCTGCGTCGGCGCGCAATCAAGGCTGCTGTCCCAGATTCGTAGCCGAAAATAGAAAAACTCGAACGGCCCAAGAGCCTCCACTTCCGACTTCACTCAGCTGGGCGATAATGATGATGACCCGCTCTGAGGCGCCCCGATCACGAGGCCGACCAAACTACCACTCTGTAGTTCCGCCAACAGCCGCTGAGCGGCGCCACGTACCGTCGCAGGCGTCGTCCAGGTCTTGCCGCGGGAAGCTGAGCACCGGGTCAGAGACGGCGCACGTGTGGAACTGCACGCGGAACACGACCTGGCGCGTGGTGGCCGACTCGCAGTGGTAGCACTTGATGAGGATGTCTCCCCGCAGTTGGAGCACCATCTCCGGACTGCCAGACGTGGAGAGAGGAAAGTGAGACGTCGCTAGTCCTGGTCACTCATTGAAATTTCTAAGACAGCAGCACATATAAAGACATGACGTAAAGAGACCCTCCAGAATCGCATGTCAACTGGATATTTCACGACGGAAATTCCTAGCCTAAGCGGTGCCACCTGAGGGTGCAGTGAGGCTGCGCAGCTGCACGCGCCGCAAATACAAATGTCTGATGACGGCACGCACGGCCCAGTGGCCACCAGCCGCCCACAACTGCGCCTGACCTGATGACGGTGTACTTGGCGCGGTCGTCGACGCTGTAGACGGCGGACGTCCAGACCGGCACCATGCCCTGGTAGACGCGGACGAAGATGCGACAGCCGCCGGCGGGCCGCAGCTGCGGCGAGCCCACCAGCACCAGGTGGTGCAGACCCAGGGGGCTACTGTTGATCTGGATCAGGCCCGACAGCAGGCCGGCGAAGTAGTTGACGTACCTGACAACGCGCGGTAACAGTGAGCCAGCCGCTCGCACCGACGTCACGCGTGGGGCTGACGCGGTGACGGGCATTCCATTATCCCGCGCAGGTTGTCGCGGTGGCAGGTGGACTCCCCATTTTGAAGGGCATTAGACACGAGGACTGAGCAGCCAGTGTGCCCGAGTCAGCTCCGTCCACCGCCAGCCTGCCGCTGGGGCGCCGCTGACGAGCCAGCCGCGGAGCGTGGCGCCCGACCGGCCCGGAGACGCCTCTGCTGAGGGACACGCTCCCTGGGGTCTACAGGCCCTCACGGCTGAGGCTTCCTTCATCCGGTCCACCCACTTCTCATGGAGCTATGGCTGTATCTAGCATCTCGTAAGCGTCTCACCCGTACTTTTCCCAAAGTTCCGCTCCCAATCTGGCACGTTACCCACTCCACTTGGGCGTCGTTGGGTTGGTTTAACGAGCCGTGAAGTCCTCTACTGAAGACAGAGATAAGGCGAGGAAGCGGGCCCGGCCACCGCCACTGCCCCCCCCCCCCCCCTCCTTCCCCGGCCATCGCCTCCGGCAGCTATGAGGGGGGGGGGGGGAGTGAGCTGGCAGACGTCATTCGCTGCAGGCGACTCTCAGAGTCATTGTCCGGAACGCGAGTGGCGGCGGACGCCCCCCACCCCACCCCTCCCACCTCCTCTGGTTGAGGCCAGGGGCGACTGCGGGCTCCACCCACCGACCCACCTCTCCACCGGCCCGCAGCAAAGTCAGACACGCCGTGCCGGCAAGCCGCCGGCGTCAGCCAGCACGGAAGCCCGGCTCACTACAAAACCGGCCGGCCGCAAGCCAATGAGGTCCGAGGCACCGCATTCAATGAACGCCAATGGTCGCCGTCCATCGCCGCTATCATGGCGTATGGGTGCAGGGTGCAGTGTCGCCTGTTCACGAGTGGCGTTAGGTGCCATGTCGAATCACAGACGACATTCGTCGGGAGCGCGCGGTGCGGTGGCACGTAGTTGCACGCCAAAGGACGTGAAAGATAATGTATTCCAGAAACACGTCTTGCCGTCGTGCCTGTGGCGCTGATGCTTACAACGAGCTGGACTGAAATGTTCTGCATCGTACTGGCAATGCACGCGTCTAGAAAACGCGAGCAGGCCATGACGGCGTTTTTAAAGTTCTGGGCGCAGCATCAATAAAACAAGATATGCATGCATAATGACCAGCATGCTCTGATCCCTGTCGATCCAGCGCACTGGACACCGGCGAATCCCCTTCCACAACGTAAACCGGCCTGGCCATCGCGCAGGACTGCTACAAGCCCATCAAACATATGTATTCCAACTGCATTCTCAATGTGAAGATGGTATTGTACAGCGGTTCACCCTCAACCGATCCTGACCAAATGAAACATTTCCCTTATTCGCGGTCTGCTTTCGTCCGCAACACAATGGGCTACGGCGGAGCGTGATCATATTGAAAGCGCCACGTTCGCGTGCTCGCCTCCGATAGTAACCAATGCCTCCGACGGTACGGGTACGCCTGAGTACGCAATATCCGCCTGGGTACGCAACGCCCAGGCGGATATTCAGCTCAGCAAACAAGCTTGGCTAAGCCCGACACCTTGCAGGCGCCACGCCCCAGCTCACCGTTTCTGGCTCGGATGGTCCAGGTGTCGGATCTTGTCGTCAAAGAACTTCTTCATGGCGAACCTGTCGAGCGCCTGCTCCGGACTGCGGCAGATGTTGGAGTAGTGGATGTACGCGCTGACGACCACGCCAATCCGGTCCCAGCCGCCTCTGCAACAACGCCCGCCGTCGACGGTGAGCCGGGTAGAGCGCGCAGCCGAGACGCTGCGTGACGCGTGACGCGTCCGAGGTCCGACGCGACACGTCACGTCACGCCACGTCACGCGTCAGGTTACTGTGGCGCGCTGACCCGGTGGGTGATGAGAACTGAGAACTCCGCGTGGTGGCGACGCCGTGTTGAAACGGCTGCAATCGCTGAACACGAACGCAGTGCAGATCTGTATTCGCCGGAACGACATCAGTGCCGAAGACACCTGGCCACAACAACATGTCGGGACAGTGCGGCAGTCAGGTCTGGCCCAGCCCGGCGCCGCCTGCCAGCTTCAGCGGCTCGGCGCGCTGCAGCCGGCGGCCGTCGGAGCCGACGACGGGAAAGATAACGCCCCTCCCCCGCCCACCTCTGCAAAAACAACGGCGCAGATCGCGGCCGGACAAAGGCCTGACGTGTCGAGGCCGTGCCAGCGTCTGGGCGTGCCAGGCCGATGGTGGCGAACCCGTGCCATCGCTTGGCGGGGCGAGGCGATGGCGGAGGAGTCGTGCCGTTGCGTGTCATATTTCATGGAGTCGTGCCATGTTTCATGGAGCGTGCCATATTTTTCTAGGACTGTTTTGTTATCTAACTGCTCCGTCTTTTTGCGGGGGGGGGGGGCAGTGTTCTTTCACGGTGTGTGATCTGGTCTCACATTGAGGTCAGGCAAGCATGGGTGAGGATAATCAGGGTCCCTAATGGAATACAAAGCTCCACACATGAGGAACGATGTCACAGGAGCTATTGACTTCAAATGGGTGACGGGGGAGGGAGGAGGGGGGAGGGGGCTGGTGTCTGGTGCCAGGTGTATCTAGTGTCGGGTGTCGCATAGGCGTGGTGCTGGATGCTGAGAACCAGCTATATCTACTACTGGGTGCCGACAGCAACGGTTATTGTGTACATATTCTACATTTCTATTTAAGTGTCGGCCGCATCAGTGGTAGGATGCCACGTGCATATAAAAAGGCTGCAACGCATATGTGGTAACGGTGGCGAGGGTGACCAGGACGCCTGGCGCCGACTGTGAAGGCTGCCGGGTGTTTGCGGCGCCGGACTGCCGGGGAAGAGGGTGTCCGCCGGGCGTCAGGTATCTCTTATGCCTGGTACGTCTGGCGTTTGGTGACGCGGGTGTCAGGCATATCCCATGCCGAATGACTGTATCTGAGATGCCGTATGCGGTACCAGGTGCCCGGTACGTCCGATGCCAAATGCCCGCAGGGTACACCCTGTGCCGGACCCCCGCCGGTGCCGGGTACCGAGGGCGACGGGAGTCCCTGAGGGCGCCGGCGCCGGGTACCTGTCGCCGCTGTCGCCGCGAGAGTGCAGCACCGCCACGTTGTGCGGCTGGGCAGCCGTCCAGCTGTCGATGGCCTTGCAGATGCTGCAGAGCTTGTCGAGCGGCGGCGCCAGCGTCTCGGGCCAGCCGTACTCGGCCACCTGGCGGTGCAGCTCCGACAGCTCCGGACGGCGCTCCGACAGGTTGAAGATCTGCGGCGTACCGCACAGGGCGGGTCAGGTCAGGTCAGCTCAGATCAGCTCAGTTTAGCTCAGGCCAGCGTAGCTCAGGCCAGCTCAGCTCAGCTTAGCTCAGCTTGGCTTGGCTCAGCTCATGTCGTACTCATCTCAGCTCAGCTCAGCTCAGCTCAGGTCGTGCTCACTCAGGCCTAGGCAGCGTGGTTCCGGAACTTCCAGATGACGCTTCGCTCGTGCGTGTCATGACTGTCTGCATGTGTGTCACGCGTAACCACTGCATAGACCATCCGACTACACGGTCGTCACGTCAGCCGGTGTTAGCGTCACGCATATTCTGCTGCACAGACTCACTCCGGTCGGACGGAGGCGCATTGACAGAGCGGGTTACTACGTCCGACGTCTTGTCTGTTGAGTACGCCCACATCGACGCCACGGCATTTGGCTGAGGTTGACTTCTTTCGCATCGCTACAGTGCTGACACGACATTGTTCGCAGTTGGTTAAGCTGGATTGTTTTTTTTTTTAAACAGTGTTCTAGTCGTTCTTAGCAAATCAAATTACATCACTTCCTCATACGCCCTACCCTTCAAAGAGAACCTTTTGGAACCTATTAGTTCCAGTAGGTCCGGGAATCTTTCAGTTTCAACATGACCGGGTATCTATTGGTTTCCAGACACCAATAATTGAATGCCTTCCTGTCAATTACAAGACGTTTGCGTTAATCCTCGGCAAAATGGATCCTTACCGGCAGGACCACATTCCACCGGTCCACCCATCACCAAAAGACCGGCACAGCTCTAATCCCAATTACCATGTAGCTGTCGCCGTGCTTGGTCTGCAGCATCTGCGCCACTTCCCGTAGATTTTCCCGGTAGGTGGCAGCATCAACGCCCGGTGGAAAGCAGAGCGCCATCACGCGCTGGGTGACGAAGTTGAGCTCCATGCTGGTCTGACCTGGCCGCTCCCGAGACCTCCGCCCAGCCACCAACCTGCCCTGAGGGAGCTGTAACAGAGCGAACGGGCACAGGTCAGCACGGAGACCACCGCTTAGCCACTAACCTGCCCTGAGGGAGCTGTAACAGAGCGAGCCGGCACAGGTCAGCACGGAGACCACCGCTCAGCCACCAACCTGCCCTGAGGGAGCTGTAACAGAGCGACCCCTGTTAACAGTAACCCGGCACAGGTCAGCACGGAGACCTCCGCCCAGCCACCAATATGCCCTGAGGGAGCTGTAACAGAGCAAGCCGGCACAGGTCATCATTAAAATAGTCTGCGCAGATAACCGCCAGACCGCGCTGCGCTGGGGTTTCCTAGCTCGATGTTTCTTCTCAAAGTTGACCGGGAACTTGCCCTGAGGCGGCCCCATCCGTGGGAACGGGTTCCGGCCGGCCGTGGCAGCAAGAGCGACTGCGTCCGGAAAGTTCGGTTCCTATCGTCTGGTGTTAATCGCTCCAATAAGCCGACGCCAAGTGCCACTTGAGCAGAAGGAGCTCGCCAATTCACGAGCGAGCGTCGGACGCGGATCGGGCCTCTGCTGCAGCATGACCTTGGTGACACTGCCGCCGCACTGTTGACACGACGCGGCGATACTGGCGTGCCGGTCGAGCAAACCGACTCGATCAGGGCGTCCATTGTGCAAATGCCGAAGTGGCCGCCCGCCGGCAGGTGGCGCTGATACGGTGACACGGCGCGAAGCCGCGGCCGCCGGCGTCCGCGGGCGGCGGGCCTGTGAAGACAGCACGTGTGCCGCCACCGGCCGCCGCCGCCGCGGTGGACAGACAGAGCCAGCCCTTGTTCTCACGAGCGTGTGGCGCCGCGATAGGCGCGCGGACCGCTGCCGGCTGCAGGGCGGGACTGCGGTGCTCTCCCGCGTCGGTGTGGCGTGGAGGTGAGCTCCAGCTCTTGCCGGCGGCGTGCCAGTGGTACTCTGTGTAATGGGCTGTGCGCGTGGCAGTCGAATTATGCGTGATCTTGGCGAGCAATCTTTCCTTTTCAAGCAACCTTTCGGTCACGAGGTCAGAAAACCAGCATGTGGGCGACTAAGCGTTAGCGCAGCCAATGCACGCACTGCATCACTCCAGAAATTCGACGAATTCAGTGTATGTCACCATATGAAGGACTCTCATAACATGCATGCCAGGCATTTGGTTCTGTGCCTGGTTTGGTGGGGCAGAGACCGAAGCCCAACCCGAGGCCGGAGCCGGAGCCGGAGCCGGAGCCGCGACTGGAGCAGGGGCTGAAGCCGGGCCGGGGCCGGAGCCGGGCCGGGGCCGGAGTCGAAGCCGCGGCTGGAGCAGGGGGCGAAGCCGGGGCCGGGGGCCCGAGCCGGAGCCGCGGCTGGGGCAGGGGCCGGGGCCGGAGCCGGGCCGGGGCCCGAGCCGGAGCCCGCGGCTGGAGCAGGGGCCGAAGCCGGGCCGGGGCCGGAGCCGGGGGCCGCGGCTGGAGCAGGGACCCGTCAACAGCGACGCTGGCCGGCTGATTGGCCGGCACCAGCGGCTACCGTAAATATTTACCGACCAGATGGACGGCTGTCGACTCCCGACACACCGACCAGGGAGGCGTCAGCCGACTCCCGGTACACGGACCAGGGGGGCGCCAATCGACTCCCGGTACACCAAACAGAAGGGCGCCAGTCGACTCCCGACACAACCGACCAGGGGGCGCCAATCGACTCCCGGCACACCGACCAGGGGGCGTCAGTCGACTCCTGGCACACCGACCAGAGGAGCGTGAGTCGACTCCCGGTACACACCAACCTGAGGGGCGCCAGTCGACTCCAGGTACACCGACCACGGGAGTGCCGGCCAATCCCCGACACACAGGGGGCCGACCCCGACTCAGGCGTCAGTTCACAGCCGCGCCGTCAGCACCGTCTCAGACCGGGCCGCCGGTCGTTCGCGTCGCACCGTGCCGAGTCGGCCCCGGTGGGACCGGTCCTGCAGCCGCGCGCACACCGCTCTGATCTCGTTACGCGGCCCGACCGGCGGCCGCCGGCGCAGCTGAGCTGGCGGCCGGCGTTCTTCTACGTCAAAAGCGTCCGCCGCACGCCTCGTCACGCGCTGCTGCGGAGCGTCTCCGCTGGTGAAGCGAGTCGTCGCTGGCTCAGCAGCGCCGGCCTCGTCAGCCTGCGGGACGGCGTTCTCCTGGTTCTGCGGCGCACCGTCGCGGAGCTCGCGCGCCAGCGGGGGCCCAGGTTGCGCTCATGGTTGGCGCGAGAGTGCGGCGGAGGACTGCTGAATGGCGCCAGCTGATCATCCTCTCCGATTGGCGGGAATCATAGTGGCCGACTGGACTCCCGACTGGTGTTGGCGGGACTCCTGACTAGTGCTAATTTGACTCCCGACTGGACTCCCAACAGGTGCCGACTGGACTCCCGACTGGTGCCGACTGGACTCCCGACTGGTGCAAACTGGACTCCCGACTGGACTCCTGACTGGTGCCAACTGGGCTCCTGACTGGTGCCGACTGAACTCCCGACTGGTGCCGACTGGACTCCTGACTGGCGCCGACTGGACTCCTGACTGGTGCCGAATAATGTTCAGCACAGGCTGATGGACGCGACGCTGGACCCAGACGCCCGGAGCTCGTGACCACGCAGCTGATTGCCACCCATCCAAAGCACGAACACGTCTCTCGGCGGGTCACAAGGACCATGGCGGGCAGCACGTGCCGTTCGGAGGTAATGGGTCATTCCAGCAAAGCTTCTGTTACAGTCAGATATGCCCCATTCTATGCTACATTTGTCCCTAGAAGCAATCCTTTCCATCTCAGCGTTTCGAAGTGCTTTCCATCCCTGAGTCGCACCTGCGACTCCCATCAAGTGCGGAGAGATTGGACCAGAAGCTCACGCGCAAATCCCATTTTGTATGCAGATTTACCTGTGCCCGCGCTTTGCAAGCTGGTGCCTGGCCACGGTGTCACGCGCACCTCATAGCCGCCACGCCGCTCTCACCGGTCGAGTCACTGGCTTCACCGGCAGGCCACCGATCACATGCCGTTTCCGGTTGACAGCCCGAACTTAATCCGCTGAATCACTTACAACTTCTGATTCGATTCCCACCACGGGATTCGTCCGTCGCAGTCCGCTGGGTGGACTTCAGCCACCGCTCGAACCGTCGTCCTTCCCCGCTTCCGGCAGCCAGTAAAGCCCCGGCTCTTCTCTGAGGTCGCCCCGCGTCAGTTCGGTCCGCACCCCGCTGCACTCCCCCCGCTCCGCCGCACCCGCGCCCGGGCGGCTGCTGGGGTGCGGGAACGCCGCAGCACTCCACCGCGGGCGCTGCCGTCGGCGACACACTGCGCCTCGGACCGCAGCGGCCACGAATCGACCCGGCCAACCGGGCTGCACGCCGCGATTAGATACAGCCAAATTGATCTGGCCGTGGCCGCACCTGAGATAAGGGAGCGCGTTGCGGACGGGAGTCGGGCCGGCGGCGCCGCAGAACCGGCCGGCGCGCGGCGCCGAGCGGGCCGCCCAACCGGTCAGAGCCGGGCCCCGCCGGCTCCACCCGCCGCGGGCCGTCCCACGGCCGCCCGGGCGCGCCGCTCCGGCCCGGAAGGTCCGCCGCCGAGAGAACGGACCCATGGTCCCCGCAGGCTGACCAGGAGCGTGGTGCCAGACGCAGGCCGACGCGTCTCCCGCTGGGACGTCCCGCACGGACCGTAACCGACACCACGTTGTCAGGAGAGGCCGACCGCGAATGTCGGCATTGAGCCGACCACCAACCTCAAGTGCGCGGGAACGCTGAAGTGTTGCCGTGCGTGCGTGCCCATACGGCAACGAGAGCGGAAAGCAGGACGAAAAATGGTCCGATCAGCCTGATAATGCTGATTAGTTGTTTCTGTGCCAGAGCACCTCCAGGAAATTTGTCCAGACGCTGGGCTTTTGAGTCGGCAGCTGAGCTCACGGCTACTAGTGCCAAGAAGGCAATACACGGGAGGACGTGCCTCGGGGACTGCTCACTGACAAGGCGGGAGGACACGCCTCGAAACTGCTCACTGACAAGGCGAGAAGACATGCCTCGGGAGCTGCTCACTGACAAGGCGGGAGGACAAGTCCCGGGGACTGCTCACTGACAAGGCGGAGGACACGCCTCAGGGACTGCTCACTGACGAGGCGAGAGGACACGCCTCGGGGACTGTTCACTGACAAGGCGGGAGGACAAGCCTCGGGGCTGACCAGTACGGCGGGAGGAAACGCCTCGGGGACTGCTCACTGACAAGGCGAGAGGACACACCTCAGGGACTGTTCACTGACAAAGCGGGGGGACACGCCTCGGGGACTGCTCACTGACAAGGCGGGAGGATTCTCTTCGGAGCTTTACATGACACACACACACACACACATATACATATATATATATATATATATATATATATATATGCGATATACTGCGGCGATGTGCGCGGCGCCCGCGGCGTCGCGGACTCACCGGTTTAGTTGGTGGCTGCCGTGGTTTCACTAGTGGGTCATTCTGGAGCTGAAAAAGAACAAAAGAGTTAGCCGACCACCCTTACCGTCAGCAATTAGCACGCAAGACGCCGATGGTTTTTAACAAGGTGATCAGTCTTCGCCAGTGTCCAGAAACCGGAACGTTTTAATTGGGCATAATATAGCTGACACACAAAAACGATGCAACTGTCAATGTCTTACGCCGTTTTCTGACAGATTTGCTCAGCACCGGACGGGCTGGAAGAACGAAAGGAACTCCTGGTTTCAGGTGCTGTGAATGTCAGACAAAAGCACAAGCAACGAAAACAACAACAATAATCCGATGCAGCCGGAAGGGAAGCATATTATTATTAACTGTTATCTCGTCAGAATGCAGAGCATGTGTCCGAATCCAAAAGACGTTCATGGTACATAGCAATTGTTAAAGGGTTATATTGGCCGGGATTGGGTGCAGCTAACATAAATTTGTTGGGTTACATGCGAAGAACATTGCATCATCCACTACAAAGTCCCACGGTGTCTTCAGCTATGCCGATAGTCGCCCTTCCGTGAAAATACTGTGGCATTGGGTACGCATTTATGAACGCTTGCCGGAGCCACAAAATACAAATTGTGTCAACAAAATACGCGGCTGGTATACACCGCAGCAGCGGTGCATACCAGTCGCGTGTTGACTCATTGTTCTGCCCTCTACGTACACGTGTAACATAAACATACCTATTGGTACGCGCATTTTCGGAACATTATTTGCAATAATAGATTTAGAGTCATCCACTAGCGTCCCACTTCAAGAATGCGTCCTCCTTGGTGCAACAGCGTCTCCGCAAGCGCACGGCAGTCTTCGGAAGCGCTATCAGCCGGTGCGCAGAACACCCGAAGCAATCCGCCGCTTGTCCCGCCTGGCCACGGCCGCTGAGCCCCGGCGTTGCGTCCGCACAACACGCCTGTTGCAGTACCCGGCGGCGCGCGAGCCACCGAACAATGGCCGGGGCTCGTACGGAAGCTAACGGCTCCGGTTCGCGGTCAGGTGACATGAGGCCCTCAACTGCGTGACAGCATCGCAGCGACCCTCTGACACGCCCCATCAGCACGTGACATTACTGCTGTGACCCCACAGCGATGGCACGGCCGCGCGACCCCCGCGCCGCGGCGGCGGGACGTGCGTGTCCGACCTGCCGGCACCGGCGAGCGGGCCGACGACAGGTGCCGATGAGGCGGCCACCCCGCCCCGCCGCCACCCCCAGGCCGCCACCGTCAGCCGCATTGATCCCCGCCGGCGGCGTGTCCCCGTCACAGTGCCGGTCAATGGTGGGTCGTGCACCGCGCCCAGCCCACCGCACTGCGCATCGGCCACTTGCCCGAGCCCGGCTGCCAGCCGACGCGAGCGTACGCCGTCAGTTACGCCGAGTTTGACCCACGGAGAAGCTGAGTAGAGCGCGTGAACATGCCTTTGGTGAAAGAACAGTTCACCCAACTAGGCTCAAAACTGCCGAGCAGGCGGCTCCCCGTGCAGTTTTTCCACTCCTCCATCTCGTTGTCTCCGACAGCTCGTCGATGAGATTACAAAGCGAGCACCTGTCAGCCGCTCACACTACCCTGAGACCTCCGAGAGCTGCAGCCTCAACCCAGGTGCGTCGATCGAGCGCCAGCGCGCCTCGTTCGACGCTTCAAACCGGTGACAATCGTTCGCGGGAGGCCGGAGCGGCGCGTGCAGGCCGTACGGCGGCCCAACAGGTGCCACATCCCACTCCACCAACAGAGCTGAGGGGTGCCACGCATCAGCACGCAGGATGAGAAGTCGAACACCCCGACGATAGTCTATGCCAGCCACCTGTGACTCAGGCGTGAAGCCAAGAGCTCCTATTCTACCAACAATGATCGCAACTATTGCAAAATAGCCATGCTTGTAGTACATATATCCGACGTAGTTTGCTCCTTTACGGGACGTCTGTCAGGGCCAAGCGACGGCATGCAGCGATGTGCCCCCCCCCCCCCCGCGCCGGACCGCGCCGGCACGCGCCGCCGGCATCCATGCCTCGCTCCGTACTCGTGCGCGCGCCTGGTAGGCGCTGATGTCGTGGCTGAGCCGGCGACGCATCTTGGCGGCGGCGCGTGACCGGCGCGGCGCCCGGCCGCCGTCCGGCTCGCTCTCCGAGCCCGTGTCGGCCGCGGCCGCCGGTGCCGGTGCCGCCGCAGCCGGCACCGGCTCCGGTAGACTGCGCGTCATGCGCTGCTCGCGCCGCCGCCGGTGCTGCTCGCGCTGTTCGCGCCGCTGCTGGTAGGGCCAGGTAGTCCCGGAAGTACTCCATGTTACGCAGGACCTGCTGCATGGCTGCACGGTGGCTGGAGCTACATGGCCGCGCCGGTGCGGTCCGGCCGGCGCCGTCAGCGGGCGCCGGTGAGCCCTCTCGCAGCGCACACCCTCACGCAGCGGCCCGGAGATCACGCTCACCACCCGCCGGCATCGCACCAAGTGGGGTCCGTGGACTGTTTCAGACCGGATATCTTTGTCCTTCCCACGCGACCTCAGCGCGCGCTCAACAGAAAGTCAACACCACTGACACCTCTTCCACAAGGCAGACACGAGCTGCCCTCTCAGCTGACGCGTTCACATTCGGAGCCTCTCCAGCACGCGGTTCAAACGAAGCCCATGCAGTTGGGGGTCAGCACGGCCGCGGGCGGCGGGGTCTTCCCGTGCCAGTTCCCTCGGCGGTCCACTCGACCCGCTTCCGGGCCGGGGCGCCGGCGTGCCCGCTTCAGGTCACCGACGACACTGCTTGTTCGCGCCGATGTGCACAGGGAGCTGAAGTCGGCCTCGAGCTGGCCACCGCCGCACCTCCGCGCGGTGCCCCGAGGCGGTCAGCCGCGGTCGCTCGGCGTGGCCGTCTCTCCGGCGGCTGGGACGGCGCGTCGGGCATCGACTGACGGCGCGGCGTGCTGCAGAGACGGCGGCGCGGCCGGAGCTGCGCGCTCCAGCGCCGATCGATGCCAGCCGAGCTGCAGACACTGCCGGGACAGCATGGGAGCAGCGACCGGGAAAGGACTAAACAGCAGCTGCCGGGACAGGATCAAACAGCAGCAGCCGGGATAGCATGGAGCAGCGACCTGGATAGAACCAACAGCAGCTGTCGGAACAGGACTTAAACAGCAGCTGCCTGGACAGGATCAAACAACAGCTGCCGGGACAAGATCAAGCAGCAACTGCCAAGACCGGATCGAACAACAGTCGTCGGGACAGAACTAATCAGCAGCTGCCGGGAAAGTATTAAGGAGCAGCTGTTGGACAAAATCAAACAGCAGCTGCTGGGGGCAGAACAGATACCAGCTGCCGAGATCTCCTTGATTTGTCTCACTTTCCAGTGTTTCTTTCTGTCCATGAAGTTTATCTCATTCCATGCCGGCTGGCCATCGACTTCGGACCATGTATGCTTGTCACATCAGCATTCAGACCTCCGCTCAGACGGTTACTTATTTGCGTTTTTCCTGTCCGACCGATACAGGACGTCCCTTCTGCCATGGAGGATCTGCTCCGATCTGTCGTATGTCGTATGCGCGGTTCTTCACGGGCTCCTTGGTGTCGGTGGTCTGACGTTGGTCAGCGTTTCCCGGAGCGTTGAGACGCTTTTGAAGGCCACCCGATATCCCATCGTCCACACATCACTATAATCTTGTCTGACAGGTCCCTTTCGTCGGTAATGATACCGTTGATAATAAAAATGATGCCGGTAATGAATACCGCAGTTCCATTATTATTTTGGCATCCCTGTTTGTTCTGGATGATTTTCGGCATCTAGGCTGAGAAGTGTTTTGGTTACCCGTTCCTGCGGAGTGCCTGGGTTAAGTGGCTTAATTCTCACTTTCCCTAGTTTCATCATCGTCCATCTGACGACATTTGCACAAAACTGAAGGCATCTCACCATGCCTTTCTTGACCGCCTTCAGGTGGCGCGACTGGAAGTTCACGCAGCGACCGGTTGCGGTTGGTTTCCGGCATGTCCCCGGCAGTTCGCACTCTTTTCGGTAGCGCGTCATCGGTCTCCAACCTGTTCGGCACAATGGTGACGGCTTCATGTGTCGGTCCGTTGTTGCACAGGCTCGCTACGTCGAACCTGGTTCTTTGTAGGCCCTGTGTCTGGTCAGACGCACATCTTGTACTACTGAAGTGGAGTAGACTGATTTCTTCACGCATGACAATGACTTGCTCCTGGAAGGACTGATTCTATTGATGATCACTGTCTTCTTTCCGCTTGACCATGAGCTCGCTTAGCGGACAGCAAGTGGAGTCCGAAGCCGACAATGTGTCTTAGATATATGTTGGTCTTGTACATCTTTGGTAGTACGTAGATGTGAGTTAGCTTGCCGTGATGTTGATTTAGATTTTGGCATTGAGCAGCGTATGTTGATAATCTGTTTCGTCCTTGTTCATCTTTAGGAGACTGGTCAATTTCCGTTCGGTTGCTGACGTAGGATCTTTCTTCGGTTTGCTGCATGTCACACCACTCACCAAGTTGTTCGTTCACCTTGCGAGTATTTTCTGCTTTGGTTTATGACTACTGTGGGCAAGGTCTTTGTCACCTGGGAATGTGATGGCAATCTCGTTATTATCCAGCGTCTTGATGGCCGCTTTTTCTTCTTTTGTCGCATTTGGCTTCTGTGGTTGGACACTTTCTGATGCTTGCCTGACATTCTGGTGTAGCTCATCTTCCGGTTTTCTCACGTCCCGCGTTGCAGTCTCTGCTATATGGGCCACGATGCCTGGACAGTGCCTTCGCGACTTCAAAGCAGCGAAGTTCGGTCCTTCCGGTTCGGTCCTTGAGGCTGTGTTATTGCTCTCGAGCTCCTCCAGCTTTTGGACGTGAATCTCCTTCACCCTCTGATCTTTGGCTGCGTGAGCTCTTGTGGTGAGTTCCATAATGGGGGTGAGATCTTCATCCGTCCTAGTTGTGACCTCGCCTTTGACTCGACGTTTGATAATGACTTTTCTAGATTTGTCCTTGCTCCAGCGGTGGAGTCCGTCCAGCTCGCCTCTCAGAGCGTGACTCGTTATTTCATCTATCAGTCTGACCCGTTCGCTCACGATTGAGTTTCAATTTTAAACCGTGCGCGATCAACGTCTCTACAACTGACCGAAAAGCCGGATGATTCTTTGCGCGCACTAGCCTGATGCTCCACTTTCTCCATTTTCGTCACCTGGATGCCGCGTCGGGTCGGCAACAATTAGCTGCAACGTTACAGAATGAGACCAGGCGTGCGTAACAACGAATAGAAAAATTGTTTGGACTATCGTCTCTGTTCAGTGTGCAAGTAAACACACAACGTCTTGGCCATTCCACCACTTCGTCGGGAATCTTTCCAGAACGATGCCGCTTCTTATATATGAAGTGTGCAGCCATACGTCACGTGAGCAGATGTCCTGCGATGTAAGCAGCTGTCTGTGATGTAGCAGCTGTCCTGTGATGTAAGCAGATGTCTGTGATGTAAGCGGCCGTCTGTGATGTAGGCAGCTGTCCTGTGATGTAAGCAGATGTCTGTGATGTAGGCAGCTGTCTGTGATGTAAGCAGCCGTCTGTGATGTAAGCAACTGGCCACGATGTGAGCAGGAAAGAGCTGATCTTTGAGCGATCAAATCACTGAGACAGGGAACTAGACTGCAGCTGGTGAAGAGCTACCAGGACATGACCTAGCCTCTTCGGGATTACCAAACAGCGTGAGCAAGCGTCAGCAGTGTGGGACAGGCCCGGTACAACGTTCTGACCTTTCTACCCTAACTGCATCGCGGCAGTTCCCGCCTACATCCCAACAGCACGTTGCAAAACACTTAGATTGCAATGCCGTCACGAGTCAATTGCAGCATGACATCACACCAAATTTCACCTTTCAAATGGACGCTCCCTCCCCACATCACAAGTGAGCTTGAGGTGAAGCTCGGCAAAAATCGCACAGAATCACGCGATGCCACGGACCACGCCACGTAACGGATCACGTCGTGGAGCGAATCACGCGGGACGTGGCCTTCGTCGCTCCGACGTTGCCGTCTTTGGCGCCGTCAAGGACCTTCCATGTAATTTGGAAGTCGCTGGAAGAAATTACAAGAAACGGCGAATTTGGCATGGCGGGTTACTCAATGCTTTCATACCGTGGGTGCGATTCTTGTCACTGGGAAACACATAGGCCAAAATTCAGTCTTGTCGACACATTCGCGCGATTAGTGCCTGAAGTGTTCGGTTTTCAACTCACAGTCAAAGCTTTGATCTCAACCAAACGGGAGCTAATAAAATAAATCATGCCGATAATAGGGTTCAGTGAACTCAACATAAAAGGAGAAGTCCACGAAAAATATCACGC
>NW_023596225.1:40592949-40701458 GCF_011947565.3 Pollicipes pollicipes | reverse complement strand
CAGCTGCGCAGCCTCACTGCACCCTCAGTGGCACCGCGCGCTAGGATTTCCGTCGTGAATATCCAGTTGACATGCGATTCTGGAGGGTCTCTTTACGTCATGTCTTTATATGTGCTGCTGTCGTAGAAATTTCAATGAGTGACCAGGACTAGCGACGTCTCACTTTCCTCCTCTCCCCTCTGGCAGTCCGGAGATGGTGCTCCAACTGCGGGGAGACATCCTCATCAAGTGCTACCACTGCGAGTCGGCCACCACGCGCCAGGTCGTGTTCCGCGTGCAGTTCCACACGTGCGCCGTCTCTGACCCGGTGCTCAGCTTCCCAGCGGCAAGACCTGGACGACGCCTGCGACGGTACGTGGCGCCGCTCAGCGGCTGTTGGCGGAACTACAGAGTGGTAGTTTGGTCGGCCTCGTGATCGGGGCGCCATCAGAGCGGGTCATCATCATTATCGCCCAGCTGAGTGAAGTCGGAAGTGGAGGCTCTTGGGCCGTTCGAGTTTTTCTATTTCGGCTACGAATCTGGGACAAGCAGCCTTGATTGCGCGCCGACGCAGCTTGTGAAGAGAGGTTTAATATTGAGACTGAGTGCACCGTGAAAGAGCTCGCAAGCTTTAAGTCAAGTCAATTTATCAAGGAATCATGCCATCACTTGGCTGCCTCAGTAGCGTTTGATCCCAGTCCCATTGCATGGCACAAAGGTAAGATAAGCGCTACAAGAAAAGACACAAACACTGACGAAACCGGTAGCGACGGCTCATGAAAGTGAAAACACACCGTTGATAGTCTTACTCAGCACGATCAGGCTTGCTGATACATTGATGCCTTCTTCGAGAGGCAGTGATGGATAGGCAGCAGGCAGGTACAGGGTAAGGCTGCGCAGAAAGGGACGTTTGCTGGTCTCACTCAACACGATCAGGTTTGCTAATACATTTATTCATCGTTCGAGATGCCGTGATGGGCTGCAGCAGGCAGGTTCAGAAAGAGGCTGCACAAACAGGAAATATGTGCAACAAACGCTTTGGGAAATTTCAGGGGTTTCCAGTACCTTCTTTTTGTCGTTTGCTATTTTTCTGTCATTCTGGTAATCTCCCGCTGTTCGGCCGCAGGTGCGCCGTGTGTTTTAATGTCAATGAACAAAATTTATGTTGGTCATCACAGCTCCAACCTTTCTAATCCAACGTTAACGTGGCCCTTGGTAGCCCCTGCCTCGTATCACTGTCACCACGAGCCCCGTCGCCCGGGTATTTCCCCTACCATTTTGAGCCGGCCGGGCTGCCGCCGGGTATCCCCGTCAGCGGGCCGGCCCTGGGGACCGGCCCGCTGGTCCCGCCTGTCGCACCGACAGCGTCCGCCCCCCGGTGCCGTCCGCGGCCGTGTGTCGGCTGGAGGCAGACCGCGCCGACAGCGTCCGTCCCTCCTGTGCCGTCTGCGGCCGTGTGTCGGCTGGAGGCAGACCGCGCCGACAGTGTCCGTCCCTCCTGTGCCGTCCGCGGCCGTGTGTCGGCTGGCGGCAGACGGCGCCCGCGGTGCCGGAGGCCGGGCAGTGGGAGACCGGTCACGAGCGGTGCCCGGCTGGCGGAGGCGTCCGCCGTTGCGTCGCATGGCCGGCTGCTGGAATGCCGCTTTGTTGCGGTTCGAGAGCCTTACCTCTTCTGGTGGCACGCTGTCCCACAGGCTGTGTATCCGACCCGTGAATGACTGCTTGCGATGTCCTGCTCCGCCGGCCTTCTGTACTGCGAAGCCCCGTTATGTTCATCCGTGCTCCGTTGCTGCGAATCTCTGATCTGTTTGGTTGTGCTCCGTTACTGTGTGACCCCGTTCTGTTCAGCTGTGCCCCGTTCCTATGATGTCCTTTGTGGTGACGGCGGCTGCCGCTGACTCACGGTCCATCCTGCCCCGGACGCCGGACGCCGGACGGCTGCGGGTGCAGCCCGTGCGTCCGGTAGAACAGCGCCGCTCCCACCCGACGAGCGCGTCCGCGCCAGCCGGGCGCCCCGACATTGGCCGTGGGCGCGGCCCGTGACGGTCGGCAGGTCGTGCACGGCCGGCTCGTGAGTTCCGTCAGCCGGCCATGGACGGCTTCCGCCGCTGAGTGGCGGCGGATGCCCAGCCGGGGATCGTCGGCCGGCGGCCTGCAACGCTTCCGGCCGCGGTGCGGCGGGCCGTGCTCGCCGTGCTCGCCGTGGGTGTCGTGTCACGCCCTGCTGCCGCCCCGCGTCCGCGTCCGTCGGCCTGACGAGCGCCGCGCTGACCCTCGTGACCCCCGCCGCCGCAGACATGCGCTTCCCGATGGACGGCGGCGTCGAGCTGCACTTCTCGGCGTCCGAGCCTGGGCCAGGACCAGGCGGCGGCGCCGCTCCGCGTCGACCGCGCGCCCGACCCCGTCCAACGCTGGAACAGCTACGAGGCCTTCTACGCCGGCGGCGCCGACAGACAGGTGCGGTGGTGGCGGCGTCCACGCCGACGCGCCGGCTATCACCGGGGAGAGAGTGGGGGTGGGGGTGGGGCGACACTCGAGACATGCAGGCCGCGCCCGGGAGGGCGTGCAGCGGAGTCGGCCGTCTACTCGGGAGAAGTGGGTGTGCGCAGCGACATTTGAAGCATACATTTGCATATGTTAATCCATTTCGTCTGCTGCGGAAGCTTTTGTGTGTATGTGATATGTGGCTTCATTAAAACCGACATTAGCATGCAATAAGAATATATATATATATATATATATATATATATATATGCATATATATATATATATATATATATATATATATATATATATATATATATTGCGGGCTAGGATTTGTGACGCGTAGACCTGGGCACATACGGTCGCGGACCCCACTCTGACGCGGCGTGTGCCGACCGAGGCGCCCAGAGACGAGGTCCGAGTCAGACAGACGCTTGGCTCCCGGCGCGCATCCGAAGGTCGGCTCCAGCGGCGGGTCAGGCCGGCCTGTGACACGCCACAGCGTCGGCGGACGCGGGTCCTCCATCCAGGTCAATGCCGCTCGCGCGGGATTTCTCAGATGACTGGAGTGTAGCAGCTGGATGGCGATAATGTGGCGTATTTCGAGGTAGAAGTGGTGACGCATTCTGGCAGATGCACCGGGTGTGGTGGCTCTTTCTGTCCCAGTTATAAAAACCATTCGGCAAGTCTTTGTTTGAGGTCCCGCCTGGCCGTTGTGGAAGCCGTCCGGAGCACAGTGTCCCAGTCGGGTCTCTCATGGCTGGCTACACTCCCTCGCAGCGATGGCCGCGGAGGGCGCGATGCAGGGCTTTCCTGAACGGCCGACCGCTCTGGGGCTCGGCATGGCCAGGCTCGACTGACATTTGCGAGCGCCGCGTCTCATCAGTGTCACGACTTATGGGACATATGCGCACATTTTGTCTCATAACTGTCAGGATCGAAGGGCGGCCACATATATGACGGGGGTCCCCTTTTATGGCGTGAAGATAGTCCGAAACTCTATGATGATATGTCATTGCTGCACGACGTACGCACATTCAATTCAGGTTTGTCCTGATCGTCGGAGCGATACTTTCGCCGTACATCAATGCGTACCGTAGTTCGCATGTCCGATTGAAGGTTTAGCATCTGCTTTTTAAGCGCGCTCGCATGGAGGGACAAGCGCCACCTCGCCGTAACCGCCGCTGCTGTCATTTGTGATTGGCTGTCATCACCATCGCAACTGGCGGCCGTCGGACAGTCTCCCCGGAGCAGCGCTGCCTTATGCAGCGGAGCCGGCGCAGTCTGCGGTGACGGCGGCCGCTGCCATGCAACTGACAGCCCCACAGCCCTGGTCAGGGACGGTAGCTGGAGTCCACCCAGCACCCTAGCAGACCCCCGGGCACGACTGGACGGGGCGGGGCGGGGCGGGGCGCGCCGGGGCGCCTCGGGGCGCAGCCGTCTGCCGCGACGGCTCACCGACGCCGGCCACGGTAGTCAGGTCGAGCCCGCTGTAGCTGAACAGATGTGCCGCATGCAGTCGTTTGTCCGAGGGGCGAGCGATTTGTGTGAAAGGTTTTGGCGCTGTAGCGTCCCACGATTGGCGATTGCGGAGCGAAGCGGCTGTGGAGCGAGTTGACGCAATTTGTTAGATTATTGTTTGTGTACTTTTTATTTGTTAGATTATTGTTTGCGTACTTTCTTGACGTCACGGACGTGCGGCGCAGTCGCAGTTCTTGCTATTGATTTGTGCACGTTATGCGCGCGAAAACCCACGCTACGTATGCGTATCTCAAGAGCTGCGCGGGGGCCTACCGCGGTCTTTGAAAATAGGCTTCAGTGTCCGATGAGGTCACGCCGGCGTCGTCCTCTGGTGCCGGTCGGCCTGTGTATCACAACGGGCCCCACGTCTGGCAGCCTGGCGTGCAATCAACGGCGTCGCGCTTCTTTTGCGCGTGAGCTAGTCGCTTAACCAACCATTAACCTGTAGTGGCGCCGTCAGCGGTGCTTAGAGCTTATATCGCATGCTAATTGTATTGTACTTACGGTGCATCAATGCCTGCAATTAAAGTAGAGAACTGCTGGCTCCTGCTCCACTTTAAAAATCCGATAAATGGCCGCGGAAAGACGCACGTATTCCAGCATTGCGCTTTGCCATGAGCAAGAATCTAGCCTGAATGCCGCTGATTGAGCGCAGGCGGTGAAAGAACCCGTCGACCGAGCTGCTGGCTTTGTTTAGTATCTTAAGGTCATTAGCCAACTGCCTGGCGTGCGTGCCTGTCTTTCTCGGGCGCTTATCACCAGTGCTTTCTCACCATTCAATGAGCCCCCACCTATCACGATTTCGTCAACGGCGTTCGCGTCGTCACGAACTCTCGTTATCCATTCACGCCCGGTGCCCGGGGACTGTCACGTCCCGCCACTCAGTGCTCTATAATGCCATGCAAGATGACCACTTACTGGTCGACCTCGCCTGAAGGTCGCACGGGAAGGCTTGCCCATTTGCTGCGCTGGTTCGGAGTGCTTTTGTTCCAGCAGGCACCGTTTACCGACCAGTTGCATGTTGCATCGCCCGAGCGTCGTTTGGCCAGTGGATCACAATCAACGCAGTGTATCGAGCCGCCGCGTTCCTTCGCACGCAAGCCAACCATCTAGCCAGCCATTAACTCCTGGTAACACCGTTAGCGATGCTAATGGAGGGTGCCAGAGTTGAGAGTCGGCTGCCTCCCGGCACCTCGTTAGGGAGGTAACCCGTGGTCCCGTTACCCTCCTGCTGAAGCCCAGGTCGCCCAGAGGGGCGTGCGCGCCCGGACCGCCATGGGCACTCGGGTGCCCGCGGAAGCTCGGTTGGGCGGGAGCCATGCAGCGGAGGCGTGGCTCCGCCCTGGCGGCGCCGGGGCGGGGTCCGGGTGCATGCCGGCTCGCTCGCCGGCCGGCGGGAGCCGCCCCTGTCGTCAGCAGCGGCGCGATAAACAGGCCCGACGGGCGGCACGTCCAGCCGGCCTCGCTGGCGTGGGACGTGAGGCCCGGGCTGATCCACCAATGGACAGGTGTAGCCGAGGCTGGTCCACCCAGGGACAGGTGTAGCCGAGGGTGGTCCACCCAGGGACAAGCATAGCTGAGGATGGTCCACCCAGTGACGGGTGTAGCCGAGGCTGTGCACACAGGGACAGGTGTACCCGAGGCTAGTCCACCCAGTGACAGGTGTAGCCGGGGCCGGTCCACGCAGGAACAGGGGTAACAGAGGCCGGTCCACCCAGTGACAGGTGTAGCCGAGGCTGGTCCACCCAGGGACAATCATAGCTGAGGATGGTCCACCCAGTGACGGGTGTAGCCGAGGCTGGTGCACACAGGGACAGGTGTAGCCGAGGCCGGTCCACCCAGTGGCAGGTGTAGCCGAGGCCGGTCCACCCAGTGGCAGGTGTAGCCGAGGCCGGTCCACCCAGTGGCAGGTGTAGCCGAGGCCGGTCCACCCAGTGACAGGTGTAGCCGGGGCCGGTCCACCCAGTGACAGGTGTAGCCGGGGCCGGTCCATCCAGTGACAGGTGTAGCCGAGGCCGGTCCACCCAGGGACAGGTGTAGCCGAGGCCGGTCCACCCAGTGACAGGTGTAGTCGAGGCTGGTCCACCTAGTTACAGCTACCGGTCGTGTGACCAATGCTGCCCCCCCCCCCCCCCCACCCCCGCTCCTTCAGTGACAGGACTGGCCCATCCAGCTCTGTTTGCCTGACTTGTGTATGTTGAGATGAATAATCCCAACGAACCCTGTAGGCTGTGCCAAACTCGGCCAAAGGTATGTGAGCCCGGAGTACTGCGCAGCATACAGTGAATCCTGCTTTTCTTGGTGGGGACGTGAGCTTACCAGTTGCGGCGTCAAGGGGGAGGGTATCGCGGGCGCCTCCAATGATTTTGAACTCGGCCATGCGCCCACGACGTTCGGTGAAAAGACTGGCCAAAAGTATCGCGTCCTGAATCATCGGCATGTCGTGGTTCACACGTCTTGTCGACCTGTAGAAAAGACGTCAGAGATCGATAGTTAGCGGCATACCGGGATAAGCTCAGTCAGCTTATGCGACTAAACTGTGAAGATCACAGTGGTCGGCGCTCCTGTGTAACGTTTACACCACCCGAGATATTCCCGACACTAACAGCCAGGCCATTAGGCTTTAAACAGAGTTGACCTGGCGGTGCGATCTATCTGGCGGTGCGGTGATCTAAACGCGGTGCGATCTCTCTGGCGGCGCGGTGCGAGTCGGTCGGTCGGTCGGATCTCGTCCAACAGAGACTCCAGAGACTCAGGTCCAACAGAGACTCGCTCCTGACTCCAGGGAGCAAGCGACACCGGTGGGCGTCCCGGAGTCTCGCGCCTGACTCCACACAGTAAATCGCGCGAGCCGGCGGTCTCGAAGGCTCGCTTCTGGCTCCAGGCAGCGGGCGGCATCGACCGCCGGTCCCGGAGTCTCGCTCCTGACCCCACAGAGTAGACCGCGCCGGCTGGCGGTCGCGAAGGCTCGTTTCTGATTCCAGGAAGCAAGCGGCGCCGACCTGCGGTCCCGGAGGCTCTGACTCCACAGAGTAGACCGCGCGAGCTGGCGGTCTCGAAAGCTCGCTACCGACTCCAGGCAGCGGGTGGCATCGCCCGGCGGGTCTCGGAGGCCCCCTGCCGACTCCACAAAATAGGCCGCGCCGACCGGCGGTCCCGGAGGCTTGCTGCTGACCCCAGGCAGCGAGCGGCGCCAACCTCCGGTGCCGGCAGCAGGCGGCGGCCAGCCCTCCTTTTACGGCGCCCGCCCGGCGCAATTAATGCAGATTTATGTCATCATCATGGCGGGCGCGCCGGTGCGGTTGTCTGCAGGCCGTCCGGTGGCGCCGCTGTCGTGGGCGTCGGCCGGTGAGCGCTGCGACAGGCCCAGCGGTCGGTGGCTGCCCCCCCCCCCCCCCCCCCGCCCGGTCGCCGACTTGCCGATGTGGCTCGGTGGGTTGCGGAGTGCCGACTGACAAAGCGATGGGCTTCGGCAGGCGTCGGTTTTTTTGTGGCTGATGCCAACGTGGAAGCCTGCTTTTTCTGATGCGTCATGTTCGTCTCGGAATGGAAAGACTGCTGTCTATTCGTTTCATTTTGTTTTTTGACGTGGTTTCTGTCCCTGAAGAAAATGCATGGCGGAAACTTCGCTCAGCTCCTCTTTGTTTCTGGATTGTCGGTAAACGCGATAGCACTGTGCTGCGGTCGCGCGCCGAACCTTTGAAGCTTTGCCCTGGGGTGACCGTGAGAGGGGAGGGGGGGGGGGGCGGAAGGAGTCCGGCCGCCGGCGGCTGACGGCCGCGCTGGCCCGGCCGCGCCGCGCCGGCTGCCTGACAGCGCCAGGTGCCCGGCTGGGGCCCGCCCGGACGCGCTCCGACGCCGGGCGGGGCGGCGCGGCGGCGCAGGCGGACGTGGGCAGGCCGCCGACGCCTGTCAGCCTCTCACCGATGCGTATCAGGCGGACGAGCTGGCCGACGAGGAGCGACCTCGCTCGGCGGCGCCCCGCCTGGCGCCGCCCCTCCGCAGTGCCCACGCCGCATTCAGGGTGTCCGTTTCTTGCGCTCCTGGCCTGGGTGTACCTTAGGTGTATTCACAGTGACTTGGGCGAAAACGATTCTAGCGTGACGTCATGTAGTATCTTTGCCGGACGCGCAGAATCTTTTTCCGCGACTCGATCTTAAGGGAGACAAAAATTACACAGCAGATTCATTTATAAAGGGGTCATTTCGCGTGTCAAGGACCGACCACGAATGATGAAACAACGTGTTTTACGTCACACAGAGCATAATTGTGACGTGACGTCACGTCGCGTAGAATATAACCCTCTTGATGTGCTGCGAAGACGCCTCAGTGTTCGGTTTTGATCCTGCTTATTTTTCCCGTTCATTTTCCGTTTTACTTCCGCCAGCAAATAAATTTCAAGCTCGGCGTGAATGCCTCCCAGTTTCCACCACGTCCAAGTCTAGCCAACAGTAAGTGTGTGTCTTGTGCCCCGCCGCGCCCATTCGGCGTCATGCGCCCCTTGCTGTGACCCCGGCGGCGGCGTGGGGCCTGCGCGCGCCCGCCACCGCCGCCAGAGCGTCGTGTCGCGCCAGTGCGGCCGGCGCCAGCGCGCCATATACGCCTGCGCGTGCTGCCTCCGCAGCGTGCAGCGGCTGGCGCCCCGCCGACGGCGCCCATGGGCCGCTCTGCGGCCGGCTCATTTGCATGCGGCTGGCCGGACGGCGGGCCGCCGGGCGCGCGCGCCGATCGTCAGCGGCCGCCTGGGAGGAGGTAGCGGCGGCGGGGCAGGGACCGGGCTAGGCCGCCGGGGAGGCGGCGATGGTGTCAGGGGCACCGATCCTGCGGCGGAGACCCGCCGAGAGGTGCGCCATACGGTCCTGGTGCCGTGCTGTACCGTGCCGTGCGTGGGACGCCCTCCACGGCGGCGGAGCTGTGCGTGTGCGCAGCTGTCGGCGGATGTCGTCATCGCGCCGGCCCCTGCTCTCAATGTCGGCTGTGAGGGTTGTACACAGCCCGGCCGTCCCGCTCCGCTCGGCCGCTCGGCAGGGGCGTGGCCTCGGCGAGCGTCTCGCTGGGGAGGGGACGGCGCCGCGGCACGGCCGTCATGACCCCGCGCGGCTGCAGCTGCCAGCCATTTTCCCGACAGGAGTCGCGCACCGTGTCCGATCGGCATCTCCAGGGGCCGGGCGTTCGTGTTCGGCTCGAAATGCTCCCGGCATCCGCGTCCACTTGTCACAGGACCCCTCCGAGATCCAGCGGCGACAGCCTTCTCGGGCACAGGTGTGAGCAGCACGTGGGCCGGCCGGTTCATCGGCTGATCTTCGCCGAAAACCTGTCCCGGGGGCGTCGCCGGAACGGTGCAGCGTCGAACAGCCGCCGCTTTGACCGAGGTGGTCAAGTCTCCCAGATGAACTGAGACAGACGCGTCGGGGTATCTTAATACAAGACATTGCGCGCTGCTGGTCGTTTTAGATCGTGCAGCTCCCGGCCTTAGACGGCTGGCGGAATGCCACGGCTGCCTAAACCAACGGTCTTCACACTGCATGTGTTTTAATCCGGAGAACAACCGCTCTGCTTATGAAGTAGCAGCTGCTCCAACTGTTCTGTGATGGTCCTGACAAGCCACGCGAATGCACGCAGCTCCCACGTACCGTAAAGGAAGGCGCTTGCCGAAGAGGCGTGGATACTGTGTGTGCTGTCACGCCATCAGCGTATCGCACACCGTTGAGCAAGCACCTCATCGGCCTTGGGTGGAAAATGCTGCGGCGGCCGTTGCAGATACGGATGCCGCGTTTAGGGTCGCAATTACGGTCGTGTATCGCTTGGCTTGCTTGGCTAGCCTGAGGCTGTCATGCGGCCCGCGATTTGACAATTTATGGCTTCCGATTTCACAAAACTGTGGTTACGCGTGCAAGGCCAAGAAAGGGATTGCATTCGCTCGATGAATCACTGCAGCTTCCTCCCAGATATCCTGATGTTAGGTGTTTGTGTTGGGCAGCTACCAAACAGCAAACCCTTTGTAAACTCATTTCTGGTCCAGCTGTTGTTTGGCGCATCCCAAAACGGTATCATACTTGCATAACGGGCAAAAAAATGTTTGTTCCAAAAGCAGGCAATATACTCCTCAACGTCCCATGCAATGCTAAGTACAAAAAAAATACTCCTCAATGTCCTGACTTCGTCGGCGGTAGGAGACCACTTCCATGCAGCAATACTATGTTGAACTGTACATAGCGAGCATGGCGCTGTGTTTAGAATCAAACTGACACGCTTACAACAATAAATCTTAGATTTAAAAGTCCACCCGTGATTTGCATCATGCAATTTTGCGCGAAAAAGGGTCGCGTGCATCCTCATCATGAAAAGAAACCTATGTGTTTGTTAAAAACGAGTTTATTTGTGAGTCAAAGCATCATCAGGTGGGGCCATCTGGTTGAGAAAACGCATTCTTCTCAAAAGCATTTGTTGGGTCGAACCACCCATTAAAACAAGAGTATCCTGTAATCGCATATTGTGTAATGTTTGTTTTTGTAATATTTCATCATTAAAATTGCATATCATGCATTTCGCAAAACCTCTTCCAGTAGTAAAGCGCATTCGCTGGCAAAAACAATTTTCTTGGTAGGCCCACTCTCTTTAAATTCCCACCGAACCCAGGATTCGCAATTGCCTTAATGAACTCAGTACAAATATGGACGGTAAAATGCCTCGGCGTCGGAACGATGTCCTCACCTTGAACGCCGCGCAATGCTTCCCAGGGCACCGATTGCGTGTTTTCCTTTGTCCGCACAAATTGGCCGACCCACGCAGCTGACGTCACTGAATCACCGGACGGCCGCGGGTCTGTTATCTGTCCAATTACTCGGGCTCGGTGCCATCAGCCATCACTGTAAAAGGCGCGGCGCGCGGTCACCGCCCCGGTAAGAAATCGGACCATCGCCGCACGCAGGTTATTGATTGACGCCCTGAATTCTGTTTTCTGACCTGATTTGTGTGTCGTCGCGGTTCCAAGGACGACGCCGACGCCGACGCCGACGTTTTCACAGCACACGGATATTGTTTGGGAATGGACAGGCTGTTATCCCTCGTCTCTGTGGATGAGAGAGGCAAATATCGCAGATGTCTGGGGCAGACACCGCGATCTTCCGCAAACATGCAGATTGGAAACTTGTTAAGTCAGTATGGTTTACGGAAAATGCTGCCTTGCGGGGGCATCGTTTATCGCTTTGTCCACGAATCTGTTGGCAATAGATGCTCGCATACTGTGGATAAATAACCATTAGCAGTAACTACGTGCCTTCCCTCGTTTTGCTCTAAGCCAATTTTAAACGTGCTCTTACTTTCAGACACCTACTTTGGTGATCTGCTCACTACTTTGCCTAATTTGCCTTTGGGTTGTGCTGTTTTATAACAAATCACGCTTTGGCACATTGACTGCACCTTCGTGGGTACGCTTCATGGTTTCATAAGCGACTATTTGAATTTTGAAATGGACACGATGTTAACCACAGGTATTCTGCGACCCTCGCTTTGCAGGCGGCTTTTTTCGCGTGCTTTGTGTCGCTTCAACAAGTGACGACATGCGATTATGACCATGGGTACCGCTTAAACACATGAATTAAACAGATGGCTATTTGGGCTATTTGTCTGCGCCCGATGCGTGTAATTCGTCTCCACGCACCTGGGCGGAGGGTCGCGACTGGCCGAAGCTGCCGTGCCGGACCGGCGGTGAGAGCCGCGCCGGCCCGTCACGCACGTGCCGGCGTCGAGCGGCGCGCGCGGCGCTGCGACGCTGCCGCCGGCGTCCGCGCAGAGGCCGACCAGCCCCTCTGTTTGGGCCCCGAGCGGCGCGAGCCCGGCGCCTGAGTGTCGACTCGGATCACGTGACACGGACGTCACCAGCGAGGGAGATGTCTGACTGCTGACACGCCCGTCAGTCGGGGGTGTTCGGTGACCCGGGGTGATGTGTCTGGGCCGGCTCCGCAGGCGACGTCGCGAGGTCACGCCGGGTCAGCGGAGTCGTGCGCCGCGGTGGAGCCGTACTGTCGCGGCCCGCGAGCTCCAGGATGGGTGCGTCAGGTGCCTGCTCGCTGGGTTGCCGGGGCTTTTAAGGACACTCCCCAAGAAAGTCCTCGCATTAGATGTCTGAGAGCAGCGGCTGGTCCTCGGGTATCTTGCTTTTTGCAGACCGCCTGTTCTTAACGCTGTAATACCTATGCATGCTAACATTTTGCTTGACATGGGTCCTCAGTGCCGTTATTTTCTGAGACGTTTATTCCTATTTAAGCGTGCGTTAACGTCGGTCCATAATGCGAGCGTCGCAGATCAGTGCTCCTAGTATTATAACACATGCGAAGGAGTGGTCCCAGTATCCCGAAGAATAGAAGGTTCTTAGATCACGCTTAAAGTGTTGCAGTGACATCGGTCCCGAACTGAGCGATCAGTGTGAAACATCTATGTTCGCATGGTTTTGCGCGTGTTGGAGCCAAGAGGCGCATACTAGGGTTTTTATGCATTTAGGAAGAGGCTTGGGCGTAAGAACACGGCAACCCTATTTTTCGAGAATACTGAACCTTGGCCTTACGGCAACGCATGGAAAGAACTGGTTTCTTAATTGGTTGCTCAGCCTGGATTTCTGGGACGTTTCTTCGCCTATGGAGTGGGATGTGACGAACATTTTTATGGGGCCCAGCCTCTATAAACATCGCCATCGTCCTCAACCTCCTCCACCTGTGTTTTCGCCATGTGAGTGGTCCCATGACCTTTCGCATCATGACTTTTGGGATAGAAGCCAGATGACCGTGTGCATGGGAACAGCGACCTGATGTGCATTTGCCTGCACATTCCGGTGGTGGCGCCACCCCGGAATGCATGGCGTCATGTTTGGTAATCGCTGGCCTGGCGGTCGTCATGTCACGGCCATCGCCATTGGCGCCAGGAAACGCGCCGTTGGAAATCGTGTCATGCATGTAAGGAATTTGATTAAAGACCGGGTTCCCCACCCCGGCGCTCCGGTCCGATTATCAGATGCAGCGACGTCGCGAGTTCGTGGTGACTTGATTTGGAAGCTCGAGTTGCGGTAGGTGCCGTCGCAAGGACGTGTCAGCAACCTGAGCTCTGGCAGAAAACTCGGGATACCGATTTTTACCGTTCCGACGTTGCATTAGGACGTCCGCTTGTCGATGAGTCGTTGTTCCGAGTCACGACTTCATTGGAGATGTCATCACGCAGTGACGTCACAACCAGGCAGTCACGGCGGCTGTTCGTTCCAGGGCCTGTTTTTTGGTTGGCAGGTGAAGTCTTCCGGTCGTCCCAGACCAGGCGAGCTTCATGAGCAGCCCCATGAATATCGTCGGTAAACATCACACCATGCAGGCGTTTTATGAACTGCTTGCTGGATTCGTTACATAAAGCAGACATCACGTCCTGATTGGAGGGTGATGTCACTCGTAAACTCTCGCTGGCCGGGCGTGACCAGAGTCACACATGTTCCAGCTCCCCAAAACACCCGGCTTGCGGGTTACGGTGTAATACACGTTCCCGTATCTTACGTAATACGATTCAGCGTCAGTGTGTTAAAGCACACGAACTCGTTTGAGGAAAAGCATTATCCATCTTCCATCGTCTAAAGGTTCATCAAATAGACATGTAACAGACAGCATGGTTATCCTGGATAAATGTAGTTATTATGAAGCCCCATTGTAGTTGAAAAATCTGCAATTTAGAATACAAGCGCGTAAAAACAAGTGTAGTACCATTTGCCTTGACCTGCGACCTAACTACGTACAGGCCAACAAATCAGCTGCTCTGGGGGTCGCATGATCTGCGGTATTTGTTTTTTTCATTAGGTTTATAGGTTCCGAGATAATGTGGTTGTGGTATTAAATGTCCCATGTCAGCAAACAGAAGGCGGCAAATACCTCAGGAAATTCCAGCGGATGTTGGCGTCGTAACCTGTCAAAGACAGGTGCGGGTTGCAGCAATCAGTGATTGTGCATAAAGACGCGTGTTGTAAAGAGAGAAAGTCGCTACAATCTAACGATAATTTAATTTAACTACAATTTAACAATTTATATCATTAATTGTTGCATCATTTATGACTAGCATAATTTGAACAGCACGGTGATCGTGCTTCGAAAAAAAGAAATACAGAAAAAGAGTGGCTTTTTTGTGAAAGCCAGCTTTTCTCTACCTTTTTGTAATATTTCAGACAAAAGTATTGGGGGTCCAAGCCAGCATTGCATGGAAAGGACAGGACCCTCATAAAGGAATACAAGTGGACGCCCGTGCCAGCGCCTGCCGTCTCCTCCCCGCCTGACCCCAGTGATCACTCGCCGGACTTCCGCGGTACGGCCCGGTCTGCCAAGGTCCGGCCGGCCGTCCGAGCCGTGGGCGCCAGGAGTGGCGCCCACCCTCCAGCCGTCCCGACCGAGGTCAGCTGTCCTGCAGCGGCCGTCAGCTGATACGATCGCCGCCCTACGCGGCGCGCGCCGACCACCCTCGCCGACCGGAGGCACGCGACGCGGCGCGCAGGTGTCGTCCGTGCGGGACAGCGCGGACGGATTGGTCAGGGGCGGGGCTGAGCACCGCCGGAGCCTCTGCTGGAGGGAGGTGCCGGTCGGAGTGCTCCGAGCCCACGCGGCGACTTGGGTCGGTGCCTTTCCGTCGCGCTGGTCGTGGCGGGTGAGTTTGGGACTGACACGAGGGCAATCCTGAAGGTTGCGGCGAAAAAATGCAAACGTCTTGCGCACAGCTTTAACAAATACCCAACAAACGAGTAGAGGAATCAGTTGGATGCTGGCGGGTGGACGAGATCGTACTCCTGCTGGGCATACCGGGAAGCCCGTTTTGTGGTGCTCCGGCGGCCGAAAATACCCGCATCTCAGTCACCGCCGTCCGCCGAGACCACTATAGCGCGCGATGACGCGGCCGCGTCCCGTCCCGTCCCGTCCCGGAAGCCTATCGCGAGATGACTCGGTGGCTTGTCCCGGGAGGCGGCGCCCGCAGGCTGGGCCCTGCTCACGCGTCAGTCGAGCGCGAGCGGTCGCCGGCTCGGCCTGCCCTGTGGTCGGGACTCGACACGGCCCGCGGAGTCGACGAGGCGCCATGGTGGCGGCTACGTGCGTGGGTGAGTGGCGACATTGCACGGATGTTCGTGACGACGGGACGCGGCAGCTCCAAGCTTGACCCGCTCCATTTCGCCCGGACTTCCCGTCTGCCCCGCGGCCATGTAACTCCAGATGAGATTGTCCGGTCGGTTTCAATCGCTCGCAAAGCCGCCACGGCCCGGCTCCCGCTTGCGTCTCGCTGCCATGTGGGCGGCTCGAGCCGAGACGCGACCACGGCTGTCTCCGAGGACCGCGCCGCCCAGCCGCGCCATGTGGGCCCAGAGCGAGCCGGGTGTCACGCTGCCGCGGCGCCCGCCCAACCGCACTGTATGGGCCCAAGCGCGAGCCGGGTGTCACGCGGCGGCGGCGTCCGGCCGGCTCGCCTGCGGTGTCGGACATGCCGGCCCCGCTGACCGCGGGGCGCGCTCTGCACGCGCCGGCGAGGCCCTGATTGCGGCCACGATTAGCGGGCCATGTTTGGCGCTGGCCCATGCGGTGTGATGACGTGACGGGTCGGACGCCCCGCCCCGGCCCGTCCGGCCGCGCCACCGGCGGCGCGCAACACCGCAGATGGCCGGCGTCGCTCCAGGCTGACGGTGCGCGCGCAGGCGACTTTGTTGGTGATCGTGACGTGGAATTCGTCCGCTGGAAAATCCCTTTCCGGTCCGGTCCGATTTGGAGACGATGCAGCTGTGGGCTGAGATTCCGGAGGGATTAGTAAGCACGAAAGACTTGGCGGCCCCCACGATGGCGCATCAGTGATTGATTACGTTATGGCGACCGGCTGACACGGGATGGCATGGTTGTAATGTACACAATTACAGCGTATTTTCCAAACACACGGTTTGTGCTATGTCCACGCGCTATATACGGTCGTAGATACGAGTGTGACGGGTGCATCGACGTTCTTGTGTATCTGTCCGCCAGTTTTTGTTGCAAACCACTAGCTATGCATTTCAGCAGTCGTTCGGTGGCTGATGTAGTTTAGTTACAACACAATAACTTTTTAAGAAGTTTTAAGACGATGATTCACGTGCCACTGATCTCGGCAGTTTTGTTGACTCAGCTGGGGCTACCATTTTTACAGTGTAATTATCCTACGTAAATCGACTCGCTGACCGCCTCGTAAGAATGAAAAGGTATAACCTTGCATCCTGCCAGAGCGTGGCGATATCGTAAAGGCAGAGATGATGCGATCACGGGTTCACGTTGCTACGTGAAAGCGCGCCAACTCGGTCGATTGGCGCGGTTTTGGCAGCCACCGGCCCTCGTTGTCGCTGAAGAGTGAAGAGAGAACATTATCGAGGCTGTTGATACTGTTTCCCTTTGAGCTGCGAGGAGCTAGCGCACGGGTTCCACCAACTGCGCCATGGCTCCCGCCAGAGGCACTAGCGTCCAAGTTAATATCCCTGTTCTGGCCGGTTGTCAAAGTCAGATAGTGTTTTATGGCAGCATGCTCGGCGCCTGCGGCAGATCGTCGTGAAGCCGGGAGTCGTCGAAGACGGGTAGATCAGCCCAGCCCGCGCCTTGCAACTGCATCGCGCTCGGATCCCGTTATCATAAACAACCATCAAAATATACAGCCACTGCCGTATCATCCATGGGAGCTATTTTCGGTCGTAAATATTTTGCAAGCGCCTGGTGTATAATGGCGGATCGCGCGGACCACGTGAGCATAATAATGACGTCGTGGCCGTTTTATGGTAGTGGCCTCCTAGAGTGCGCCCTGACGGCGGCGGGATAGCCGGCCGCTGCCTTCGCCTCATCCCCACCCTGGCCGCCTCCGGTGGACGTGGCGGACCATTGTCCGGTCGGGCCGCGTCGCGACGACACGGCTGATGCCGCGCGGCCTTGGTGACCGGCTGCCGGCCTCCGCGACCAGCCGGCCCGGCCCGGCCCGGCGCGTCACGGCCGGCTCTGCCGCCGCCGCCGCCTGCTGTCATCAGCTCGGGCTGCGGGCCTCTGCCAGCACTGTCTGGTCCCCGTCACACCTGCGGCGGTGATCTTGACACTGCTTCGGCGGGTGTGATCTGCACCGCGATAACATGTTATGCTTAGGTATGCCGTACGTTAGGGTGTGTTCAGTTCTTTCGGCACGCTACTGCAGTGCGGACCCATGGATGGAACCAGTTATGTCTCATTGGAGGAGCTGTGCCCCCCCCCCCCCCCTCCACCTCTTCAACATCTGCCTGGGCCTCCAGAATAGTTGACCGAAAATCACTGAAACCACAGAGGGCAACAGAAACCTACATGCTTTGAGCGGAGTCTGGTGTGGCTCGACCCTCGCTCACCATTGATTCTGATGAGGCTTGGCTCACGCGGCAGCCCATTTAGCAGCCCGCCTCTGCACCGCCTACCCAGTTAATTACCGGCGTAATGATTCCGCACGTCGGCACCGGGCGGCGAGGAGGCGATCGGCGTCGAATGAGACAGGGCGCGGGAGCGTTTTGTTCGCCGCCCGGAGCGGGGAGAGTCCTAGATGAGCCAAACATCGATAATTTCACGGCTAGAGGCGCCGAGTCACGCCGCGCTGGCGCCGATGCGGTCCGGCCGCGCTCAGCTGTACTTTCGCCGGCGTCCCACGCGTGCGCCGACGCACGTGCGCGCGTACGCACTCAGCGTCGGGTGGGCGGGAGCGGAACGAATGTGCGTATGCCACTCACAAGCCGGGAAACACAGTCAGATGTGTCAGCCGTAGTTTTGGCGTCAGCTGGCGACTAACCAATGCGGATGACGCGGGTTCAGCCGCGCCCACCGGAATGCCGGCCAGGCTCGGGCCGGCAGCCGTCCAGTCCGCGATTCTCGTTAGAAAGTCGAGCTTCGGTAATTGTGTCACGGCATCGACTGGGCCGATTTGCGCGGCGATTTCTTCACCGGCGTCGGCTGCAGGGGCGCGGTGGGCCGGCAGATGGCCGGCCGGCCCGCCGCCAGCTGTCACGGCCGGCGCTGACGCCTGCCCGCCCGCGCTGCGCCGCCCGGACCGGTCCCGGCCCGGCCCGGCCCGGGCGCGTGTCGCCGCGGCGCCGGCCGCCGGGCCCCATCGGCGATTGAGATGGGCTGGCGCCGCGCGGTGACGAGCCCCTGCTTTGACGGCTGAACACTGTGTATGGCGGCTGGGCCGGGCGGCGCCGATCGACGGCCGCTTTATCGCATTGGCGCGTCGCCGTCAGCTGCTGCCAGCCCCACATTTCTCAAGACCTTGAGCGGCGCGATTTTTTACCGGACGCTGTCGGCTGGGGCGCCCGTTTCGGGGCGGGGTCGGGGCGGCGGCCGCGCCCGGCGGCCGTGGCGGGTCGTTTTCCGGCCAACCGAGCGTCTGCCGTTGTCCCGACGCCTTCAGGTGACGCGACTGCGGCGAAATCGTCGCGCTTGTGATCAGCTGCGGCCCGGCGCGGCGCCGCCGCCGCCGGCGGGCGGGCGCTGGCGGCCGCGGGAGGCGGTGCTCCATGTACGGCCGGTCGGGACGCCACTCACCGGGCGCGCGCGGCTGTTTCAGACGCGGCGGAGCGGCCGGCGCACACGGAGGGCCCGCTGGACGGCTCCCTGTACGCCACCGTCATCAAGAAGCCGTCGACGGGCAGTCCGCGAAGCCAGCCGCCCAGTGCCGCCGCCGCCGCCGACAGCCATGAGCTGCACACGGTGTCTATGGACAGTGGCATATCGAGCAGTGGCCGCGAACGTCTGAGCGGCGGCAGCAGTCACTCGCCGTCCGGTCCGCACTCGAGCAGCTCCGGCCGCTCTGCTCCCTGTGATAGCAGCCCGCTGGCCGCGCCCGAGACCTCCCCCGCCACCCCTGCCCGACCCGCCCTCCGTACCGCAGTGGAAGCGAACGCGCGTGTGAAAAAACAATCGTCGGTGGACGCGACGCAGCTGGACGCAGTGCTTGAGGGACTGCGGGAGAACTGCTCCAACATCCCCGACCTGCGGCCGTGCCAGACTCCGGCGCCAGATATAGACGCGATTCAGGCGCCAACGTTTGCGGCGAGCGCGCCGGCGCCCAGTGCGAGGCCCAGTGTGCGCGGACGCAGCGCCGCGGCGGCGCACAGTGCGCCAGACGTCGTCGACGTCAGCTTCAGCTCCGGCTACGGCTCCACGCAGTCGCCGCCGCAGCCGGCGCCACCCGCCAGCATGGTCCACTACAACGGCTACAAGTCGGACTCGACGTTCAGTGAGTCGTTCAGTGCCAAAGCCGAGGAGGAGATTCCGTACCACGCGCGCGCCGACAGCAAGCCGTTCTCGTACGCCAGCTTCGGCGCGTCGGGCGCGCGGCGCAGCCTGAGTCCGGCCGCGCCGGCCCGCCAGAGGTCACCGGAGCTGGAGCCGCCGCGCCGCGCCGACGCCGAGCAGCGCCGGCCCGAGCTCGAGTCGCCGCGGCTCGTGCGCAAACTGCTCGTGAGCGGCGCGTCGCAGCCGGCCGCCAAGCAGCCGACGCCGACGCCGCCATCGCCCAGCCTGCCGCGCAAGACCTACACACAAGACCTACCGAAGACCTACACCAACGGCTCCTCCGGCAAGTCGGTCGTGACCGAGACGTACGGCAGGAGCTTCAACGGTGGCGGCGTCAAGGCGCCGGCGACGGACACGCTGCGCTCGCAGCGCTCCTACAACTCGGACACGCTGCCGTCGCACCGCTCCTACAACACCGACACCATGAAGTCGTACAACACGGACACGCTGCGCAGCAACACGTCCTACAACACGGACACGCTGAAGTCCAACCGGTCCTACGACTGGGAGAGCACGATCCGCTCGACCAAGCCGTCGCCGCCGGCGCCGGCCGCGGCGCCGGCGGCCAGCCGCGCGATGGAGCCGTACAGGCGCGCGCCGCCCCCGGCGCGCAACATCGATATCAACCTGAACGACCCCAGCGCCAAGACGGTAACCACATACGACCAGAACACCAACTCGATGACGACGGTGAGCACGCAGTCGTTCGACGTGCCGTGCAGCCCGAACCCGACGCGCAAGATTGTCGAGACGACTAAGCGCTACATGGTGGACGACGAGGACGGCGGCCAGGCCGGCGTCACCAAGATGGAGGAGACCATTCGCGAGTTCGTCATCGAGGACTTGCCGTGAGTACTCGGCGCTGGCTCGGTGCGGTGGTGCGCTTGTCTCGAGCTCTGGTTGGGCTGGGTCGGGCTGGGTCGCGTCGCGGCCGGCCTCCAGTTCCCAGCTCATGACGAGTTGCTTTGTTTTCCCTCACGCGTGCTTTGGGTCGTCTTGCACTGGCTTAGTGTGCGATTGCCCGGTTTGTTTTTGCTGTCGTGTTTTGTCTTGCCTCGGATCGTTCTTGCCCCGCCCGAGTTTGCTTTCGTGGCGCTTGACTGATGCTGTTTTGCCGGGCGCCTTTGGTGACCGGCGTGATCGGTGGGCCTCATTTGAATATGATGACGCAGGTAAGTTATTCCTGTCTTGTCCTGTCGTGTCCCGTCACCGACCTCATATATTCATCCCAGTCGTGGCTGGGGTGCTGCCAGTGAAGAGAAGTTGCTATGGGCGCTGCAGTGTTTTGTGTGGTGTCCGATCAGCTTCGGAACGTGGTCTTGTGCGTTTGTGTGTGTGTGTGTGTGTGTGTGTGTGTGTGTGTGTGTGTGTGTGTGTGTGTGTGTGTGTGTGTGTGTGTGTGTGTGTGTGTGTGTGTGTGTGTGTGTGTGTGTGTGTGTGTGTGTGTTTTGCGTGTCCTTGAGTGGGGCGTCAGCGACCGGCTGATTATCCGTGTCCTCGTGGGATCACCAGCCATCGTGGCCGATTGATGGTTCAAGGTAAGTCAGACAGGGCCATGACGATCCCAAACCGCGTCAGCTTCGGCATCCAGTCGGCCTTCTCCAGCATCAGCCGACAGCTGAGACGCCATACGGCGCCGGATTCTCCGGGGAACGCCGGGACCGTGTGCCGCGTGGCCTCCCGCGTCGCCAGCGGGCTGCTGTCGCGCCGCGCCGGCGGACGCTCCCGGCTGCCCCGCCCTCGTCCGCCCTGACCGTGCCCTGCAGCCCGCAGCCGCCCGGCCGGCTGGCGCGCGCGGCCGCGGCGGCGCTCGCGGCGCGGCCCCGGCGTGACGTCAGCCTCGACCGCGGCCGTCTCCGGACGTGCCTCGGTCGCCGCCGGGTCACGCCACGTCACTCGGCCGCCGCGTCACCCGCTGCTCCGCCCGCGTGACGTCACACCGCCGGTGTGACGTCACGCGTCACGTCCGCTCTCCGGCGTCGGGTGACATCATCTGAGCCGCGCCCTCAGCCGGCCTCACAACGACACCCGCTCTGCTTGGCGCGTCGGTGCCGCTCTGCACCCGTTTTGCACCCGCTCTGCCCGGCGCGTCGATGCCGCTCTGCGCCCGCTCCGCCCGGCGCGTCGATGCCGCTCTGCACCCGCTCCGCCCGGCGCGTCGACGCCGGCGTCGCTGCGCGCCGGCGACCGCGCGCGGGCGGCGCGCCGCGGTGCCGCGGCCCGGAAGCGCGCGCCGCGCGCGGGTCAGGGCGGCGTCCGGCCGGCAGGTGGCCGTCGTGACCTCAGGGTCTGGCCCCGGCGACCTCCGGCCGCGTCGTGTTCCGGTCCGCTATCGGGTCCTCGTGCGCGCCGCCAAGGCCACTGGCTGCCTCGAGACGTGCTGAGGAGATACTGGGCCGGCCTTGGCCGCTCAGGTACACGGGACGTGGCCAGGCCGTCACCAGGGCACAGCGGGCGCGGCGCAACCGGCGTTGTGTTGACGGCGGGCGTTGGAGGGCAGGGCCGCGGCCATGGTATTGGTTGAGTTGGAGGGGATGGGTGATCCTGCTGCTGGGCTCTGTGACCTCTCAAAAGTCGCGCCTTGCGCTTCTCATCGTGCCCTCTCCTCCGCATGTCTTTGCCGCCGCTCGGACAGCCTTGTCTCGGTCTCGGTCTCGGTTTTGTCTCGGTCTCGCGTACTAGAGTTTGCAAGCCTCAGGTGCGACTCCTGATCTAAGACCGGCAGCGGGCGCCGCCACGCGTGTCGTAACGCTACCCTGTTCGCCACGCGGTACCCGTGATCTCGGCTCGCTTTCGAGACGCCGCCCGCCACCCCCGGTCCGGAGCGCGGCGCGCCGTCCTGCCCGGCGTGGACGCGTCACCGCCTCTGCGGCCGGTGACGCACTGGGCGTCGCCCCTGCAGCCGCTGCCGTCCTCCCCCTGCGCCCGGCCGCTGCAGCGGCGCCAGCTGCAGGGCTGCAGCCGACCGCAGCGCCGGCCGGGGCTGCAGCCGACCCTCCAGCGCCGGACACCAACGCTAACGCCTCCGTGTCGGCTCGGCGCACAGATCGCGCATATTTGCTGGACTCCCACGGCGCTCCGGCGTCTCCCATTCGCGCGCGGCCGCCCACCTGCGCCGCCGCCCGTCTCCACGCGTCGTCGGGGCGCGCGTGATGACGTCACCGTGACGTCGCCAGGTCTCCGGGCGGCCGCCCGATGCGGCAAGGCCGCGCGCGCGCGATAGCGGTATTTTAATGAGGGCCGAGCGCTCACGCCGCCACGGATTTCTCCGCTGGTCAGAGGCGCTAAAACAGGCGCTGGCCGGCGCGGGGGGCGGACGCAGAGGCGCGCTCTCTGACGGAGCCGATCTGCGTGGGCTCCTCGCGGCCTTGAAGCGCCGCCGCGGCGTCGCCCACACGGCGCCGTGCTGGGCGGTTTTTAAGTGAGATCGGCAGGGAGGAACGAGCCGCGGGACGCCCCTCTCGTCCGTTTCCGCACGAACTGCTGGTCGCTGGCTTGTCCGCCAAGCTGGTCATATAAGGCCGACCTTCTGAAGCGGCCGTCACGCGACGGACCTGGTCCTCGGGGCTGCTGTCACGCGACGGTCTGCGTCCAGAGCACCTGGAGCTAACGTGTCGCGGCCGTCGACTGGCCGAGCGGGCCACCCCCGGCTGCGTTGCCTCGTCCCGGCAAAACGAGACGGCGGCGCACGGCCGGCCGCCGATCTCAAACCAGGCCGATGCCGTCCGGCGGCTGCGGCCGTCCGTCGCGTCCGACCGCTGGCGGACGGGCCTCGGATCGTTCGGCCACCCACCGGCGCCCTTCACTGGCCGCTCCGCCAGCGAGGGAGCGCGGACTGCAGGCGCCACTGCCGGACGGTCAGCGCTGTCCTGCGCGCCGCCAGCATTCCGGCCGGCCTTATTCGGAGCTGGTCGGCGCGCAGCCCCGAAGCGGGCCCACCACAGGCATGCATCCGAATTCAGCGGCGGACCCCAGGAGCGGGATTCAAATGCGCCGCGGTCGATCTCCATCATCCTGTCGCCGGTGGTAACGGCGGCCCGTGCCGGCGTTCCGGTGGGTGTGTGGCGCGTGCCGGCGCGCGTCGGACGCCGGCGCCGCCAGGCGTCGCCACCCTCGCGAACGAGCGCCGCCGGCCGACGGCCCATCGGTCAGGGTGCGTCGACGCCGGCGGGCGTCGCCTCTGACGGATCGGCCGCCGCTGCCAGGCGGCTCCAGCGGTCAGCTGTGCCAGGAGCGCGTCAGCCTCGGGCGCGCGCCGCCGCCGGCGCGCGGCGTGCTCCGCCCAGAAGAGCCAGGCAGCCACCGCGCTCTCATCCCCACCCCATCCCCGTCCGCCTCGTCTCTGTCTTGGCTCCTGTCAAGCCGTGACCGACCGCCGGCTGTGCTTCCGGCTGCCGCTGGCCGTGGTGACGGCGGTCGCGGGCGGGCAGCTGGTGTCACGCCGCAGAATACGGTCGGTCCACTCCCCGCCGCCCTCCCGCCTTGCCGCACCTGACCTTCTGTGCTATTTTCCTTGGTGCACGTGCCTGTTGTTGGCGCCCCAGCACGGGCGTGGGAGTCCTATTTATATTCCGGTCGGGCGCAAAACAAGTGCCGCGCCACTGGCGGCGCGCCCACGCCGGCCGCCCAAGGCCTGTCTCCGGGTCGGCAGCGCGCTGGCGTGGGGAGAGGTGTCGCCCGGCGACGGCGGCTGTCAGGGCCGCCGGCTCCCGCTCCGACGGCCGAGACGGGCTCTGGCAACCCGCTGGAGCCGATTGCCTGCCGCTCGTTCCTCTGAGGTCGCTCCTCTTGTGTCTGGCTGTCGGTGCTGACTGGCAGTGTCTGCCCTGCCTTTGCGTCCTGCACTTCTGAGCCCCCGCCGTCCTACTCCAATCGTTGCTCGCGAAGCACTCGCGGCGACATTGCGTCGAGGATGTTATTCCACGCGCTGCCAAGCCGACTGACACCTACCATACGTCCAGGACCTACACGGTTCGACGACAAATGACTATGCCACGTGGAACACCGAGTTTCCATTAGCTCGTTGACATTGCTTAAGTTTTCATGACATAACACGAAGCCTAGTGGAGGCAGCGTGGAGCTGTGTTTCCGGTCGAGAGCGGTGATGCTGGGGGCGCCTCCGACCGCCCCCCCCCCCCCCCTCTCCAGCGGTTGACACCGCCGGCCGTCGCTGTCTGCTAGCGGCGTCTGCACAGCGTCAATAGATTAGCCAATATGCGTCCGTTACGGTCCAGCCACGCGCTGTCATTCGCAGCACGCTCCTCATCAGACGAGGCGCTCTCGACGTCGCCAACGCCGAACGTGGAATGCGGCTAATAGAGTAATTTGTGTTAGCTGTAGCTGCCGACAGATGTCGGAATGCGTCCGTCATTGTCGTCGATCGCTCAGCCGGGCGCTGTCCGCTTTCTGATGCGCAAAGCAATTCGTCCCTGCGGCGGGGCGCATTTCGCGGTGGTAAACAAGTCGTCTGTTTGCGGCGCCGCCACAGACAGTTTACAGTCACGGTTGCTGGCAGAACGGCCTCCCGCGGCCCGTTTGCCAGCCCGGCCGCCGGCGATGTAGCGAGAGTGCTGGCCGAAACTGGCGCCGCCGAGTCACCGCCCCGGGGCACGGCGGACGCGGCTGCGGAGCCGTCGCCGAGCGGAAGGCTGCTCACGTCGGAGGGAGCGTCGGGTCTGACGCCTGTCGCGTCGCTGCGGAGACAAGAGTGGAGACAAGCGGCGGGACGTCCGCGGTGGGGGACCACGGCCATGACACCCGGCATGTTTGAGACGATACAGCGCTCGGTTTCAGCGCGCCGCCGTGTGAGAGCTCAGGTCAAGTCGGATGTGAGGCCAGAACGGACCGGCTGGCGCCGGAGGAGGAGGGGGAGGGGGGCAGGCCCGTCACGCGCGCAGAACCGTGCGCCAGACGCCGCGCTCATGCACAGAGTGAGTGGCGATCAAAGCGGCCCGTGGTGGCGCCACCTGTGGCGCCGGCGGCCTGGGCTATTCTGGGATGATCTGGAATATTCTGTAGAGATTGGGGTCGCTCATCATCTGGCCTAGGGGCTGACAGCGTACGATGGGCTGCCAGTTACCTCTCACCCCGTCCGACGGCGGCCCCGGGCGATCCGAGTCAGCCAGCGGGCTGGAGTGTCTCTGCTCATACTGAAGACGTCAGTACCGTCGGCGGATCCCTCCAAAAGACAGACACACGTCTCTCATCTCTCATCACATCTCATCTCATCTCATCTCTCATCACAGACGCCCCTTTAATGGCCACCGCAGGGACTGCCCCGGCCGGGAGTACTTCCGTTTAACACCGTCTCGAAACGTCCCCGTGGACGTTGGGGTTTGCTGTCTGGCAACGCTGTTCCACTCACAGCCCTTGGGCCATTTTGCTCCGAAATTCAACCTTTTCATGAACGACCTTCCCGCGTGGCATCGTCTGCCGTTCTTCTGACATAAGCCGAAGTGAGACGGAACGTTTGCGTGCTTTCGTCACCGGCCGTTTTGATTGGCCCGTGATGGCCCGGCGGCGATTACGCCTGGCGTTCAGCACCAGTCCTGAGATCGACAGCCCGCTGGCGCCTCTCCGGCGCCCGGCCGCCGGATTCGACAGTTTATTGAAGCTCAGCGTAGAGCCGAGCTCGGCGGCGCCGCCCTGTCGGCGGGGGGAGGGGAGGGGAGGCAGCGGCGGCGCCGATTGTGCCGGGCCTGCGGCGGCGCCGCCCGCTATTCCTGGCAGCGGCCTGGCTGGAGCGAGCGCCCGGCGCCAGTGCGGCCGCTCGAGGCGCGCTGGTGCCCCCAGCGGCGCGGTGGGGCCCTCTCGGCGCCGAGTGGTGCCTGGTGACCTCCGGTTGGTGCGGCGGACGCCGGGCGGACCGCCGAGATCAGCCATGATCCGCAGCTGGTGAGCGGCCGCGACCCGTCCTTACCTCGGGCCGGCACCGGCGCACGACCGCGGCTGGTCGGACCCGAGCGCCGGCCGTGGGCCGCGCCTGCAGCGCCGCACGCGCACCGAGGCCGTGTGGAGCCTGTCCGCTGTTCCACATCACGTTCCGTCCCCGTTGCTCGAACGGGATTCCATAGCTCCGGTGGTGCGGCATAGCTCCGGTCCCTAGTGACACGAGAACTGCGTGCAGGAGCGCTTGTGCTCGCTTCGCCTTCTCTGCGATCGCAGTTTATTTTTGCTCACATGATTTCCGCTCGGTGACGGTTCGCCTATCCTGCACGCCACGCATTGTTTCTTCACAGAGTGATGGCTTACCCCGCAGTAATGCCCACACACGCGCTAGAGCTGAAGACAGAGGACTACGGTCGGTACTTGCATGTTGCCTCACAGTGATTTGTGTCACCTGATGTCACCACGCCTTGACAACACATTGTTTTCAGGCCGGAGGTCGTGGGGTGGTCTTGACTTCGCGGTGTGGGCGGTAGTGCGTCGTCGACCCTGTGTTGCCCCCCCCCCCCTCTCCTCCGCATCCGTGCCCCCGCGCTGTGTCTAACGACGGGTCTGTTTCCTTCCCGCAGGGACGGCGTCGCCTCGGCGGGCAACGTCACCTGGCTGCAGAAGCAGCAGCAGAAGCTGCGGGAGCGGAAGCAGGCTCAGCTCAGGTCAGTGTGCGTCTTAGGTCTCCGTCTCTCAGGTCTCCGTCTCTCAGGTCTCCATCTCTCAGGTCTCCGTCTCTCAGGTCTCCGTCTCTCAGGTCTCCGTCTCTCAGTTCTCCGTCCCTCAGGTCTTCGTCTCTCAGGTCACCCTCTCTCAGGTCTCCCCCTCTCGGGTCTCCGTCTCTCAGGTCTCCGTCTCTCAGGTCTCCGTCCCTCAGGTCTCCGTCTCTCAGGTCATCCTCTCTCAGGTCTCCGTCTCTCAGGCCTCCGTCTCTCAGGTCACCCTCTCTCAGGTCTGCGCCTCTCAGGTATGCGGCGGACGGACGGCGAGGCCGGGCGCCGCGCTCGCGCCGGCGCCGGCCGTCTCGCGCGCGCTCTGTCAACACCGCCGTACTCACGCCTAGCTCGAGTGTTGGTCCAGTGTTGCCGGCTCGGGGAGGCGGGCCCGAACGGACCCCCGGACGGCGGTGAACGTTCAGCAGGAGTGAGGAGCGGACGCGGCTTGTGGCTGGTGTGTGGCGCCGCCGTCTCGTCGTGCTGCCCGTGACATTGCGTGCTATGTCGAGTCGTATTAGTGCGGCTCACGGCTGGTGCAGCCTGGCTCAGTCACGGGGATCAGCGTATGAATATGCTTCGGCGACCAGCGAGGCTGTGGCTCTATCTCTGAATCGACAGACAGCTCTGGCTGGGGGAGATGGCGATGACGTGTGCAGCGATATCGAATGTTGGCACCTGGTATTGGATTACAGCGCCCCGGGCCGCAGTAACATTTCTAGAGGGACCTTCCTTTAGGCAGTTTGTTCCTCTTCAACATCATTTAGTCATTGCTAAACTACCATGACGAGCGGCCTCCTCAGTCGCTACCCTTTTCCTGCGCGTATGTCGACTCTGGGGCAAAAGCGTTTCGGTGCCAACTGTGCTGATTCACGTCTTATAGCGTTTGTGTTATCTGGCGGAGCTGCCTCCCGCGGCTCCTCGGTGCCAGGTGTTAGCATGTAAATGTGAATGATTCTAATGATAGTCTCAAGTGTGGGTAAAACACCCTATGGAGCCAGAATAAGCTCATCGATGATCACCGTAGCTGGTTCATCGCCTGCGACGCCGGCTGCGGCGCTCTTCGTTGTCGGCCTTTATGATCGCCGCCCACGCTGCCCCGTCCCACCCTAACCTGACCTGACCGCGCCTCGACCGTGACCGTTCTCTGACCGTGCGCCCCGCAGGAGCGAGCGGGCGCCGAAAGAGGCGCGCGTGCTGCACGAGCTGCGCCGTCGCCAGGGCCAGGAGGACGGCTACACCTCGGACACCACACTCTGGACGGACACGTCGCGGGAGACGAGCCCGGCCGCGCAGCTGGCGCCGCTGCACGTGCACACGAGCGGCACGCGGTCCGGCAGCTCGGCGCCCGTCTCGCCGCAGCTGCCGGCGCGCGCCGCCAGCCGAGAACGCAGCGTCAGCACCCACCGGTGAGGAGGCGGCGGCGGGACGGTGCCGGCCCGGCAGGCGGTCGTAGCGGCGGAGGACGGGGGGCGGCGGCGGCAGAACGACGCCTTCGGCCTGGCAGGCAGTCGTAACGGCGGAGGACGGGGGGGGGGGAGAGAGCAGGGAGAGCGGGACTGGGGGAGGGAGGGAGGTGTGTGAGAGGAAAACTCAGGATCACGGGGGCTCTTAAACAGTGGCTGGAGCTTGAGGAGGAAGGAGAAGCGTGCTTTCCGCGTGCTGACGTCCCTCGGCGCGCGCTGGATGGTGGGCCGCTAGACGAGAGGCCGACCCCTCAGCCGTCAAAGACGCACACGGGGCGAGACACGCCGACCCAGGCGACCTGTAGAGAAAATTGCGTGTTCCCCAGGGGATTTGGCAGAAACATGATACACGGGTGTCCGGGGGCGCCGAAATTCACACTGTGCGTGCTTTAATATCAGAGGCCAAGAATACCAGCCCCCACAAACAACCCTACGCCTGCTAACAAGCTTACTGTGGCGTACAACAGAACGACCCAGAGAAGGCAGAAAAGACATTAAGGGGATTTGCTTCTGTTTTTCGCTGCAGGCGGCTTGTGAGTCTACCCGTGGTCCCTTACACATCTGCTGCGCGCGCGCCTCCACCTCGCGCCCTGTTTTACAAGCCGATGACAGACGCCATGCCTCAGCTGTTCCGCAGACGGCGACCGCGTGATGAATCGACCCGTCTGTTTTGAATTCGCCGCCAAGCCGCGGGGGAGGCGACCCGACCGGATTTTCATGCGTGTTTGCATTGGCCCCTGAAGAGCGGTGCGGAGCCCGTATATATCGCCCTGTTTGAGTTGGCCTCGGGCAAAGGTCTCGCCTGTAGAAACAGTCGGCTGTTTTGGGAGTGGACCGGCTGAATCCGCGCTGGTTTCGGTTTCGGTGTGTGGTGTGCGGGAGCCCCCCTCCCCCCCCCCCTCCCAGTTGTCGGCTGTGTTGCCCTGTGTGATCAGTTGGAGCCAACGCGGGCTTTGGGGTATGCCCTAATGTCTGCTATGTCCATCCGAACTGTTACCTTGTCATGTGATGATTGTATTCCTTTTCCTTTCATTCCTCAACATGGACAAACCCTGCTATTATTTTAGCTTCGTTCCTCGACTACGTGTCGGCTTGTTTTCAGCGGATTGGAGCCCGCTGAAGCCGCTTACTGACGTCTCGGGACGCGGCGTAGGTATACAGGCCAATTCAGAGTGCGCCGGCCCTCGTCACGCCCGATAGTATTGTGATGCTTGACGTCGCACGACGTCGCGCGCGGGGTCCTGTTGCCGACGGTGGCGCCGCCTGTGCCGCCAGGTACACGCAGCAGGCGAGCGCGGCGCGACCGCTGACCCGGCACCGCTCGGAGACGGCCTACGACCGCGACCGGCCCCACGTGCAGGTGGTCAGGCCCGATCAGAGGAAGGTCAGCGACTCTGACCTGACGGTGAGCTCTGACGGCCGCTCTGGTCCACCGGCCAGGGGCCGGGGCTGGGGCCCTGTGGCCGGGTCCGTGGCCGGGGCCGGGGCCGGCCCCCGGGTCAACGGGTGCAGGGTGGCGGGAGAAGCGGCGCGTAGTTTCAGTTGGTGCGGGGTGTGACCCTGTGCTGCACGTTACCTTGTTGACGCACTTTTGTGCCCTGTGCACTTTTGTGCAGCGCGATGGCATCTCTGCATGCTCGTAACAGCAGGATGTCGTGGAGCTGAGTTACCCAGCGTGACGAGATGAAGGCGTTTGATTTTTAGGACAGTGGCCTCCTACGAAACAGACATCCACTGTCCTGGTTGGTTTGTGCCCATAAAACGCAGCCTAGCGTACACCAGGTGCGGCATGTGACGGGGTGGCCTGTCTGCCTGCGTCCTGACCCTCCGTAACGTCTCTCTGACCCTCCGTAACGTCTCTTTCAGCACCTGATTAATACGACTCAGTACAGTCAATATTCCTCCACCCCCGTTCACGACCGAGATGGACTTCTCACCATCGTGAATGGCCAAAGTGGTGTAAGTTGTCACCTTAGTCACTGTAGAATAGAGTGTGTAGAGCGTACGCTCTCTGACGTGTTGTGTTATCGCAGTGTTTGGTTGCATGCTGCACAAACGCACACGCATACGAAGCTGAGCCTCCTTAAACCAAGCCTGCGCGCGCATAAACGGTCTCGTTTTGTTCGATGCTGCGCCGTTGCCGTGATGCTTGACGCTGCGCTTGCCACTTGGTAATGGGATGATGTCGCCATGCTATATACCAATGAGGGGAAGAGGGGGGGGGGGACACGCACAGAGAACCCAGCGCCAGTCTCGCTTCAGGTCATGGCACTTAGAGGTGGTTGGTCGACGGGGTGAGGGATCCGATCCAGCCCGTCATCTTTTAAGACATGATATCCGTGATTTGTTCTTAAGACTAAAGATTTGCGTGCTTCACGCCTTTTTTATTTACGCCTTTTTAAATATTACAAATTGCTGGTAATGGGTAGTTTATCATGGGTTAAGATCACCCGCGATCGACGATCAGGTCGATCGCAGTCGCGGCAGATCAGTCGTCACTGGCGAGCTCCGCCGGCTCTCCGCCGCGTCTCGCGCGCCGCCGAGGGGCGCCGCTGGTCCGACGAGCGTCGGCGCCTGCGGACCCCGCCCCGCCCCGCCCGGTGGCGGTGCCGGCGGCGCCTGGTCCCGTCCCGCGCGCCGCCGAGGGGCGCCGCTGGTCCGACGAGCGTCGGCGGCTGCGGACCCCGCCCCGCCCCCGCCCGGTGGCGGTGCCGGCGGCGCCTGGTCCCGTCGCGCGCGCACAGTCGGCTGCCAGGGCGGCTGCGGCGGCCGGCGGCGACGCGGCCAGTGACTCGGGCGCCGGCGCGCGGCCGACAGGTGGTGGCGTGGAGCTCCGGCGGCGGCCGCGCCGTTCGGAGCAGGGGGCGGCGCGAGAGACGAGCCGGTTCAGATAGTGCTGAGTGTAGCCCGGATCGCGGAACTCGCTCGGACCGGGTTAGGAGCTCTCGAACGCGCGTACTCCCCGCCGGACTCCCCGCCGGACTCCCCGTGTACTCCCCGTTCGAGGCTTATCAGCCGTGCCGGCGTCCGCGCCCGCGCGCCGGCGCCGTTTATCCGCGTTCGTCGGGAGCGACGGAGACGTGACCATGAGAGTGGAGGTGTCGCGGCCGACGGTGCGGTTCTCGCTCGACGAGCCTCGCTCGGTGGGTACTGCTGACGCCAGCCGACCTTGGCCGTCCCCTGTCAGACCCGCCGTCGGTGCCCGCGGCAGCCCCGCTGCCAATGTCGCCGCGCGCGTCCGACCTGGCGGTCGGCCGATCTCGTGGCGGTATCAGCGTTTGTCCCCGAGGCACGCAGCGCCGCCAGCGAGACGCAGCTACCGATGAGGCCCCGATAGGCACGCTGCCCTGCGCCGGTGCAACAGAAGCGAGAGGGGGGGTGGATGTCAAGTGCGGCCGTGCCTGCGGGGAGGGTGGGGGGGGGGGGGTGGGGGGGGGGGGGTGGGGGGGGGGGCGAGGGGGCGGTGCCGACGGGCGGGTGCGCCAGCGCCCCGGCTGATCTGCCGCCGTCCCACAGACGGACGATGAGATTGACGCCCTGGTTAACCCGGACAGGCCCGACAGCCCGTGGAAGTATAAAGGCAGCGGGGTGTGGGTAAGGTCGGCGCTGTGTCTGCCGCGCACCTGCAGTGCCCCCGTGTTGTCGTCTGTAGCTGCCCCGTCGGTGACTACCGTCCGGCCGCCGGCGGCGGGTCATGCCGCGGCCGGGCCGGGCCCGCGTCGGTGGGAGGACCCACCGGCCCGCGTGGTCCCACTAACACGGCCGGGACTGGCGCCGCCGGTCCCGCCGCGTCGGTGGCGCATAGTGTAGCGGACCCTGATGACCCCAGCCCCGACACGGAGGACCCCCGTGGCGCACAACCACCGAGTGCATTGCACTGCCCTCGCACGGAGAACATTCTCAGGAGTGTTCGCTCGCCGACGAGGCGCCTCTGAGTGAGAACCGCCACGTGGCCAGCGCCACGTGATTTCAGTGCAAACCTCGTCGAGTGCGCGAACCTCCTGGGAATGTCTCATGCCTCCGCTTTTGGTAGCCGGCGGGCGGTGCGTGCGGCTGGCTATGACGTCACCATGCCGTGAGCTTGCTGTTTTGCCAGCCGCCACCGGGATCGCTCGCCATTAAACTGCACGTCCACCCTTCTATTTTCAGCTCACTAAACTAGAAGAACTAACATACCGGTTGATGGTCGTTAACTCACGCAAACCTCACGCAGCCAAGGTGAGAGCGGGGCGGGGCTTGACGCGGGGTTTGAGCGGGGCGGGGCTTGACGCGGGGTTTTCCGACATTCACGCATGCCTGGTGCGGGAGCGGGTCGGTGATGTTCCGCTGCAGTGTGTCGGTTGGCTGTGGATAAAGCTGGACTGCTGCATTACACTGCCGAACTGGCTGGCATGTTTTCAGATGTGTGCATTGCCACTGTGTGCTGCTGAAGCATAAGTAGAACGCAGGATGCGGTGTGCAGGACAGAGTGTACATGATTAGGGAGACGGCTCAACACTTGGTGTGAATGATGCATGCTGTTGTCATCCTCGCAAAACTCACATGTGATAATGCACTAAGCCCTTAATATATATATATATATATATATATATATATATATATATATATATATATATATATATATATGTATATATATGTACATATATGAGTGTGGATGAGGACACATGCCGGCGAAACCAGACTAACCCACATATTATTATGAGCACAGCGTTAAACTTGCCCTCCCCTCACATCTGTTTCCGTTTTCTGCCTGAGGACTGTACTGCCGGCGCATGGTCTGCCTGGGGGAGGGGCGGGGCGTGGTCCTCATTTCCGGCTCGTGCGTGCTGTGTGGTCGCGGGGCGACGGTCCGCCGCTGTGAGACGGCGGCGCTCAGGGAGTGCTGGCCTTGCAGGTGAGGGATCCTCCTGAGCCGAGGCCGGAGACGCCGGCGTTCCCCAACCCGCCGAAGACGCCCTACCAGAACCAGACGCTGCCGCCCAAGAGTCCCACCAGTCAGAGGTGAGCACGGTCGACGCCAGCTTCCGGTATCACCCGACAGATGGCGCGCCGGTCGAGCCGTCGGTGTCTGGCGCGGATTATTGCTGGCAGGCCTAAGTTGGCCATGAACGGAACGCCCGGGAGTGAATGGTTTTGCTCGAACGTGCTTTGACATTGAATATTGGTCCTCTTGTGATGGGTTATTCTTCTCTGAGATGAACATGACAGTATCTTTGCACTTCTACGATTCTCGTGCGATAGTCAGTCATTCAGTGGGTTACAAATGATCTGTAGATGTTGGGCTGTTTAGCGATCTGGCTGTCGCTAACGCTGGGCCACCGCTACCTTAATTTTGTATTCCGGGTTATATGTTGCCGCGGAGAAAATATGCATTTTTGTTCAGTAATATTGTTTCCGTAACTCTGAGTAAACCTTCGAAAGCATTGCTTTATTTGTTATCTTTTTTTATTTTAAGTCGTGTTTTTTTAGTGGGAATCTGTTCAAAAAATGTATATAGCCAATGACAGCCAGATGTCTTAACACATTTATGCCCAGAACCGCTGCTGCAACTCATTAGCCGCTTCCGTAACACTTTTGCCGTCCGTCAGCGAAGCCCACGTGTCAAGGCAACCGCCGCTAATGCCAACAGTCGTTGCTAATGCCTAACCCAGATCGCGATCGTACCAACGGCTTACTCATTCCCGACGAAATGGTCTGGCACGCCTTGACCGCCTCGGCTGGTGCGCGACTAGCCCCTGAACAGACCATGCACTCTTGTGCCTGTAGAAAACTTCTGACCGTGACCCAAACAACAAAAACGTACACGAGAACGGCGGGCGGCGGCGTGGCGCCCAGGTAGGTGCGGCGCCTGCAGCGCCATCTGCACGCCTAAAGGCACCCGGGCCCGGGCTGCCGGCCGCGCCGGCTCGTCCCGCGCGCCGCGGTCAGCCGCTGTCGGCGCGGCCCGACCGTAAGGCTCGCATGTGCCGCGGTCCGGGCCGGCCGCGCGGAGGTGCCGAGCGAGCGGCTGGGACGCGACCGGCGGCCGCCCGGCGTAAACTGAGACCGCAGCTCGACGCTGCTGCGCTGCCGCTCGTGGCGGAGGCCGCACGGAGCACGCCTGCGCTCCCACGGCCGGCACCACGTGACACAATTAAGCTGGATGCCGCCCGCGGAGCATGTTCCTGTGTTAAAGCACCTCGTCGCGCTACCGCCTGCACATCCTTGTTGCCTCAGTGCTTGACCTGCCTCCAAAGCCTGATGGAGATCAGCCTAGATGAATTTCACCGAGTCTCTTCTGTGTCGGTCGTCGTTGTTCAAGGATAGTGCACGATGTCCGAGCTAGACGTTTGTTAGTTACTCGATGCTAGTTGCGTGTCGGACAGTTCTTCTATGCACATGCACGCTACAAGTCTTCTGCAGGGAGCAGAAGACTAACGTGAAAGTCAGCGGATGACTGTGTCGCGTTGCTAGGGTACGAGCGGAGTTGTGTCCACATTGATATCTTTCGGGACCAAACATGCTGTTTTCCCACTTAGCATTTGCTGAAGTGGCATAAAGCAGGCCTTTTTTGCAACGCACATTTCTGCGCGTGTTGGTTGCCTGAATTTCGACTTCACCCTAAGGCGTGCGTGCCGTTCATGAAATACTAATCGTGGGTGTGGCCTGATGGATGCTATGGGTGACTGATTCCTCACGACCCCCGCCCCTCAAAACTCACTGTCATGGCGCGAGCAGCTGTGAAAAGTTTGCTTGTGTTTGTATCTGCTCCCGAGTTTTGTTTTGATTGGCGTTTCCCTTTTGTGGGAAACCTAGCGCAGTTCATTTCACGAGTCTTGTAGCCGCTGCCGTCCGTTCTTTACTCGTCACTGGTATGGGAACATTGCGTAATTTGGCAACATGGCCACGGATGACAAGGTACGAGCTCTTCACATGAACGGCGTTTCCGTGGCCACCAATGGCCTTGCTCTCCTCTCAGTGTGACCAGAGGTTTTGATGAAATCGTCCCGCCGCACGCCCAGCATTTGCCTCACAGTATTTGCCGTGGACGCTCTGGACATTTGATGGTTGTGTTTGTCGTGTCGCACAACTGTCTCCTGTGCGCTTGGCAATGGAAGGCTGACGATTGAGACCTCCAGCCGCGGTACGGCGCGGCGTGTTTTGTTCAGGTGGGACGGCAGATGATGCTCCATGTCGCTACGCTTGTCACGTAGGGGGACGCGTGAAGTAGAGTCGCGGGTCCGTCGTAGATGCTCATCTCTATGTAGACTTTTCTCAATAGAGAAGTCAACCCACTTTATAAATATACGTGTGTCTGTTAGTCATAACCGAGGACCCGTTGTCTCGGTTGCAACGTTGGCTCGGCTTCGGCCTGCGCTCGCGTGGCCCGCTGCCGCTTCCTCCGCGCCGGCGCGCCGCTGCCGCCGTCTGACGAGCGCGTCGTGCCGACAGGGAGCGCTCGCCCTCGCCGGGCGGCCAGCAGGTGCACTTCGAGACGACCACGTCGTTCGAGTCGTCGCCGTCGGCGTACCAGGGTCACAGCCGCCGCTCGTCGGTCAGCTCCGACACCGAGGTCATCTCGGCGCACCCCCACTTCGTCAAGGACATCAGCAAGTGGTGGTACAAGCCGGCCATCAGTCGCGAGCAAGGTGAGCGGCGCAGACAGCCGCGTCCGTCTCGTCGGTGCTGGTGGCGCGCGCCGCGTTTGCGTGGACTTAAGTCTTGAATCCTGCGATAACTGTGACAATAACGTTGAGACTAGGCAAAGTCTAGATCCGAGCATTTGGTTTGGCTCCTGTGCCCAAATTTGCGGTCAAATATAGTTAAATTGGCACATTGAATGCTCCTGAATTTTTGCATAAATTGCTCAATATGTATACCAGTAAATTTATGGCGTTTGTGTCATACCCCTACACTTAAAGTCGAAGACTCGATGACATGATATGAAATCAGGTCAAGGGAAACAGTTATTGTCGGAGATTAGAGTGGAGAATTCTGCGTCAAAGTTGTCAGTCAGACAAGTTCAAACCAACACATGCCATGTTTTCATATCCCCTTCCCCTCCTTCTGATCCTCTGAGACACGTCATTCTCGACAGAAGTCCTGCAGTTGTGTGGCGAATCGCTGCCGTCTCCCCTACGTTCCTCTAACAGTATACTGCGTGCGGCGATGCCTGCGCCGGCGCGTGCTGCGCCTGCGCGTCCCTGGCGCGTCCGAGCGGCCGCGGCCCTGACGCGCCCCTCTGCCGCGCAGCCGTCCCCCTGACGCGCCCCTCTGCCGCGCAGCCGTCACCCTGCTGCGCGACAAGCCGGCCGGCTCGTTCGTCATCCGCGACTCCAACTCGTTCCCGGGCGCGTTCGGCCTGGCGCTGAAGGTGGACACGCCGCCGGCGAACGTGGCGGCGCGCGGCGGCGACGCCTCCAGCGAGCTGGTGCGCCACTTTCTCATCGAGACCACCAGCAAGGGCGTGCGGCTCAAGGGCTGCCCGAACGAGCCGACGTTCGGCACGCTGTCGGCGCTGGTGTACCAGCACAGCGTCACGCCACTGGCGCTGCCCACCAAACTGGCGCTGCCCGAGACGGAGCTAGCCGCCGGCGACGTCACCGACGCGCCGCCGGCCGTGCACGCCAAGCACCGGGATCTCCTCGACACGGGCGCCGGTGAGGACCGGGGGTGACGGGAGAGAGAGGAGGGAGTAGGCGCCTCCATCGGCCCGGCGGTATGGTCCCCTGCCGGGTCGCTGCCTTGACTTGACTCCTTGACGTCTCGACCCCTCGACCACGATGTTACCCCTTGCCCATGCGTATAGGTATGTTTACTTATCATGCATAATATATATATATATATATATATATATATATATATATATATATATATATATTAAGATGTATTGTCTTTTTACGACTTATTGCTGCTGTGCTGATCTCTTTTGTAGATGACGTTTTTGACCTACGTGGTGCACCCACGCTTTGACATATCCCTCCCCACCTCAGTCTGCAGGCCTCAGCTGGAAGTGGCCTCAGCCTGTGCCGCTGTGTGACGGCGTCTGCACCTGTTCCGTTCCAGCCTGCAGCGTGTTGTACCTGTACTCGCGTGACACGGAGGCGCTGACCGGGCCGCAGGCGGTGCGCCGCGCCGTCACCGACCTGTTCCGCCAGCAACAGCCGCAGCCGGAGGGCGTGGTGGTCCACTTCAAGGTCTCCAACCAGGGCATCACGCTCACAGACAGCCAACGCAAGCAGTTCTTCAGGTGATTAGCCGCGCGGGAGTGACGCGCCAACGCGCTGGGTTGAGGCCGGGCGCCGGCTGTGCTGGGCAGAAGTGGGGCGGTCGGCGCACTGGGCAGGGGTGGGGCGCCGGCGCGCCGGCAGAGGTGGGACAGTTGACCGTGCCGGGCGGATGTGGGGCGGCCGACAGTGCTGGGCGGAGGTGGGGTCGCCGACACGCTTGGCAGAGGTGGGTCGCCGGCGCGCTTGGCAGAGATGGGGTGCCGGCGCGCTGGGCAGAGATGGGGCGGCCGGCCGCGCTGGACAGAAGCGACTGTCGTCAAGCAGAGCTGGATGTTGTGGTTATGTGGAGCACCAATGGATGACCCTTGCTGGACCTGCCTGATGGCCGTGTTGACCGTGCGTCAAGGACATTATTCATAAGCAACCAACCATCCATCAGAGGAACGAGTAAAATCGGTTCCAATGATGGGAAGTTTGACGATGTCTCACGCCCCAGAGCTGGAAATCTGACGGTTTCGGCGGGCATCCGTCACACCATCGCTGTCCAGCCCGTGTGCCCCTGTTCGTGCGCCCCGGTGACACTGACCGGTCGCCGGCCTGCAGGCGCCACTACAACACGAACCTGGTGTCCCATTGCGGCCTGGACCCGGAGGACCGGCGCTGGACCCTGCGCGGCGACGACGGGCAGCCACTCGGTTCGCTGTGAGTGAGCTGCCCGCCGCCGGGCGGGCCGGAGGCTGGGAGGCGGCGGCCTCTGACCTTCGGACAGATCGTCTTGTTTGTCGGCCCGTTCGAAAGTCCGGCGGAATGTGGGGCAATATGATGGAAGCTGGCTGGTGGCCGTTCGCATGGAAACAGGGGTTCACAAATGTCGTGTAACTAAGACTTGTGCCGACACATCTTCTGTGAGATTACATGCTCCTGTTGCGCCATACATAAATGATGTTTGCAAAGAAATAGTCGAGCTCTAGGTAATGAGCTTGTTTTGGCCAGCTAAGACGGGTAAGCAGTCGTTAGTAGTTCACTCTCAGGCTGGCGTCGTGCTACCCGGCATGCAAACATGGCGTGGCATCAATGATGCACTTAATTTTCATCGAACTCTACATGAAAGAGACGTGCAACCAGTCAGCTGGGTAACATCTCCCTCGATTGCAGGCGCATTTTCGGCTTCGTGGCCAAGAAGGGCCCATCCACTGGCAACAACCAGTGCCACCTGTTCGCCGAATACGACTCGGACCAGCCGGCCTCGGCCATCGTCAACTTCGTCACCAACATCATGATGACCAACAACTACGGCTCGCGGCCAAACATGCTGTGACGTCACAGCGCGTCCGATGACGTCACCTGCCCTCGGGCACCGCGCGCCGAGTAACATTGCTGGAATGCGTGTGCGGGGAACGAAGCGAAACGGGAAGCGCGCGGTGCGGACACAGTGCGCCAACGCCGGCCGCCTCACCGCCTCACTGTGCTGGAGCTTGCGCGTGCGTCCTGTGACTGCCTTTGTTGCCATATGCCATCACACGTAGATGTATTTAATGGATAGCGCCGTAGGTAGTGAATTAAAGATGCCTGTTGCGACGGAAAAGACAGAGGAGACGCGGCCGCGTGCGTCGACGCCTGCGCCGGTGTGTACAGTCCTGTGTAATCACTAATAGCGTCTCAGTGCCAACTGGCCCCGCCTGCACCGACTCATAGTTTTCTACTCACCGTCAGCCGCGCCGCAGCGGCGAGGCCGCGCGGCCCGCTGCGCCGTTTGTCGCCGCCGCCGCCGCCCTGGCAGTGTCGCCCGCGACCTCGGACGGGGTCAATAAACCGACTAGCGCCCGCACCGGGTCTCCCCCAGCGGCGCCGGCCGCCCGGACCGGCGCTGACGAGAATACGAGCAGTTATGGGCGCCGACCCAGACACGTGGTTCGGTAACCGCTCATGCGTTCATAGCCAACGTCCCGGCTATGTATTGTTCTAAGCGGCCTTTGCATATCAGTTGGTACGACTTCTTGGCACGCTGACACCCGTGGCAGACACGTGGCACCGCGTTCCAGACACGGTGCTTCCATGACGAGGCTTTGAGCTATCTATCGGACGTTGACCCCTGGCCCACCCCTAAGGGCACTCGGCCATATCCCGGCGACGAGTGACCCATACTACGCCCCGATCTTGATGAAAGCCAACCCAGCTCGGCAAGTACAGCTCGACGGGCATTTTCACGGAACGTTTTCTTTTCATGCTTCTTCACGCCGGCTCCTACCAGCGCGACTCTTAACATTGGCCACCCAGCCGTCACTGATAATCCATTCGAGGACGGCTTTTGGGACGGGAACCTCCACGTCTACCATGCGCTGGTGTGCCCGACGCCATGCCAGCTCCCCTGCGAGGACATGTGTCGCCGCTCGAGGAGCGCACGAGCCAACACGCCGCGGTGCTCTCAGCTGTACGACGGTGCAGCATCCGACCTGGCGCTGATGGCCACGTGTGAAACGAGGTATTCAAAAAATGAGGTTGGGAAGTACATTCTCTCATGTTCCCGGGAAAAACAACGCATGCTCTTTTGGTTATCGGTTGTGCTCTGATGTTCTGATGATGTTCTCCCCTCCAAGCTCAGGTCTCGCGCTCAGAAAGCCTGAACTCCTCTGGCTGCCAACGAGCCAGGCCGCGCGCGCATTGCGCTATACGCTGGGTTATCATGCAATGTTTATTTGGTTAGACCCGTTCTGAAGTCCTGAACCCCGCTGGTAACCAATGAACCACACAGCCCAGGGACCGTTTCGCTACACAACCGACTATGGTACATGGTTTATTAGGTTATACCCCGGATGTACATTAGTATAGTAAAGCAACGGTGCCGCCTCTCCCAGCTCGTACAGGTTCCACCACAGCCATATCCCACCCTCTGAACGCGGCGCCTCGCTGCTGAGCGCGGGGGCGGGAGCGGGCAGCACTGTCCAAGCCACGTCCGACAGCGCACCCCGCCGAGCTGCCGCCAGACCTGGCACCGCAGGTGACGTCTTCAACAACCTCGGACCGCTCACATCGAGACCAGACACTGCCCGTCGCGTCCGAGTCCGAGTCGGCCGAGTCCACCCCGCCCCGCCTCTGAGCGGAGCGGCGGCGCGCGGGTCCGCGTCAATCGCCGGGACTGGCGAGCGGCGCCCTCGGAGACTTCATCTGAACACTGTTCCCGCCGGCGCGCCGCCACCGCCCGACCGCGTCTCCCCCCCCCCCCCTCCCCCCGCCCTACCCCTTCTCCTCTGTACATCGGCGCCGTATGGAGTAGGCGCGTGGCAGCGCAGGGTATGAAAATACGTCCGCCTCTAGATTCGCGTGCTCACCAGATCAGCGCCGGCGGCGCAGGGCGGCCAGTACCGCGCGAGCTCAGTCAGACGGTCACACGGTCGGCCGACGACGCAACGGCCCCCCCCCCCCCCCCCCCCCCCCCGCCCCCGAGTCGGCGCCTATGGACTGGAGCCGCCCGGCTGGCCCACGAGGCAGCCTCCACTGCGCGCCCTGCCAGACAGCAGGGCTCCACGAGCGCGCAACACCTCACGGCTCGGCAACAAGCCGCCAAACCTCTGACAACGTCTGGAAGGGAAAACGGACGTGTCCATGTTGGTGAAGAGCTCACTCGGTAAACTTATCGCATGCAGCTGTTACTGTTAGCAGAGCTGAGTGCCCAGAAGCCACAGCAACCGCACTCGATCAGAAATCGGGCACCACACACTACTCGTGACATGGTTTAACAGCATCCTGTTCACTGTTCACTTCAACAGCTATTATACACTGTGCACCTATTCACACGACTTCCCTGTGCGGAGGCCACACGCAATCACCACCGGGATAACGTAGCGTCTTTGTGCCCGGCACGGGCACGTCACCACTGGCGGACCAGACGCGAAACGCGACAAGTCCAGCAGCGCCGTCGTCGCACCCACCCATCATGCTATCACAGGCCGGAGTGGAGGGCTGTCCGTCGCCTGGCGCCGCCGTACCCGCTCCTCAGGCCTCGCCACCGTCGCCGTCGCCGCCGCCGCCGCCGGTCCGCCCGGCGTCCGTCTCGGCCGCCGCCGCCGGCTGCAGCGGCCGGCCCAGGTTGACGTACTCGCGCAGCGGCGGCGGCAGTGGCAGCGCCGCCACGCGCGCGCGCATCAGCTGCGACAGGAGGCGCGCGGCGGAGGCGGCGCGGCGCGCGCGGGCCGAGCGGCGCGGCCGCCGTCGGCCTCCGTCCGCTTCCTCGTCCGAGTCGACCAGGAAGCGGTTAAGATCGGAGCGGAAGCGACGTGCCCGCGTCATGCCGACGCCCCAGCTCTCAGCGGGCGGTAGCAACAGAAGCGGCTCCCGCTCCAGTTCCCGCTCCGGCTCCGGCTCAGGCTCCAGCTCCGGCTCCGGCTCCGAGTCGGAGCTGGCCGCCAAGCCATTCTCGGGGTCGGAGGCGGCGCGCGGCCGCAGCGGCACCGGGCGCCCGTCATCCGAGTCGCCCAGCCCGCTGTCCACCTTGTCGCGGCGGCCGCGCTTCTGCACGGCCGACGGGCCGGCGCCGGCCGCCGGCTCGCCGCGCGCGCCGCCGTCGCTGGAGCGCTTCAGGCCCGACCGTTCCGGCCCGGCGTCCGCGCCGGCCGCCGGCGCCGCCAGCTCCGCCTCGCCGGCCTCCGCGGCGTCGGCAACCCGCTCCGGCTCCTCTTCCGGTGCTGGCGCCAGCTCCAGCTCCGACCCCGGTCCCTGCTCCGGCTCCCGCTCCTCGTCCGGCTCCGGCTCCTGCTCCGGCTCGCCGTCGCCGGCAGCCAGCTCGGCGTACGGCTCCTCCGAGTGCCCCGAGTCGTCGCCGGAGCCGGAGCCGGAGCCCCGCTCCCACTCGTCGGCGGCCATGTGCGCCACGGCGCCGTACAGGATCTGGCCGAGCGGGTGCAGCTGCGCCGGGTCCTGCAGCAGCTCCTGGGCGGCCTCGCCCTCCGCGCCGGGCGGCACGGCCGCGTTCAGCAGCGGACTGACCAGGCGCTGGATGCGCCGCGCCTGCTCGGCGTGCCGGTCGGGAGGGCGGCGGCGCCGCACCGGCCGCTGCCGACAGCTGGTCACCAGGTCGGGCCGCTCGGCCAGCAGGGTCTGACGCAGCAGTTCGCGGATGCTGGTGCGGCACAGCTGCTGCAGCGAGCCGGGTATCACGGCAGCTGGGGGGAGTGTGTGACGTCAGCGGTCAGACGGCGTTCGCCGGCGCAGCACGTCAGCAGTGCAGTACGGCCAGACCGTCAGCCAGCTGGGGCCAGCAGTGACACGACTCACCAGGTCACACAGCCGATCAGGGACGAAACAGAGCCAGCGCGCGGTGCGTCAGCAGTACACCACGGTCAGACCGTCGGCCAGCTGGGGCCAGCAGTGACACAACTCACCAGGTTACACAGCCGATCACGGACGAAAAAGAGCCAGCGCGCGTCTGGAACCACGACTCAACAGCCAACTGACGTCCAGTGAGAGCAACACAGCCTTGCGGGGTTAGCACCCTCGAAAAACACCTGAAGTGTTGTCGCCAGCGCCAGCCGGCGGCGGTGACTTCAGAGGCGTTCGGGCACCCAGCGGCGCCCGTCCCATGCTACTCACGCATCGCCAGCTCGGTCTTGTGTCCACTGACGCGAGGCTCAATAAGCGGCGCGAACGAGACGGACAGCTTGTTCTGCACGTCCCAGCGGTCCTCGGCGAGACGTTCGATCCGCTTCAGGTGGTCCACGATGGGCACCACCAGCACGCCGCCCACCTGACAGCCGGCAGCGAGAAACGGGCGTTAGACAGCCGCCGGCCACCGCGATCCGGCGAGCCGCCCGAGGCTAGACGCCGCCGCGCCCGCCCGTCCCACGGCCACGCCGATGCAGAGCGGCCGACCGGAAATGTCGAGCCCCCCAGCGGCCAGTGTTACAGCGACGCAAACCAAGAACATGACATGGCAGAGGAAAACCTACCCATGCTCTACCGTAACGTCAGTTGCCAGCCGTTATTCAATTGCAATGCGGGTGAGGGTCGCAACCTTGACCAGTTGGAGATAGCTGTTTGAATCATGTCAGCCCCAAGCGATCGTGATGGTGCCGACCTCGAGAGCTAGTTGAGGTAAGACAGCTCCATGTGAACGCACCGAACTAGAGCGGCGGGGGCAGGGCGGCCCCCGGTGAGGGTGGCCAAACTGCCGCCTTTCCTCGCGCTCACCAGGCATTTACGGTAGGGCGGCATCAGCTGAGGGTCCCCACAATCACCCGGTGTTCGAGGTAGGGCGACACCAGGCGAGGCTCCTCACCTTCAGCAGGCCCCCGAGGCCGGGCAGCCGCCGGGTACTGACCTTGAGCAGCTGTTTGAGGTAGGGCAGCTCGGAGGTGGGGCAGCGGGCGCCGCAGTACACCCGGTCATACTGCCGGCCGACGCCGATCAGCAGGCCGTTGCCTGCAACAGGACGGCTGGCTCAGCCGGCCGCCCAGCCGACCAGCCACGCCGCGGCGCTGGCTGGGAACCCCGTGTCATCTCACACGCAAGGGAACGTCTTCCATGCTCCATCCCCGCAGCTGCGCGGTGTACAGCGCCGGTTCGCACGGTGTGCACGGGTTGGGACTGCGCTGAGTGGGACGTCACGCCCGACGTCGTTCTGGCGGCGCTCCGCGGCGTTTCTGATGATGATGATTTGGGCTTTGGGGCGCACCGACTACGTTGGTCATACGGCGCCCATTCGCGGCGTTTCTGATGGAGCGCCCAGCTGTTCATGCATGTCAACACAATGTAGATGCACCATACCGTGCCAATGCAAACATGTAAGATGCTATTTGGGGTATAAATGGTTTGAACTAAAAACAGCTGGTGCACGTTGAAAATAAAGCGAAACTGATCCCGTGCACCATTTGTTGAATATTTACCAACCGATCCCCAGCATGTCGGCGCCCCGGACCGCCCGTTCAGCCCGCACGCTGGGCGTATGGTCAGCATGTCGGCGCCCCGGACCGCCCGTTCAGCCCGCAAGCTGGGCGTGCGGTCAGCGTGTGACGCCCTCGAGTCCCGTCCCAGCCTGTCCCAGCCAGCGGTCGGCGGCGCTCACCGCACACAAACTGCGGCGGACAGAAGTCGAACTGGTCGATGGCCGACGAGTGCCGACTGAACTCGTCCAGCCGCTGTCGGGCGTAGTCGATCACGTCCTGGAACAGCTCCACGCCGTGGTTGACGCCCTGGCTGCCTGCCGGCGGGAGGCGGACACGCGGCCGGTGAGACGCGCCGCGTCAGCCGCCGGCTCGTCGGACCGCGACACGGTCGGGCGAGCGGCGGCGGCGGTCGACAGCGCCGGCAGCCGGCGGCGGCGGCTCGGGGCACGGTCGTGTGGGGCCGGCCGCGCTCCTGTCAGAGGCCAGCCGGCGGCGGCGGCCCGCACTGGACCGCACCGGGTCCGAAAAGCCCCGTACGGTCAAGCTGCGACCGGGCGGCCGAGGCGCTGCTGAGCTTCTAAGACTGCCATCACATTGTTGTGAGGTTTCCTATCACAAGAAAGCGGTTCAACCAAACTGGAATAATCATTCGTGAATGACCAACCCACTCGCATTGACATCGACAATTCGCCAAATTCTATCTGCGTTCAACACCAGACGACCATGGCAAACGTCACTCGCTGATTCCTGCACAGGCTGAGACAGTCCCGTTCCTCACCGATCATCAACCCGACCATAGTGCTGACGTAGCCGGTGCCGGAGCCGATGTTGAGGAAGCTGTGGCCGGGCTTCAGTGTCAGGTTTTCCATCACCGACGAGTAGATACACGGCGCTGATAGATGCAGGTTGTCGCTGCGCCATGCCGTGTCCTGCCGACGGAGCACACGAACAGTGAAGCGCGCGCCGACGGAGAGGCGTACTCCCGCCGGCGCACAGCAAAGAACACACCCAGCGCGCACAGATCCCAGCCGTTCCGCGCAGCCGGCGGCGTCGGCGGGCGGGCAGCCGCTGTGGCCGGCGCCGCGCGGGCCGCTGGCGCCCCGCGTGACCTGAGTGCGCCCAGCGGATGCCATGTGTGAGCTTGGCGTGCCCGGCCGACGCCAGGGCGGCGGCGCACCTTATAAGCGCTCTCCCTGCACTCGTCGGTGAAGTAGTGTCCGCGGTCGACGGCGCGGAAGACGCGCTCCACGCGGCACGACGTGATGCACGCGTGCTCCACCAGGTTGTCCACCAGGTCGTCGTTGTCCTCGCCCGTGCTGACGGCGCCCCCCATCCTGATGGCGAGCCTGACGCCGGCCTCAGGCGGACCACAGCCTGCCGGAGACGGGCGCGCGGCGTCACGTGACGTCACGTGACGGCGTGACGGTCGGCGCGCCTCGTCCCGCCCCCACGGCAGCACATAAGGAGCACGACCGGCCGTCGTGCAATACACCACATTGAGCATGTCATATGTGATTTGGCATCAAGTTATCACGAAACAACATGCAATATGTGATCATGACATGGGCCAGACAGGTGTGTAAAACATGGTTCAGTATGCCATTCCACAGGGGCTTAAAGAATAGCTCATGTATGTAATGAGCAGGCATACTCTTGTTCTTTAATGAACCAGCACTCAGTAAGGGGCTCCTGGACTCACACAAGTAGCCAGATGGACAATTATGCCCAGGATCAAGAGGCCACTGGATATGGTATTTTTGCACATAGCTTCATCACTGAAATATTTTTTTAGGAACAATAACATTGGAAGTGTGTGCAATTTAGAGTTTGGTAACCACATTTTTATTCTTGCAATTTTCAGCTTGGGACATATTGTCAAATTTTCTTTATAGAGCATGAGAGTTTCCACCTGCCCTAATTTTCTCATGAAGTAAAACACCTTCTATCAAAACAAGCTACACCCACTGCCTCGGCCCCTCAGTCTCATACTTAACCCACATATCTTAACGCACTCCAGGTGGCTGGTTCAATACCTTCACTTGCGTGAGGGTCAATTTGACCCTCTGAGATCTCAGAAACTAAGGGGGTTAAAGATACCAAATTCACAGGATGTCTTGGTCTGTATGTTAACTTACTTGTGCCAAAACTGGAGGTTCCTGGGTCATTACTTTTAGGTCAAATAAGGTCAAACAAGGTCTAGCCCTAAGTCAGTGTCTGAAGTCCACCAGAACCCTGCTATCTGTTCTAAGCAAAAGGTCACTGATGCTCATTTGATGTAGTGATCTTTTTTGAACTTTCACCAGTCCTGGTGACCAAGATCATACAGGACTGCTTTAAGTTTTGCATTTCAATGAGCATAAAAGATTATGCTGGGCAGCATGTTCCTAACAACAAAATGTTAACCTGGTCCATTTTGGGTCAGTGACATATTTTGACCTCTCAGAAATCCACAGAAAATGTATAATGTGGCTTCTGTCATAAATTATTTCAAAATGAGCACCAGAAACTATCCCATAAAAGGAAGCTTCACAGCAATAAAACAGGTTGGCTTTGTCCTTGTTCTAACCTTCATACTGGATCCTAGGTCAATAAACTTTGTTCATTCATTGTGTTGTATAAAAAACTATCTCAGAGATGTATGGCTTCATCTAACACTCTGTTGTCACATCTGATTTAACTATTCACTAACCATTGTCTTCACTGAATCCATGGTCTGACTTTGACCTGCCATAAGTTACTGGCCTTACAAGGTACATCTAGATTTTGTATATACTGCACCATTTGGAAACCATTCTGGAAAAACATTCAGCCCTCCAACCAAGCATGTGTTATGCTGTCCATCTGTTGACCTACAGTTAAGTTTAGAAACCTGTATCAAGTGACAGGCACCTGTAAATTAGCATTCCACCCACTTTTCATACATCTTCTACAACTGGTTTGCATGTGTGACATTGGTATCAGAACAAACACTGTGCAGACCTATTGGCCTGTACCCTGAGGCAAGCTTTCAAATACCATGACTCAAATTGAGCTGGCATTTTTGTCTCTAACCTCTAGCTGTATCTGATAATGGGATACAGATGAGTTATTTGCTTGGTCACATTTTTATATACCATGCCACACTACTTACAGCTGACCAGCACCTGGTGCATCCCTTTCAATAAGGAGCCAGCTGGTTGAATAACACAATCATCTGTGGCTACCTGTGATGGTCTCAGCAATGTGTGAGGTCCTTTGTAATCATGGAGACTGGTGCATGGCTGAGCTTACACTAAGTCAAAAAAAGAAGGCATGGTTGCTCCTACCCTAAGTCAAGGAAGAAGGAGGCATGGCAGAGCTTATATTAAAAGAAAGGAGGTGGGATTTTATGACAACTGATTTTTCATCAGCATTTTCAAGAACTGAACTTTTAAGCTTGTAATACACAAGATGTACATGAATGGCAGCTGTAAATGCTTTACCTGAGTACTCAGCTATTATACCCTGAGTACTCAGCAGCTACCAGTTACTCAGCAGCTGAACTTCAATAGAAGAAAGAACCATAGATGCTGCATCCCTCCAATTCTTGATCTAACAACTGTCCAGCCTAATTGCCTAATTGCCAAGCATAAGTGTAATCCTTTCTAAACTTTAGCTCAGTAGCAATATGCTGAAAAGGTAAAATCATGGTCATATTCCTTTAATTTTCAGTCAGCCAGGAATGGCCAGGTTCCAGCACTGGTAATTCAGAGGCTAAATATTGAGTGATTATCTTTAGTTGATGATACATATGAAAATGCATATTGGAATATAAGATAACATACACCTGAACTCAAAAAGCCAATGAAACAGGATAAAAATTATTCATTGCCATCTCTTCATTGTTATATATGTTATACATAAAACTGTTATGCCCTGCTCTGATTTCTATGGCATCTTTCTTAGCAGAATTATTCCTCCATACACAAGCAATAACAGAGTACCATAAACTCAGGCAGAACTAGGATGCAGGTAAGTATCACATGCATGACAGTCCAAGTACTACAATGGATTGGGAAAGAAAAATAGCAATCTCATTAAGGTAAAATGAGGTTTTTCTGGATTTCAAAACATTGAAAATTACAATCTCAGAATTGACCAAGGGAGTCATCACGAAGCCAGTTATTCCTCGCAAGAATAAGTTGTAGGGCCTTAACAGGATGAAAGAGTTCCAGGGACTGACAAAACTAATTCAAAGGTTCTGGAGCACTTAATGACCTCATGCCTGAGCATAGCCCCCAGTCCATGGGGATGGTAATATAAAACACATAACCTGAAGGCATGTCATCCTCAAGCACAAAGGGTCTCATGAGCCAAGGACCTTTTTCTAAGATGTGCTTGTAGCTTCCCATTGCCTAGGAAGGGAAGGTACCTGCCTTCATACTATCCTTTGAGTGTGTACTGTACCAGATACCCATGTAACAGCATTTGTGTGCACTGAACTCAGGTCAGGCAAAAATGTGCTAAATTTTTAATTCATCCGTATCTGAAAAATGTGAGCAATGAGTTGAGTACAACACTGAATGTTTTGCTGGAATCGCATTGAAATCATAATTTCCAGAAACATTTGCCCTCCATGAGCTGAAACTGACATCAACCATGCGCCAAACTCTAAATGCTCCGAGCTATGGCGTACACGCGCTGGCATTCTTGCCAAGGTGTCGTTACCACACCGGACATGTTCACCGCCACATGCATTTTTGCAGCCTGGCCTTCCTATGTGTCAGACATACATGCTTCCCTGACACAGCGGAATGCCCTGGCACTGTGCGATGTGGCTAACATGCCCAGCTATCACTCACCCACCAACTTCCCTACCAAAAAAATGCAGTTTGCGCTCCTGGCTCCCAATCGAGCACCTCCTCCGCGATCTCACGAGACAAACAACGCCTAAATCGCCCAAGGCCGTGCACACGGCACTTGGACGCTTCCAAAACAACGCAGAACGAACACAATATTGGTGCCTGAAGGTCGAGAATCGTGTGCGCTCAGAAGAGATGGCACAAAGGTCAGAGAAAAACAAGCGGGATATCTATCAGAATCTCTTGATTATTATCGATATAATGATCAGATATTCCAAAATAAGTCAAACCAATTTATCGTATAGAATATCGGGCGGTCCAAGCTGTTGAAAAATAGAAAATTCGATGAACGGCTCATGTCACTTACGTAATCAAAATGTACCGTAGACATAGTTCCAGTAGAAATGCTACCGAAAATGCACCAATCAGAAGGCCACTTTCATCTACCGCTTTATTCCGGAGCCAGCATTCCTGACTGTAAACAATACAGGCCCGCCAAATACCAGCAGAAGGGGATCTGAGATTAAAGTATTCTAGTGTTGTTGGGCGCGTGGACGCCCGGATTGTGGCATTTGGAGGTTGTCTCTGGTGCCCAACATGATCTTGAAGCATCTTAAAACTATCCTGCCTGCTCAGGTATGCCCATTTGTGGAGCATTTCTGAATGGCCTCCGTTGTGGTATAACGTCTATCGTCCTGCTGGATATATAATATCGTTATGCTGGGTTGACCCCTATCTAAGGGAGCTCTATCGGCCCAGTGGTGTAAGCGTATGGTGGCACATGATACATGGTAGGGGCACGTGCCCTTAGCTCACCGAATGTATGGCATGCATTGGTATCCACGGGACCAAATGTCGACCGTTACCATATCCAGGTTAGCCGATCAAAGTAAGATGATTGAGAACATGCGACTTGAACGACGCAAAAAGTGCGTATGCTTGCGGTGCCCTAAACTCAGTTTTCATCGGTTTCTTGCTTTCGTTGCCCAGTCTCGTTGCCCGTTGTCACTTGTCTCGTTGCCTTCGTGAAATTTACGTGCAGTCCTGCTGTATCCTGTTTACATGGTTGGCACAGATTTTCGGGGGTGTGGGACTGCCGAATATGCTGGTGCCACTTCCCGCATTCCGACGTTAGGCAGGCTTGGGCAAATCATTATATTTTTCCGATGGACTTGCGTCGTATCGAAAGACAGGCATGGAAATGTCTACACTTTTGCTGGAGTTCATAATAATTTTTGAAAGGGTTTAGCCAAATGTCGCCGCTGCAGGGAAGAGATGAAGTGAGGTTGCAGGGCTCCCGCGACCTTCTGTACGGTGTGATTTACTACTCCAGACAAGTTTTTGGTCTAAAGCTTCTCGACATCATTTCGAGGCATTCACCCATCGATCTGTTTTGCCTTATAAGCTATCAGGGGTGTGGTTTTCTATTTAGTTAGGGGGGTGATCCAGCCCCCCTAACGTGTTAAGAAAAAGTGTCAAGCCACGTCTGTCATCACGCTGTTCGGCCCATGCCTCAAAAGGCGTCTTACTGTTGGTCAACAGTCAGTGTCGCCACCGCAACATCTTTCACGCCTCAACAATCTACCCATGCTTGCGGATCGGCAATATAACACACATATGAATCGACCTTTGTATCTAGGTGTCTGTCTGCGTACAGAAAAGGGGGTGTGCAAAGGCGCTTCCATGTGCAGCCTGGTTTTTGTTACGGAACGGCGGGAGATGCGGCCAGGCCCCGTAGAGAACCCTCCTCATGTGCTTTTGCTTTGGCGAAACAGGACGTTGCTTGCGAGCGTCAGAAATCTGATGGCGAAAAAGCTCTTATAGTAGAAGAATGGCATTGTAGAATGTTTCTCCGTCTCGTAAGAAACCTGGCATTCTCTTCACCTCTGTTTCCGACCCATGAATACTTAGCGCATCGAAGCAAGGAAGGGTGCCGCGTGCTTTTCGAGTAAATTTGGCCTTTTGCTTGTAGTAGAGACGTTGAATTCCCAGCTGTTCTGTTCAAGAAGATGCCGATCCGAACCAACGTAATTCTGAAACGTATTGCTCAGGACGGCGCTGCGAAGATCACGGCCATGACATGGTCGCACAACAACGTGAAGCTGGCCGTGTGTACCTCCGACCGGGTCGTCATCATGTTCGACGAAAACGGAGACAAGAAGGACAAGTTCTCGACCAAGCCGATCGACGCTAAAGTAATTCCGAACAGCGCGCAGACGTTCACACGAAGGTGTCTCGCATCCGTCCGCTCAGGGGCATGACGTCATGGGTCGAGCTGGCAGTGACGCTTGCCGGCTTAACAAGCTTAACAAGCTTAACGGCCCGGCTTAACAAGCCGGGCCGTGTGATAGGTACCGCTGTCAGAGGGCAGGGGTTTGCCTCTTCCTTCAATGGAAGTATCATGAATGCTTGCCCCACAACTGCCTGTAATGTTTGCCACGCGGCACACTGGCGGTCGTGCCCCCCCCCCCCCCCCCCCGCGCTGGTGTAAAACACCACAGCTGATGCGTATAAACGGTGCCTGACGTCACGACGTGGCCGCTGGGGTGGACGCAGGTCCAGACCGGAGGCAGCCGGCGCAGTGCGGTCGTTCGGTCGAAGGCAGGCCCCTCGCAGAGTGACATTTTGTATTGCAGTACGGGAAAAAGAGCTACGTGGTGAAAGGCCTGGCCTTCTCTCCGGACAGCACCAAATTGGCCATCGGCCAGTCTGACAACATCATCTTCGTCTACAAGATCGGCGAGGACTGGTAGGGCGCCCGACGGCACCTGCTTAGTAGCACGTTCATTGGCCCAGACCTCTCCAGGCTCCCACTTCAGATGTCCACCCTGTCAAATATCGTGTTTTTTCCCTGAAGATGAATGCGGTTCTTTGGAAATTTTGTGTAGGCCAGATCCGGGGGTAACCCAATCTCGTGGTCTGCACTTGGCGCTGTGTCAATCCAAGCTGACATGCAACTGGCAACCACTCCCTTGATCTCCACACAGCCCTTGCCGGTATAGCAAACGTAGCACATGGTATGTTGTTCACTTGAATCAACAAAACAGGCCCACACGCGCCTTTTTGTAGCCACATATCCGTAAATCCCACGAACTGTACTTGAACACGGACACGAATTACACTTTTTGCGTCACCATGTTCAGCGAGTGATCTGTAACGCTGTATTCAGTGTGAGTTAGATGCCATCCAGCTGTTCTTTGTCTTCCAAATTTAGCTATTTCTTGCCCTGCCAAAACCAAACGGCGGGGTAAATACCGGCGCTATTATGATTAGTCATGATGTTGGGTTGCTGAATAATCACTAAGGTGAATTATTCACTTAAATACCGGCATAACTGCATTTTTGAGGCGTGTCAGCTAGAATCTAATGTTGTACATAAAAAACTTGTTAACTGCTTCTAAAGGAACATATTTGATTATTGCGACATGTGCTATTAATGGCTAACATATCGTAGCGACTTATCATGCCGTCTATTAACCAGTTCTGTGTTGCATGGTTGGTTGGCTGCAGCAGCTCTGCATAACAATGCAGCACGCGTCGGTCACTGGACCGCGAGGCACCGGTGCACCGCGGTCCAGTGACCCGCAGCCGGCTCGCGTTCAGCGGCGAGCCGGCTGCGGCGCTGCTCTGGTGCACGTGTTGCTCCTCCCGGCCCGTTCGGCCGCCGCAGCGACGGGCGGTCCGGGCGGCCTGCGCGCGCCGCGTCCTCGCCGCTCGCGCCGCCGCGCCTGACCGCGCGCCGCGCCGCCGCAGGGGCGAGAAGAAGGTGATCTGCAACAAGTTCGTGCAGACGGCGGCCGTCACGTGCCTGGTGTGGCCGCTGGAGGGGCCGATCGTGTTCGGCCTGGCGGACGGCAAGGTGCGCGGCGCCAACGTCAAGTCCAACAAGTCGCAGACGCTCTACCAGACCGAGTCGTACGTCGTCTCGCTGGCGCCCAAGTGAGTGGGCTGGTGACGGGCGGCCGCCGGCCGGCCGGCGTCATGCTCGTCGCGCGCTGTGGCGACGGGGCGCACGTGCGGTTTAGGTACGGGTTTGTGGAATTCGCTTGACCTTGCTGTGGGAACGACAATCATGGTTTGCCCGCAGTGGTCTGTGAGCAACAAGTAAGGCAAGACAAGCACCAGCCTGAAATGACATATGTTGGAAGCTAGTCTCCAAGGGGAGAGCGGCTCTGACCTGCACTACTCTCTTCGCGTTAATTCCGAGCACGTCGTGTTGTGTTGTAAGTGTTGCGTTGTGTGTGTTGCCGTTGTCTGTGTTGTGAGGCCGAGTGGCTGCTGATTGTCCCCCGTTCGGCGCCGACGCTGAGTGCGCTCCTGCACCGCAGCTCCAGCGGCACGGCATTCCTCTCGGGCCACGCCGACGGCGCCGTGGTACGCTTCTACGTGTCCAAGGACGATGAGCAGCTGCCGCAGGTGAGCCGGAGCCGCGGCCGGCGGGGCGGCGCCAGCTCCGGTCCCAGGGTGCGGACGGAGCCGCGGCCGACGGGGCGGCGCCAGCTCCGGTCCCAGGGTGCGGACGGGGCCGCGGCCGGCGGGGCGGCGCCAGCTCCGGTCCCAGGGTGCGGACGGAGCCGCGGCCGACGGGGCGGCGCCAGCTCCGGTCCCAGGGTGCGGACGGGGGCCGCGGCCGGCGGGGCGGCGCCAGCTCCGGTCCCAGGGTGCGGACGGGGCCGCGGCCGGCGGGGCGGCGCCAGCTCCGGTCCCAGGGTGCGGACGGGGCCGCGGCCGGCGGGGCGGCGCCAGCTCCGGTCCCAGGGTGCGGACGGAGCCGCGGCCGGCGGGGCGGCGCCAGCTCCGGTCCTAGGGTGCGGACGGGGCCGCGGCCGACTGCCGCACTGCCGGCCGATCAGCTGAGCAACACTCCCCGCCAGAGCAGTGTCCCTGATCTCTGTTCAACCCGTTCCCCCCGCCCAATATGGCGCACGGTATGAAGGCTGGGCTATGGGCGTCTGTGGCTGATTCTGGCTGGTTCTGTACGGTCCATGCTGCCGTGGTCGCCCTCGCCGCCGGCTGCCCGCCGCCGTCCCCTCTCTCTGTCCGTCGGTTCATGGGGCTGACCGTGCGTGCAGGGTAAGATTCTGACGCACAACGTGCCGCCCTACGCGCTCTGCTGGGCCAACAACCACATCGGCATCGGCGGCTGCGACCGCAAGTTCATCTTCTACACGAAGGTAGGCTGCAGGCGCCGGTGTCGCGGCCGGAAACGCGCCGCTGCTCGCATCAGCGGCGCGTTCGTGAGATACTCGATCATACGATGGTCATACAATGACTGAGTGATGATCCAGCGGTCCCGGACATAGCCAGACAATGTGTCTATGGCCACATGTGTCTATGGCCACATGTGGCTTCGGCCACAGACGGAGCTGAGCTCCGCCCCTGGCCGGGTTGGCGCGCCGAACGACGGCGATGTTCGGGTGGCTGTTGGGAGACGACCGGTCACGTATTTCAGAAGCTACACGTCAGTGACACCGGCACGGTAACCAGCATCAACTCGGCGTCAGAGCGTCGGAGCTGTTTTCATATGGCTTAAGCGTGTTGCGTCTGTAGGCCAACACCTTGGCCGTGCTGGACTCTGATCAGGAGCAGTGACGGCACCAGACAGGACAGGAGACAGGCGTCAGGAGGGAGGCCCTGACCATACGGGGCCCCAGTCCGGCGGCTGAGCCTGCTGACCGCCCGGCTGCCCGGCAGGAGGGTCGCCTGGGGCAGCAGTTCGACTACGCCCGAGACGACACGGAGAAGGAGCTGACGACCACCGTGTGCAGCCCCAGCGGTCAGAGCGTGGTGGTCGGCAGCTTTGACCGGTGAGAGGCTCAACGGCCGGCTGGCGGTACGCTGCTGACGGCCGGCCTCCCGCTCCCAGCCAACGGTCGGCACGCCGCCGGAGAGTCTGACGTCAGCACACTGCGCGCTCCGTCGAGACGCGCGCATCAGCTGGCTGAAGTGGAGAGCGGGTGTGTCGTTGACTGCTGGTCAGAGCTCAGAATCGGTTTTGCACGAGGCGAGCCGGCTGTTGTCCAACCCGGCCGGCCGTGGGTGTCGGCGCGTCGGCCGGGCGGCGCGCCCTGACGGCAGCGGACGCTGTCGACAGGCTGCGCGTCTTCGACTGGAGCCCGCGGCGCAACCTCTGGGAGGAGTCCAAGGTGAAGGAAATCAAGAACCTGTACACGGTCACCAGCCTGACGTGGAAGCGGGACGGCTCACGCGTCGTCTGCGGCAGCCTGTGCGGCTCCGTCGAGCTCTTCGACTCGGCGCTCAAGTCAGTCACGTCGCTTGGCTATTGGGCGCCCTCCCCCCCCTCCCCCCCCCCATCCCCCCGCGCTGGCATCGGTGCTGGGGCCCCTCGCACGGACAGCTGCGTTTTATGCCAGGCTGGCCGGTTTTGACTCGCGCCGACATGCAGTGTTGGTGGTGGAGGCCCGGGTGATCCGTGTTTGTCTTGGCGTTACGCCGCGACGTGACTTTGCCGTGACGACCGAGAGGTGGCGCGGCCGGCAGTTGGCGCCATTACCGCAGAAAGGCCGGCGTTCGCCGCGCAGGGAACGCTGTGCCGCAGTGCACCAGTGCATGGCGGGTCAGTCTAACGTCGACTTGAGCGCGGATCAGGCCTGGCTGGGTGCCACCCGGCGGCTTGTGGACACTACAGCGCAAATTATGATCATTGTAAGGGGCTCCGTCTTCAGCTGCCGATTTCGAATCCGTGCGCACGGTTGAAGGTGATCCACCTCATGCCGATTGTGAAATCCGCGTTTGCAAGCTCCGCCTCCGGATCCTAGCAAGGTCCGTGCCAGGGCAATCGCAGATATAACTGGATCTACCCGATTTCAATAGGCCATGAACCTAAAGTGTAATTTTTGCTCCATCAGAACACCACACAGTTTGATTCCATTGGTGTCATGAGTTTCGTAGTTTGATTTAAAGCAGCCCAGCAATATCGCTGGTTGAACATGCTGCTATATTCAAGCGGAAGTTACCCCGGCCACTTAAGCGTAGAACGAGTCAGTACCGGGCTTTATAATCACAAACCGATTGGTAAGGTCATTCATTGGCGGCAGTCTATTCTAGCGGTTTCTGGTTTGCTCACGACCACAAGCTCGTGAGATTTGCGTCGCGCCAGGAGCGAGCGGGCAAGCTGGCGTTGTTCGAGCCGACCCCAATGGAAGGAGGTCCAAAGCAAACAACCGGCCAGCTCTGGCAGCGGGCTAAAGCATGTCCACCTGGCAGGGCTCGCTACATGATGTTTGGGTAAGGCGTCCAGAAATGACAAGGGGGCTGCGACTGCAGCGCGTCCAAATGACATCATGAGGCCGCCACTTCCGGAGGAAAAAGAAAAACAGCGCGTAGTGTTCTGTTGAGGTGGCTCGGGTGTAGATCTCACCTGCATGATAAGCCGTTCCTGGGGACAGTTCCTTTTAAAGAATGCTTTGGAGAGCAACATCCTCAAAAACCTTTCTAACGGCGTCTCATTGACGTAGCTAAGTGAGGGGGGCTTTTGAGTCATGCCCCCCTCTCCCTGAAGGGGCAGGGGACCCTGCGGACCGAAGGACTCGGTAGTTTCCGACGGTTTAAGAAACCCGTTGCGTGAAAGACGGGCCCTCTAGGCGTTGAAATGGTATGCTGAGCTTAAAAAGTTTCCAGACACGAGGCCCCAATAGCAACGAAGGGACCCCTTTGCCAGAAAGAGACCCCCTTTGCTCCGATTTGGTCTTCTCCTGGACGAAATACAGGCCAAGTCACGGCAAGGCGGTATTCTGGCACTCACGAAGTAGAATACCTGCGTACATTTTGCGAGCCGGCAACAGGCCTCAGGCCACGTACCACGGCTGCGGCTCGTCACTGACGTCGGTGTGGGTGGCTCCGTGCTTGTCACTGACCTCGGTGTGCTTGGCTCCGTGCCTGTCACTGACGTCGGTGTGGGTGGCTCCGTGCTTGTCACCGACGTCGGTGTGCTTGGCTCCGTGCTTGTCACTGACGTCGGTGTGGGTGGCTCCGTGCTTGTCACCGACGTCGGTGTGGGTGGCTCCGTGCCTGTCACCGACGTCGGTGTGCTTGGCTCCGTGCTTGTCACCGACGTCGGTGTGCTTGGCTCCGTGCTTGTCACTGACCTCGGTGTGGGTGGCTCCGTGCTTGTCACCGACGTCGGTGTGGGTGGCTCCGTGCTTGTCACCGACGTCGGTGTGCTTGGCTCCGTGCCTGTCACTGACGTCGGTGTGCTTGGCTCCGTGCTGCCGCCATCCGCGTGACGCCGAGTGATTTCTCCTTAAGAAAACAAGCACGCTCGGGGAGCAGCCAGGCGTCGTGATTTCTATCCGATACTCACCGGTGCCGGCTCGTGAGTGACCCTGTGCCGATCCGCAGGCGAGCCGTGTGGAACGACCGGTGGGAGATGACGTACGTCGGCCCGTCCCAGGTGCTCATCAAGCCGCTCAAGGGCGGCGGTCGCGGCGTCATCCTCAAGTCCCAGTACGGCTACGAGATCGAGGACGTCAAGTTCATGGGTGCGTTGGCGGGCGGGCGGCGCGCGCGTCTTCGGCGCCGGTGGCGAGTGCCCCAAGCCCGTCAGCGGCCGAGCGGCGCTGGCCGCAGCCGGGCCGCGCCGCCCGGCCGAGTCCGGCGCCCCGTGCGGCGGCGCGCCGGCGGGCTCCCTTCTGCCACGGGCTGGGGGTCGGCGGCGGTGGTCCGTGGTGTGGCGTGTCGCCGTGTCGCGCGTTGTTGTGCAGGCAGGCGTCGTTGCGGCGCCTCCGTCGGCCGTCCGGTGACTCGTCCTCCCTCGCAGGTAAGGAGCGGTACCTGGTGGCGCGCACCACCGAGACGCTGCTGGTGGGCGACCTCTCGCGCAACCTGCTCTCCGAGGTGCCCTGGATGGACACCAGCGGCAACGAGAAGTTCTTCTTCGAGAACGCCAACTGCTGCATGATCTTCAACGCCGGCGAGCTGAGCATCATCGAATACGGCAACAACGAGCTGCTGGGCTCCGTCAGGTGAGCGTTCTAGGGACTCCGTATGAGGGGAACTTGACGCAGTGACGCGCTCAGAGACGGATTAGTCACGACCAGGGACGGATTGGTCTCGGTCAGGGGCGGATTTGTAAGGACAGTGACGGATTAGTCACGGTCAAGGATGAGTTAGTCACGGTTAGAGACGGAGTTGTCTGAGTTATTGACGGATTAGTCACGGTCAGGGATGGGTTAGTCATGATCAGGGACGGATAAGTCACGGTCAGGGACGGATAAGGCATGGTCAGGGGCGGTTAAAGCACAGGCGGGGACGGATAAGTCGCGGTCAGTGATGCATAAGCCACGGTCAGGAGCGGATAAGTTACGGTCAGGAATGTGTTGGTCATGGCCAGGGATGGATTAGTCGCGGTCTGATGGATTGGTCACGGTCCGGGGCGGGTTCGTCACGGTCAGGGATGGATTGGTCGCGGTCAGGGCGGATTGGTCACGATCAGTGGTTGGTCACAGTCAGGAGTGGCTTAGTCACGGCTAGGGACAGATTGTTTACGGTCAGGGATCGATTGGTCCCGATGACGTCAAGTAGCTGTCTGGGACGTGGTCATGGCAAGGGCCGTCTGCGTCAGGGTGTTTGAATGTCCATACTTTGCATGTGAACGACCTTCCATGTCCAAGTACATTGAGGTGTCCTACGTTGTCAATTTGACGTATATTTCGCCAGCCGGTTCCCTGCTGAGCCGTGACATCCGGCACCAATAACGGGTTGCGTTAGACGGCAACCTCGGCTCTGCTTACTCATTACTGAGCTGTGGCGATAGCTGTGTGTGTGTGTGTGTGTGTGTAGGTGGATATATAGGTGTGTGTGGGTGTGTGCGCGTGCGCGTGCGCGTGCGTGGGCGTGGGCGTGTGCGTGTGCGTGTGCGTGTGCGTGTGCGTGCGCGTGTGTGTGTGCTGTGTGTGGGTGGGTGGGTGGGTGTGTGGGTGTGGGTGGGTGTGACCTTTACGTGACCTGGCCTGGGTCGGCACGTGACCGGTCCGCGACCGCCGCCAGGACCGAGTTCATGAACCCGCACTTGATCAGCGTCCGCATCAACGAGCGCAGTCAGAAGGGTGTCGAGGACAACAAGAAGATGGCCTACCTGGTGGACCTGAAGACCATCACCATCAGTGAGTGGGGTCCGGAATAGCCCGCGGGACGCGAGGCAGTCACAAGTCACAACGAGAAGGCCCCTCCCCCCCCCCCCCCACACACACACACTTTCCCCGTTACGAGGCCGCCCCTGGTCAGTCCGCCAATCAGGTTTTAGAACCCCGCCCGTACAGCCCTTTCTGCCCCGGATATCTGTAGGGAGTCCTGAACGGCACTTGCGTGCAGCAGCCGCCCGGTGGCAGAGTAGTGGAGAGTTGCGGATATCCACTCGCTCGCCCCGTGCCGTGTCGGCTCTGCCCACCTCTGTACGCGTTCTGTGAGGCGGAGCGCGCCGGCGCGCGCCTGAGCCGTCACCGTCCGCAGTCGACCTGGTGTACGGCGTCAACCTGGGCGTGGTGTCACACGACACCAAGATCGACTGGCTGGAGCTGAACGAGACCGGCCACAAGCTGCTCTTCCGCGACAAGCGGCAGCGGCTGCAGCTGGTCGACATCGAGACCAAGACCAACACGGTCATCCTCAACTACTGCACGTTCGTTCAGGTGAGTGTGCCGTCCCAGGCACGCGGCGGTATGTGACGCAGGCGCGGTGAGCCCACGCCACGGAGGCGTGATGTGATGCGGCGGGCGCACGCATGTGTCCTGGCGCGACTGCGGCTTGTCCGAGGTGCGGCACCACTTATTCGGAATGTGACGCATTCGCGGGGGGGGGGGGGCGGGGGGCCGGACCATGCGTGTGGCGTCGAGGATCAGCCGGCGAGAGTGTCAGCGGAGTGGTGCGCTGCCGGCGCGTGACGCTGACTGGGTGATGTTGGCCGTTGTCATGATGAAGGCGCCCGTGGCTGCTCACCCCAGGCCGCGCTGACCCGTCCACCGCTGTCCGCAGTGGGTGCCCGGCAGCGACGTGGTGGTGGCGCAGAGCCAGTCCAACCTCTGCATCTGGTACAACATCGACGCCCCGGAGAGGGTCACCATGTTCCCCATCAAGGGCGACATCATCGACATCGACCGCAGCGACAACAAGACCGAGGCAAGTGGCCGGCCGGCCCGCGCCGGGCACCGCGGCACCCGTTCCGAACCCAGGTCTAGAGCTGAGGCCGGGAGGATCGCGGGGGCCGGGCTGCTGCGGTCTTCCCGCTCGGACAATTCCCTCGAGCGGCAGCTCGTACCGCGCTCTGGTCGGAGCGGGCGGGGACCTGTACGCAGATATCCCGGCGTCGTCCAGCGCCGCCCGTCCCGTGACGCCGTCGCGCGCGCCGCCCCGCAGGTGATCGTGCAGGACAGCCGCCAGGAGTACTCGTACACGCTGGACGAGGGCCTGATCGAGTTCGGGACGGCCATCGACGACGGCGACCTGCTGCGCGCCATGAACTTCCTCGAGTCGCTGGAGCTGACGCCCGAGGCCGAGGCCATGTGGCGCACCCTCGGCCGGCTGGCCGTCGAGAGCGAGCAGCTGCACATAGGTCGGTCCCGCCGCACGGTCCGCGGCGCCGCACGGTCCCCGGCGCCCACCAGTCGGCCTGCGGTCGCCGTGTTGTCGGGCGCGCCGCCCTGATAGCACGGCCTCGGCACGGCGATGGTTCAGGCGTTGGGATGCCGTGAGTTGGTCGCGAAGCGCAGCCATGCGTGCTCGCTGTGTTTATTTGGCAAGCACCACTTGTTCTACGGAGTTTTGTTGGCTGTTGTGTACCGTGGTTGTTGTAACCTTCCGGGGCTGCCACTGGAGAGGCCTGCCCCAGCAATACGCCAGCCCAGCGCCGCTCTTTCCTCGAAAGACGGCTCACTGAACGCTGGCGCGTGTTGCCGCGGCTTCTTTCCATGCCCTACCTGATGTAGTCGGAAGGCTCAACATCATTGGTGTTCGTCCGCCACCGAGCTGTCTGGTGTGTCGCTCCGCGGTGCGCCGGTGCTGCCACCTGTAGACCGCGCGCCGGTGCCGGCTGCGAACCGGCCGCCTCCTCTGCCGCCTGTCGAGCTCCACTAACACGGCCGCCGGCGCCGCCAGCCGAGCGGTGTTTCGCCGCGCTCGGGGACGTCTCCAAGGCCAAGTACCTGCGGGAGATCATCATGCTGGCCGAGCAGGTGGCGCAGAAGCTCGGTGAGGGCCGGGCGGCGGGGCGCCCGTCTCGGGCATTGGACCGGCCGCCCAGTGCGCCTCGCCCGACAGACTCAGGGTCGCCCCAGCGTACCGCCGCTGCATGAGCTCTGTGGCGAGCATTTCGTGTGCGGTGTTAGATCAAGTAGCCAAATTACGGCCTGTCGAATCTCATAGCCGAGCTGCCGCGATTCTCATGCGTGATGATGACGACAGTTCCTAGCGTAGTTCATGAACGGACCGGTGCGATTACTGTCACCCTATGCTAGACGCCGCAGTGGGATGTATGTGGTAACCTCCCTTGGACACCGTGTCGTGGAGACCGCCAGTCTCGTTGTTGGCTTTCTCCCGTTTGTAGAAGAACCTTCCCCGCTACAGTGAATAGCCGCACCCCAAGATGGATCGTTTGAGTCAGGTGATGCAGCAGGCACTGCCCTGTCTGCTTCGTTATTTCTATGGCGTTGGGATGATTGCCGTCATTTCCTTCTGTCATGTATGTTGGCCGGCCACGCTACTTTGACGTTGAGGTGGTCATGCTTTGATCATTTCTCCTTGTGCAGGTCATGGTGACGGAATGGACTTTTACGAGGTGAAGGCGCGCATGGCCGTCTTCAACCGACAGTTCAAGGACGCCGAGGCCATCTACCTGGACAACAACCAGGTGGACAGCGTCATCCGCATGTACCAGAACATGAACAAGTGGGAGGAAGGTGCGTGGACGGGTGGTCAGTGGCCTGTGTGCGCGCAGGTGTAAGCGGTCTTCTCAAGTCTGATGGAACGAGGTCAATGACCAAACACGATGTCTAACGACGGGCTTTGGTTGGTAGACCAGTAGGCGCCTTGGCATCCAAGCCCTGTCACATGACCTGACCTGGTGGGGGGCGCCTCAGCCGCGCTGGCGGCCGGCGGCGCGTCGGTGTGCAGCGCCGCCCGTCGCGGACGCCACTCCTCTGACGGCGCGCCGTCCCGCAGCGCTGAACGTAGCCGAGACGCGGCGGCACCCGGACCTGCCGCAGCTGCGCGCCAACTACCACCAGTGGCTGATGACCACCCGGCAGGAGGAGAAGGCCGGCGAACTCAAGGAGCAGGAAGGCGACTACCTGCACGCCGTGCAGCTGTACCTGCGCAGCGGCCTGCCGGCCAAGGCCGCCAGGTGGGGCACCGTCAGGGGTCGCTGCTCTCACGCTCACTGCACTGTCCGGCGCCCGCCGGAGTGGCGTTTCAGGTCAGATCTGCCAGGGGATGGGGTCGGCGCGGGTCAGACGGGCGGGTGGGGTGTGACGCACTCCGACCGTCGCCCGCCGGCGCATCCGCTCCCACGGACGGGAGAGCAGCGCGTGGTCTGTCCGCGGACGCCCCGCTGGCGGCACGCGGAGGGGGCCGGCCTGCGGCGGTGCGGTCGGCTCTGTCCGCCCCGCCGCGCCTGCTGCGGCGGCTCCATCTGCTGCCGGCCGCTGAGCGCGCCCGCTCCGGCCCCCAGGGTGACGCTCAACACGCCCGACCTGGCCAACAACGTGGGCCTCATCAACGGCATCGCGCAGGCGCTCATCACGGCCGAGCTGTTCGAGAAGGCCGGCGAGATGTACGAGCGCGTCAACGAGCTGGAGCCGGCGCTCGACTGCTACCGCAAAGGCAACGCCTACTCGCGCTGCGTGGCGCTTGCCCGCTCCAACTTCCCCGCAGGTGGGTCTCCGGCCGCGGCCCGAGTCGCCGCCGGCCCCGCACGCCGCCGGCCCCGGCCTAGTGAGTTGTCGGGGTGGTCCGCGCGTCTAGGGCGGACGCGGCCGCGGGCGGGTGCCAGCGCCCGGGACTGGCCGGTGTACGTCTGTCGGCAGTGGTGGTGCAGCTGGAGGAGGAGTGGGGCGACCACCTGGTCTCCAAGCGCGAGCTGGACGCCGCCATCAACCACTACATCGAGGCGGGCAAGACCATCAAGGCGCTGGACGCGGCTGTGCATGCGCGCCAGTGGAAGAAGGCCATGCAGATAGTACAGGTGGGCGGGGCGCGAGGGGGACACGAGCCAGGCAGGCCTCAGTCTTTTGCAGTTTTCGGGGATAGTATCACTGCTTTTACATTGATAGTCTATGTTGGTGTTGGGGTTTTCTCGTGCATAATGGTGAAGTTTGTTTCTGTGTTTGTGTTCACCTCGTTTTCCTTTTCCACGATCCTTCTCCTGCGCTCCTGAAGGGGTACATGTCCGAAAATCCTGGAGCTGTGCAGAAAAAGAAGAAGAAGAAGAAGAAACAGGTTCGAATCGTCCGCACCTCGTAAATATTGCTTGCTCATGGGCGGCTGCGCTCCACGAGTACATCCTTAAGTCGATAACTGTGACGTCATCCTCGCACGAACATCCTGAAACGTAGGCGGCGGATCCGTTGCACACGTCCCATCCTCAGCGAGCTCTGAGCCAGGGTCACGGCGAGACGTCATCCCATTGTTTCTGATTGACGCAACCACCCGACGCGTCCCGCTGGCTGCCAGCCGGCCCTTCACGTCCTGCCGACGTGAGGTCTGCTGTCAGCCTGCGCACCAGCGTTCGGTGCTCCGCTCTCGGCGGTCCCCGGCAGTCGGGCCGACTCAGCACTGACCGCACACGGCCTCGGCCGCAGGCGGCCGGCGGCGACCAGGATATCTCGCCCTACCTGCTCAAGCTGGGCGGCCACTTCGCCCAGATCGGCGACCACGCCACCGCCGAGAAGCTCTTCATGGACGGCGGCATGTTCAAGGAGGCCATCGAGATGTACAACAACGCAGGTGGGCGAGCCGGCGGCGGCGCTGCCGGCCGGCCTGACGACGCCGGCCGGCCGGAGCGCCGCTCTGACGGCGGATGCATTGTCATCACCGCACGGGTCCCAGCAACTTTGTCTGTTCTCAACAACCAGCTGAGCGTGGCGCCCGTGGGTGACGGAGGCCCCGTCGACCATCCTTGGCAATACCTCTCCAAATCATCGCGATGGGTGTATTTCTAGTCACAGAAGTGCGTGGACGCAGTCCCAGAAGTGCTGAGTCGCAGAAATGCTAATCAATGCAAAACAATGCAGCCCGTGAGAAGCGCGCATCAGCTGGCCTGTCCAATTGACAGTGTGGACAGCGGATGATGTCTACGGTCCACGCTGCACATCTGTGAAGCGTGCATCATCTGGCTAGTCCAGTGAGCAGTGTGGGCGGCGGATAATGTCCATGGTCCACACTGCAGTGATCGGGTTTGCGCGCCCCGCGAGCAAACAGCTTGAACCATGGCTGCGTAGACCGCGAAGGGTGCGCGCGCGGTACGAGGCCGCCGCTGCCGCCGCCGTCCGCAGCAGGCGTCACCGACCGTTGAGCCGGCCCGCTGCGCGCCCCAGCAGCGCCTGACGGCCGCGGCCCCTGTGCGCCTTATCCCGGCAGGCAAGTGGGACAAGGCGTACTCGATCGCGCGCCAGTACATGCAGCCGGAGGAGGTGAGCCACATGTACATCCAGCAGGCGGCCCAGCTGGAGGAGCAGGGCAAGTTCCGCGACGCCGAGAAGCTCTACATCACTGTGCAGGAGCCCGACCTGGCCATCACCATGTACAAGAAGCAGCGACAGTACGATCACGTGAGTGCGGCGCGGGTCCCGTCGGTGCGAGGACGTCCCGCCAGAGCGCGTCGTTGGTGAGCCGCGTGAGAGGTGTTGCGGGTCACAACACATCTACACATCTACAGTCACATCTACAGTATCTTGTGAGCCACAGCACATGTACAGCCATAGCTTGTGACCAATGTGACGCGTGCGGTGTCGATGTGCAGTGTTACTTTACGCCACGCGCGAGGTCTTCATGACGCCTCGCCCAGTCTTCGCACCGTGTCTCGCGCCGTTGCGTTCGCCGGGGTCGGGTGTTGCCTTGACCGAGCGCCGGTGGGCGGCCGGGACAGGCTGCGTGTCGGACGGCGGTCGTGCCCGCAGATGATGCGGCTGGTGACGGAGCACCATCCGGAGCTGGTCAACCAGACGCACGTGCACCTGGGCGGCGAGCTGGAGAACGAGAACAACTACAAGGAGGCCGAGAAGCACTACGTGGCCGGCGGCGACTGGAAGGCGGCGGTCAACATGTGGCGGGGTCTGGAGAGCTGGGAGGATGCCTTCAGGGTGAGTGGGGCGCGGCCGGCCGGTGGCAGCCGGCCGCGGAGGGCGCCCGGTCGCGCTCTGTGGCACTACTATCGTCTCGCAGCGACTTCTCGGCTTCTGCGTGCCGTTGCCGGCCGTCGACGGTGGTGATTATGCTGTGTCGGCGACTCTCATGCTACATTCATGTGCGTCTTCTAAGCATCCTCCCCCCCCCCCCCCTCCCCCCCCCCCCCCCGCCAGCAGTATGCCCTCTCCAGACCCGGAATCCAAGCGAGCCTCCCACAGTCGGCCCGTGTCCGTTGGCGGCCGCCGGAGCTCGCGGCGCGCGGCCTGCCGCCCCGTCGGCCGCCCTGACCGGCCGCCGCCGCGCCGCCAGGTGGCCAAAAACTCGGGCGGCAACAACGCGGCCAAGCAGGTGTCGTACCTGTGGGCGCGCACCATGGGCGGCGAGTCGGCCGTCAAGCTGCTGCGCAAGCTCGGCTACCTGGACCAGTGCATCGAGTACGCCTGCGAGAGCCTCCAGGTGGGGGACGGCGCCTCCGCCGCGGCGGCCGGGGACGGGCCCGCGCCGCAGCCCCCTAGCTGGACTGGGATGTGCGTGTCATGGGAGGAGCTGATGCACAGTGCTGCTGAGGGGCAGACGTCCGAGCGGGGCCGCGTCGGGGACAGTTGTCCTGTTAGCCGGAGTACGGGCTGGCGCCGGCCGGACTTGGGTGGTGCCGGCCGGACTTGGGTGGTGCCGGGCGAACGTGGGTGGTGCCGGCCGGACGTGGGTGGCGCCGGCCGGACTTGGGTGGTGCCGGGCGGACATGGGTGGTGCCTGGCGGACGTGGGTGGCGCCGGCCGGACTTGGGTGGTGCCGGGCGGACGTGGATGGTGTCGGCCGGACGTGGATGGTGCCGGCCGGACGTGGGTGGCGCCGGCCGGACTTGGGTGGTGCCGGGCAGACTCGAGTGACGCCGGTCGGGCGTGGGCGGCTTCGTCCCGTCCTCCTCCCGCCGCCCCGACGGCCGCCCCTGACGCTGACCGATCGGCTTCAGTTCGACTTCGCGTTCGAGCTGGCTAAGGGGAGCCAGGCGAGTAAGACCCAGGAGATCCATTACAAGCAAGCCATGGCGCTGGAGGACGACGGCAAGTTCCCCGACGCCGAGGAGGCCTTCATCCGGGCCGGCAAGCCGCGTGAGGCTGTGCTCATGTGAGTCCCAGCCTTCAGTTCCAGCTCACCCCTGTTGTGAACACCGGACCCGGCCGGCCGTGGGTCACTGCCGTGTTGCGGCCTCTCGAGTGTAGATCAGCTGGGTCTGGCGGACCGGTTGGTGGCCCGAGAATGCTCTGTGTGAGAGGTTGGACTGAGAGGTGATCGTAAATTGCTTGGCCGTTGGACTTGGACACTTAGGGCCCAATGGGCAAATGTATGGAGATGGGAGGATGTTCTCTGTGCTCCTACCCCTTTGTTCCGCTCATGACATTCGTCATTACATGTTCTAAAGCGCGCCGGAAGGTTTTTGCCAACTCACACGCGACTCTATGACAAACAGTAAATAATCTCATTCCTCAAGTGTGTTCGCACCAGCCCTGCGAATGCCAGTGAGCGTCACAGTCCGCGTGCGTTTCCGTGGACGCGAGGTGCGCATTTTCGACGGGCCGCGGACGGAACCGGAGCGTCGCAGTCGGGGCGGATCACGCACCACGTAGACACGGCGCGGCTCGGCCGGGACTGCCGGGCGCGTGACAGCGAGCCGCCTCGGGTGCGGAGGGGCGTCGGCTGCCACTGTCCGGGGACGGCGCCGGCTGAGCCCGGCGCCCGCTGACCGCCCTCCGCCGGCCGCCAGGTACGTGCACAACCAGCAGTGGCCGGCGGCGCAGCGCGTGGCGGAAAACTACGACCCGGACTCGGTGCCCGACATCCTGGTGGGCCAGGCGCGCCAGGCGTTCCAGGAGCAGAACTACAGCAAGTTCGAGTCGCTGCTGCTGCGCGCCGGCCGCTCGGAGATGGCCATCGGCCTTTACAAGGTGAGCGCCGTCTGGCGGGCCCGCGCGCCGCACGAGCCGCCGGCCGCCGGTGCCGGCCCCTGGTGTGTTTAGTCTCGCGGCGCCTCCGCGCACGGCTGCCCGGCGGCGGTGTGCCTGCCGCCGCCGTCTGCGGGTGATGTCCGTTGTGAGCGCCGCGCGGCGACGGCGCTGACTGGGCGGCGGGCGTGACCGACTGTGATGTCAGCGCCTGTCGGATGTCCTGGCCGCGAATGAGCTCTGCGCGCGTCGTGCGTCGCTCTCGATAAACAACGCGCGTGGTATTGTCGGACGCCCGTGTCGTGCGTGGTCGGCGATGTGACGGCCTTCGGCTCCCGTCCGGTGTCGGGGCGGAGGGAGAGGTCCGAGAGCCGGCACCAGCCCACTGACGCGCCGCCGCCGGCCGCCGCCAGGAGGCCAACATGTGGCAGGAGGCGCTGCGGGTGTGCCGCGAGTACGCGCCGCACAAGCTGGACGAGCTGCAGGAGGAGTACGACAAGAACGTGATGAAGCAGACCGGCACCAGCACGGCCAGCGGCGACGTCAAGCTGCTGCTGGAGCAGGCCGCCAAGTGGGAGCAGACGGACGATGTCGCCAAGGCTATCGACTGCTACATGAAGGTAGGCGCCCGGCCGTGCGACGCCACTCATGTTCACACACCCTCGACGCAGCACTTCCTCCTGGAACACGAAATATGCCACGGATAGCCGACAACGAGCCATTAATTCTGTCCGGCGTCCCGTGCCATGAACAGCCATGGGGATGGGGCAGGGTGGGGAAACGCGGTAGGTGTGCGGGGAAGAGAGTAAAAAGTATTACCAATCGATTTGTAGTATGTAACGCCAAAGGGATAACGCAAAATTGTTGCCACAGAGGGGAAAATGCTAGGCTTTGTTGACGGTGGTGGGGGCGGGGGGGCTTGCCCCTGACCTTGCCTCCGGTGCCCACGAAAAACGAGCAGAATGGGCCTGTTTGCGCGCGCACACCAACACGGTCCTCCGGTACTCTGACCAGGGATGAGCCAGGGGGCGAAGCCCGCGCTGCGTCGTGCCGCGGGGTCCACCGTCCGAGCACGGTTTTGACAGGATGGCCCACTGGTTAAACCCATGGATAGCTGGGCTCAGGTGCGACGCTCCGGCGCTACGCAAGCCATGCCGCCGCGGCAGGCTCGGCACTGACTTCGGCGTCAGCGGTCTCCCTGACTGCCAGACAGTGTCCACCTGGCTGCTCCAGTGCTCCGCACCAGGGGCGTGCCGGACACGGCTTCTGAAAATTGGTTTCATCGCGAGATCTGTTGACGCTAAGGTCGGAGTCCCTGTCAGCACGGCGTGTTACAGGGACACCTCCGCCACGAGAGGTGCCGAAATCTTAGTATCATATTGTTCCAGCCTGTTAACCGAATAGTGCTGCTTATGTCGCACGCACCAGCGGCGTCCTCACGCAGCCGGCCGTGTTAGATGGTTTTCTCTCCTCTTGCTGAGGAAGCTGGACGCCTGAAGAGCTGACCGGGCGGCTGAGTCAGGACCCGGGTCCCGAACCCACTGCGGCGGCTGCTCGCTGTGAGACTCAGCCGTGCTCTAGCCACTTCGCCACCGGGATGACGCGTTAGCAGATGACGCTCGTCTTCCTCTCAAAACCCGGTCATGACCTGCATCAGCAGCACACGCGCACGACACATGCTGATTGCATAACAGTTCGCACCGCCCTCATCACGCTTTGCCTCTTAAGCAGCGTGCTGCAGCGGGCCCACAGCTCGGTGCTAGCTCGCGGCCGCCTGCATCGTGGGGATGCCCGAACGCCTTCGTCGTCGCCGTAGGTCGGGAGGGGGGGGGGGGGCGCTGACCTACAGTCAGTGATGGCTGTCTGAGCTGGCGACGGACGGCTGGAGAGGGTGCCGACGGCCCTGCGGACGGGGCCGCGCGTGTGCCGGCCGGTCGGCGGTGCGGCTGCGCGTGTGCCGGCCTCGGCCGGCGGCGAGGCCCGCTCTCCGCCCGGGGCAACTGGCCCGGCGGCGCCGTCTGACGCCCCCAGGGCTAACGGCGCTCCCCCGGGCCGGCAGATCAACCCGTCCATGACGCAGGACCGCGCCATCGTGGAGAGGGCCTGGACCAGCGCCGCCGAGCTGGCCATCAAGTTTCTCGGCGCCGTCAAAGGGCCGAAGCTGGCCGCCGAGCTTGGTAGGCGCGCCGCCGCCGCCGCCGCCGCCGCTGCCGCCGCCACATCAGGCGACTTATGTCTGACGCATGCTTGGTTTCTTGCTGCCAACCGTAGACGGAGGATAGATACGAGATGGACGCGAAAGATAGAAGAGAATGGCGAAAATTGTAGGGACTATGTGCTCCATATAGCCTTTTGGGAGGTGATATGAGCATTGAGGTTTCCTTCCATCGCTGATTTGCTTGATCAGTTCCTTAAAAATCCTAGTTATAAGTCATAATGGGAAGAGTAGACCAGTGAAACGCAGTTAATGAAAGCACTTGCAGTAAATGTACATCATACTCATAACAACCGTAAGCCCTGCTAGAATCCATGCCCTGTGTCAGGCAGAACTAATAGTAAGTTAGCGGTTATAAGCCAAATGGCATGAGCTGTGCCCCGGAGCCGTCACAGGAGTGGGCAGCGCGGCCAGTCAGCGCGGCCGGGCAGCGCGGCCGGGCAGCGCGGCCCTGCCGGAGCGCTGTCCGGTGTTGGCAGCCGTGGCGCCGGCCCGGTCCTGACGCGGCTCTGCTGGCCGCCGCAGGCAAACGTCTGCTGGAGATCGGCGCTAACAACGCGGCCGCCCAGGTGTTCCTCGGCTCGGACAACATCAAGGAGGCGATCAAGGCGCTGGTGCTGGCCTCCGAGTGGGACAAGGCCAAGAAAATCGCGCAGGAGATGGACCCCAGGTCAACCGTCTGGGGGTCACGCAGCGACCAGCCGTCCCCAATGCGACCCCCGAGGAGGGGAGGGGGTATCCGCCAGCCTGTGTGTGTCGAGGCTGCGTGCTGGCCAGCTGCTCAGAGACCGCCGCCCGCCTACAAAACGCAGTCTTTGAGCGTGGCGTCATGAGCGGTGACAACACAAAAATGACGATGTGTATGTCGCTAGGCAGCATTGCTTTTTTAGAATCAGGAACGTGCTAATGCCTGACTAGTTTAGTAACGGCATACGCTTTGCATCTTGAGCTGTCTGCGCCATGGATAAGCATGTTATGCGTGACGCCATTGATTGAGCGAGTGGCATTTGGGGCAAAAAGGACGGAGTGCGACTAACTTGGAAACAAATGGAACACAAACTGGGCAACTATTTCCTGCGTACGCTTTTATCACATTTTGTCCTTCCTTCTGTACGCGCCAGTTTAAGGGAGTTGCATTGCTAAAAGTTGTTCAGTGTTACTTTTCTAGAACAGGCACACCATGCTGTTTAAAGGAACCATTGTTCGCTCCTTCTACGCTCGAGGCGTCGTCCTCCTACCCCCCCCCCCCCCCCAAACCTCCGATTCTGCATCGGCGTCAGGGGTCACCACTCTGAAGGCTGGGTGGAGGACAGGTTAGATTCCCGGCTGGCCCCCTCCCCCCGTGGCGACACCCGCGACGCGGCGGCGCCTGCCCGCTCGTCTCACGGCGTCCCGTCCCCGCCGGCAGCCTCCTGAAGGCCGTGGAGGAGAAGTACAAGGAGTTCCTCAAGAACGAGGGCCAGGCGGACGCCCTGGCCAGCGTGGACGTCATCCAGGGTCTGGACATGTTCGTCCAGAAGGGTGCGTACGTCCGCCGGCTGCCGTCGCTGATGTCGCGCGGACATGGATGTGGCCCGGACACGTTTGTCCAGGAGGGGGCTTTCGAAGTCACCCCCGAAAGCTCTATGACGTGGTGTCGATGATCGGCGCCGTTGGTGGCTGCTGGATACGTGACAGTGGGTGGACAGCAGTGGGTGCTCGTCCAAAACAGGGACACCATCGCTGGCTCAGCTGGAGCTCACGCACTGGAGGTTTCACGTGTTAGCGTTAGTACGAAAATCAGCGTGCCCGGTGTCATGGCGTTATCCATGAAGTGATGGCTTCAAACAAGTAAAATGAGCGTTCTTTAACGTGCGTAACAGTTACCAGATGCGGGGATACTCCCTCATTGACGTGACCTCACGGGCGCACGGGTTGCAGTGCCGTTGCGGAAATCGTCCGTGTCGTGATGCCTCTGTCAGTTCGTCCCCGCACCTGCAGTTTTTCCATCACTGTTAACAGTGTCTGGAAAACGACCACGCGTCGACTGCACTGTGGCGTTGTTCGCATCGCCGCTTTGCTGCGGACCTTCTGTGTGAGTGCGGCGGCGAGGGTCCTATTGTCGTCGGTCGGGTGGCGGCGCGGCGTCACCGGCCGGCGGCGGCGTGGGCGGCGCGCTGACGCCGGCCTCCCCTGCTGCCGTCAGGTCAGTGGCAGAAGTGTATCGAGATGGCCAAGGAGCACGGATCGCAGGTGCTGCACAAGTACCTGGCCCTGTACGCCGCGCACCTGATCAAGGTGAGGAGCCGGCCGAGGGGTACGGCGGCTCCCCGACGACTGCCCCCTCCCCCCCCCCCCCCCTGGTGCTGCCGCCCTACGCTGCGACCGCTGGGCCAACGACAACCCCGTGGCAGCTGTTGCTGCTACTGTTGCTGTCAGGGTCTCATCCGCTGGTATCATTGGGTTCTTGGCTCATTCTCTCGCCTCTCTCTTGGCTGCTGCAGACCGACGTCATGTGCGTGTTGGCTTGCGGCATGATTTTAAAATCAGGCTCGGGCGGCATAACGACATAAAGATAACTGCCCTACTTAGAATACCACCCCCAACGGTTCGTTAAGTGACTGGACTCAGAGCTGCCTATGTTCTAACGCGGCTGGGTGTATACGTTGTGCGTTTGAGGCGTATGCCCTGAATTCACCTTCCGAGCGGTGCCGTTTCAGCCGATCGAACAAGATGTTCTCTCCGGCTTTCTCTATCAAACAGGCCTGCGGATGGATCCCGTTTGTGCTACACAATACCACAGCATGACGGGCCTTTGCCAGGTCGCCCTGTTTTGCTCAGTTGTCAGCTGACTTACAGCCAGCAGGGCCTGACTGCACGCTGTGGGACTCGTGCTCAGCGGCACTGGGCCACGGTCGCATGGTCTGTCCTCCACGCCGAGCGAGTACCGAAATATCAGGGTAGGTTCCGAACGTTCCGCCCATCGCTGCCCACACCCTATCAGTGGTGCAGGGTGTGGCCGTGCGTGGCCGGGGAGTCAGGGGTGCCGGGGTCTTCGGAGCGCGTGAGGCCGCTCGTCGTCTTCACCTGCGCTCACCTCGTGACCGCAGGAGAACTCGCCGGTCGAGGCTCTCAAGCTGTACGTCAAGAACGGCGCGCCGGCCCAGCCGCAGAACTACAACATCTACAAGTACATCACGGTCAGCATGTTCGGCCAGCACGCGCTGGCCACGGCCGAGAGCTACAAGGTGTGGTCGGAGCTCCGCGAGTTTCTGTTTGACCTGGTGAGTGGCGCCGTGCCGTGGCCGCAGTGGGCGCCGGCGTTAGTGCTCGGTCGTCCGCGGCTCGGCGAGCGATGGGTTTGGACGGCCTACTCGTGGCTCAGTTTGTCGTGTGCCTTCGCGTGATTGCGAACGCCGATCAGCAGCGGCTGAAGGCCCAGTGAACACCGTTGGATTGTGGATGACCCCCCCCCCCCGCGGTTCGTGAATCTTGGATAATATGTGTGGCTGCGTGGCGCTGGTGGAGCCAGCTTTCAGCGGAGGCTGCCGCGGATTGGTCTGGGCTCTGGGCTCGTGCGCTGTCACGTTAGAACTCGGCTGCTTCTGCCCGGGCAATTATGGGCAGCTAGTAAGGCAGCGCGCATCTGAGCTGACACACGTATACATGATGTATCTCGGTGGCACGCGAACCTCGCTTCGTCGAAGGCCGCGTTGGGTGCCACAGCCGTGTCATGGTGACAGGTCGGGAGGTGCTGTACTGTTCCTGGACTCACTACGGCCGCCTGCAGTCCACGTGCGCCGTGACTCCCCCGCGGCCGTGCGCCCAGTGTGCACGGTCGTGCTGAGCGAGACAGGCGACGCTGACGCCGGCGCCGCCTGCGCCGCAGGTGGGCAACATGAACCACTCGGCCGAGGCCGGCTCAGCGGTACACGAGGCGTTCCAGACCATGCTGTTCGTGGCCCACCTGCTGGCCACCCGGTCGGCCGCCTACGGCGCCGACCAGCTGACCATGATCGCCAGCAAGATCTCGGTGGCGCTACTGCGCTACACCGAGCTGGTGCCCGCCGACAAGGCCTTCTTCGAGGCCGGCGTCGACGCTAAGGTGGGAGCAGCGGCGGCGGCAGCAGCGGTTCGAACCGGCGCCTGTGCCGGCGGTGTCGGTACCGCGGCGGCCGGGCCGGCGGCGGCGGCGGCCCGGACCGGCGCCTGTGCCGGTGGTGCCGGTACTGCAGCGGCCCGGACCGGCGCCTGTGCCGGCGGTGTCGGTACTGCAGCGGCCCGGACCGGCGCCGCCGCCGGCGGTGTCGGTACTGCAGCGGCCCGGACCGGCGCCTGTGCCGGCGGTGTCGGTACTGCAGCGGCCCGGACCGGCGCCTGTGCCGGCGGTGTCGGTACTGCAGCGGCCCGGACCGGCGCCTGTGCCGGCGGTGTCGGTACTGCAGCGGCCCGGACCGGCGCCTGTGCCGGCGGTGTCGGTACCGCGGCGGCCGGACCGGCGGCGGTGGCCGACATAGCCCGGTGCCGGGCCGGGGTGGTGGCTCGTACGCAGGGCCTTGTGTGGCGTAGTACGCTCAGAGGTGCATATTCTCGTGGGTGACACATGCCTTGGCGAAGGCGGAGGTGCAGCGAATTCGGCTGGTGGTCATGTCGTGGTCCGCGGTCCCCTTCTGTGTGTATATTGTTAACATGTGAAACTCGTCAGTGACTCCCAAATTATGTTTGGTAATGGTGCCGGTGGGCAGCGTGCCATGGTACATACTTGTGTGGGCAGATGTCACGATGCCAGACATATTCCAATATCCGTTGGCATGATCACTATGGAGGACCTCGCCTGCAGGTCTATTCTGCTGTAACACGCCAGGTTGGAAACTCACCCGTCTGCGATATACCGTGGTGTTCGCTGCACCCATCAAATGGCTCCTGAACTGCGTCTTGCCGTAACTGAGCAAAAGCCTTTCGATTCTTAAGTGTCGTCAGTCGCCGTCGCTGCGCCAGACCCGTCTGTGCTGCGCCAAGTCTGTCTGAGCCCGGCCGCTCGGTCGCGACCAATCTGAGTCCACGTGTGTGTCCGGTGGTGCACAGAAGGTGGGCTGGGAGAACATGGCGTTCGTCTGCTGGAACCACTTCCTGGACCTGTGCGAGGCCATCGAGGAGGGCTCGCTCGACACCATCGACCACAGCGACTTCGCCAACACGGACGTGCCGTTCGAGATCCCGCTGCCGCCCAAGGCCAACGTCGAGCAGAGCGACACCGAGAGCGCCAAGGAGTGGGTGCTGGCCGTCAGCATGGACCAGTCGGTGGAGCAGGTGAGGAGCGGCCCGGCCGGCGGCCGGCGGCGGCGGGCGCCACCTCGCGCGGCGCCCGGTGCCCGGCCGGGTCCACCACCGGCGAGCGCGGGCCGTCCCATGACGCCGCCGTTGGCAAAGCTGACTGCAGTGTGCCGTGAGTCGGAGCTGGGGCGGGCGGTTGGGCAGCGCCGACTGTGTGACCCAGCTTCGCGGTCTAGCGGTCGCACCGGGCCGTAAGCCCGCTCTGCTTGCGAACCTGAAGCCGCTGTGTGGTGTCCCGCGCGTGCCGCTGCGGCGGCCGAGCTGTACTGACCGCCGGCCCGGCGCTCGTGTGGCCCGCAGGAGCTGCCACAGGACGAGCGCGGCTGCTACGCCGCCAGCCTCCTCAACCCGGACGGTAGCAAGTCGCCGCCGTGCGTCGTCACCGGCTACCCGGTGCTCAAGAACAAGATGGAGTTCCAGTACGGCAAGGTGAGGGGTGCTAGCCGTCGAGTCGGGACCAGTGTCGGGGCCGCCTGCCGCTCCGGCCTCGCTCGAGCTCTCGCTGACGACGGCGGGTGACAGCGGGCGCTCACGTCTCCCGTCGCCAGCTCGCTGTCTTGTCCACCGGCTGGCATCCGTTCTGGCGTCGAAGCCGCCGTCCATGCCAGTTCGAACTGTGCGGCGGGTGCCGCGGAGCACGGTCGGCCCAGTCCTCACTGGCCAGCCGCTCGTGCAGCTCAGTTACTGGAGCGTCGGGGCACTCTGACCCGGCGCTGACCCATGGCGGCAGGTCAGTACCGCATTCCGGAACCGCAGACCGCATTCCGGAACCGTGTATGACTCGCATGTGGCGCACGTGTGACTCGTCTTTGACGGTCAGTCGGTAACTGATCCTGACGGACAAGCTGAGGCGGGGGAGGTCGAGCCATACTCGCAGCGTTTTGTGACACGTGCGGTGATTTATTGATAAAAAAATTCGAGGGGGCTCCGCGCCACGCCATGGCTATTGTGGGTTCTGAACCGAAAACCACCTCAAGGGAATAGCTGGGGTGGTAGATATTCGGCCAGGTTTTTTTCTAAAAAAATTGAACAGAATTGTACGCAATGTCCGGTGCTGGTGATTCATTGTGCCTGCAATGTGCACTGTCCACGAGCATGCGACTTGTGGCAGTCCGCGGTTTTCATTGTACAAATGTGCTGGTTTCCGTGCGGACAAGGGCTGATCTCAGCCCAGCTGACGCTGCAGCATTGGCCACCGACCAGAGCCCGTGACGTCACGCTGCTGGCGGGCGCCCCTGACGCGTCGTTCGCCCGCCCGCCGCCAGGTGGCCAACAAGGACGACTGGAACTCGCTGGTGATGACGGCCAAGATGACCAACAGCGTGGAGCTGACGGATGTGCTCCGCTTCGTCGGCACGTGGGCCGGCACCGGGCAGCAGGGCTACGCCTTCAAGTAGTGCCCGTCAGCCGCACCCAGGCCGCCGGCAGGCCCGACCCGACCGGTGGTCTCATGAGACGCGTTTCTCGCGTCGGCTTTCGCTGATCTCGTGTTGCCGGTCTGCGTGTGTTACGGGCGGAGGCGCCCGCGCCACCGCCGCGCGGTCACGTCGCCGCTGTTTTTTTCGTAGGGATTTCGAACGTTAGCACGTCACACCGCTGTCATTGTATACATTCCGTGAAGCTCGCTAATAAATGCTATCGTCCGTTTGGAGTGAGAGATTTTCGAACGGGCGGAGCCAGGCCCTGGGATGCGAAGTGAGGAGGGAACGATGGCGATAGTGAGTGTGGTGTGGCGCCGGAGACTGCACATTTTGGTTGGCTTATTGAGTCGGAGATGTTTTCATCATCATAGAACTGCCCACAGCACACGCGACAGTAACTATGATACAGTACCTATGGGTATGGAGGACGCCGAAAGCACCGCCGTTAGGTTATTACTCATCGCACTGATGAATGTTCGCCGGCAACCCGTCAGCCCAATCATGACGAGCTTCAGAGCCGCGCATGTGAGAAACACAAACCGAGGATCCACTATACAGATCTATTAGCATTAGAACGGAAGTCTTATTAGCATGAGACGGAAGCATCTATTAGCATCAGAACTAAAATAACTTATGAAGCCAAATCTGCCGCGGCTGGATAAAACCCCGCTAGGGTGTACCCGTTACCCGCGCAGGCAACAGGGTTTAACCGGACTTTCAACGGACGTAAAATGACTTCCACGTCTTCAGCTTAGTGACATGGATAGTCATATATATATATATATATATATATATATATATATATATATATATATATATATATATATATATATACATATATGCATGCATATATATATATATATATATATATATATATATATATATATATACATATATGCATGCATATATATATATATATATATATATATATGCATGCAAAGATTTGGGCAATTCATCCCTACATTTGTGTTTGGGTACACTTCCTCGTAACTCCGTTGACTCAATGTCGACGTCGAATCCCGCACGCGTATTAAAGGATGGGGATTTCCCCCTACCTCAACTGGTTGGCCCTCAGACCGATTCATACTCTAGCGAGAGTCACGCCCAACTTTGCTAGGGATCCAGAGTAAAGGTTTTGAAACGAAAGTCGGTAGTTTGAATGTGAAGACCACTGGCAGTGGTATGACGGTGGGTGGAGCGGGCGGGGGGTCGCAGGGGCGTCGCTAGGATCTGATGCCCGGGAGGGCAGGCCAAGCTCGCCGGGAGAAGAGACAAACTCGTGCTGGGAGTGAGACGAGGCGATTTGTTTGGGCCAACGCAATAACAAAAAGGCTGTCGTTGGAACTGGGAACCCACAACAAGGCTCCAGGAGGGAAGGTGAAGAAAATGGCTTTCCAACCGCGACACCCTGGAGCACGGTTCCACGCCTCATCCATTAGTGATGCCCTTGATGGGTTCAGTCCTACTCTTCCAACTCATGCTATCTCCATTTTAGGAGCTGTTCGGAGGCCAACCTCTACTGGCTGGGACAGAACCTTGGCATCGGCCGGTAAACTGATCGCGGACTCCAAACCACCACTGAATAGAAGGCACCGGTATGCTCTGGGGAGGGGAGCGAAATAACAAGCTGGACAGCTCCAAACTTGACAGGTTAGCCAACTCCACCACCCAGCGACACCTGAGCAAGTCTGTCAGTCCCATGTCATCGCCAGATACGGTTACGGACTGGCACCACGGAAGGTAAGTGCATGTTTAAGGCCACTTCAAACGTTATTGGGACCCCTCAACGAGGACACAGGGCGTTCCGGTTGTGATATGTATTGCTTCTGTCATTTTTACAGTAGAAGACCAAACACGATAATATCAGCTGGAGGGCAGCGAACGAGTATGTCGTACAGCGCCAAACTGAAACTCCACAGCCAAGCACTCACTCTCGTAATGGCTATAGCCATTTGTGCGAGTTTCCTATTTGCCGACCTAAAACCACTTGGAAAAGCTACCCATCAGAAATTGGAGCCTGTGCGCCAGTTGAGCAGCATCGGGTCCTGTCGGTCCCGATGTTGGTGGGGGCCAGCCGCGCACGCCGCCGCCGGCGTACACCGGCGTCGGCCGCGCGGCGCTCCACTGCTGCGACGCTCACCGGCAGGAGCGTGACATGGCGAGGACACCGCAAAAACAGGCGAACACCGAGGATGCGAGATGAGATGATTATTATCAGGACCGCTGCCGATAGCAACACGGACAATGGAGGCGCTATGCATAGCACAACACAACAATATGCAATCATAACGTCGACAGAGGGGTAAGTAGCACCGTTAGTCATTCATGTTTGTGGGGTAAAAACGCGGGTTGTCTTCAAAAATATATCACACGACACCCACAAGTGGGCAAAACAACTATTAACAAACATCAGCAATAGCACGATAGCCTCAGTCATGTGTTGTTGCCCACTTGCCCACAAACGCTTTCACTGGCTTTCTACGCTAACCAACTGCACGGTGTACCGGCCCGATGCCTTCAAGAGTGGCGTAGGCTGTCAACAATTGCTACCATCAGCCGCCAACACCTGCCGACAAGGTCGTTACACTACAGCACCAGTCGGAGCCGCCGGGAGGAACGCCCGCCGTCGGCTGTACGCCGGCGGACTCCCGAGTACCGCAGCGAGCACCGCCGCCGGCGCCGCGCGGGTGGGGGGCCAGGCCAGGGGGCCGCCGCCACTCAGAGCCAGTCGATGGTCAGCCGCCAGCCGTTTTCCGCCACGGTGCGGCGCAGCTCGGCCGCGTCGCGCCGCGAAACGCCGCGGCACCGGCGCACCCCGAGCTCCTCCAGCAGCGTGCACTGCACCACCAGCCGGAGCGCCGAGTCCAGACTGAACTCGTCACAGCTCTCCAGGCTGAGCCTGCGCAGCCGGCTCAGGCCGCCGGCGTCCAGCGTCCGCTCCAGCAGCGCGTCTGTCAGCGCTGCGCAGTGCTGCAGGCAGACGTGCGACAGCTGCGGCGCGGCCAGCACGCGTTCCAGCAGCGCCGCCGGCGCCGGCCGCTCCGGCTCCTGCAGCAGCCAGAACCGCTCCAGATGCGATAGCGGCGGCCCCAGCCGGGCCGGCGGCGCCTCCTCCTCCTCCTCCTCCACGAACGTGCAGAACAGCAGCTCGAGCCGGCGCAGCGCCGGGCAGCAGCGCAGCAGCAGGCCGGCAGACAGCTCCTGTACGGCCGTCAGCGCCAGCTCGGTCAGGCCGGCGCCGCGCGCCGCCAGCAGCGCCGCCAGGCCGGTGCAGGGCGTGGCCGGCACGCTCAGCGCTAGCCGCGACAGCCGCGCCAGCTGGCCGGCCGGCTCCACGCTCTCGTCGCCATCCAGCTCGAGCTGCAGCAGCTCGACGGCCGGGCAGCCGGGCGCCGCCACCTCCAGGCCGGCGGCCGACGAGCCGTGCAGCTCGGTGAGGGCCAGCGGCGCTCGCTCCGGCCGGCGCAGCAGCAGCTGCTCGACGCCCACCACCGTCTCCGGGTGATGCAGACTGCAAGGCAGGGACGGTCGCCCGGTCAGCGCCGGAGCCGACCTCCGCACGTCTGCGAGTCTCAGCCCGCTACATTATAATCTCGCCGCCATATGTATACTATACACATGCTACAACACGGAGGCAGGCATTCCGTTGGGGCCCTTAGCGTGTTATGTTCGAACGCTGTTGGGGTATCTCTCCTGATGGCGCTACACAGAGACCGCTCCACACTGCTCGCGTCATCGACGAATGACGTCACACATGCGGAACAGCTCACCTGGTGATGTTGGGCATGGTGTTGAGGACGGCGTAGGCCGACTGTGCCGAGACGCTGCAGCCGTCCACGTTGAGGGAGACGATGGAGGCGCCGGCGCCGCTGGACTCGGAGAGGGCGGCCGTGCTCAGGGAGGTGAGGCCCAGGTCCGTCACGCCCGACTGCGCCACGTTCAGCTCCCTGTCCGCCACACAGACCGGCCCGATGACTCCACCGACACAGGACACAGGCAGCCGTGCGCCAGGTGGTGGTCGGTCGGGGATCAACGCTCAACGGCCGCGCAACGGATACAGTTTTGATAGCATTTGAACCATCCATGGAATCGGTTCACCACAGCAAGCAGGATACAGTGTTACCTTGCTTGGTTTGTGTTCTACAAACATATCAGTGAAGAAAATGATAGCTCATGAGCCTATGCACCAGGCTACTAAGCTTCACACACGGCAAAGTCGCACGACACTTGCGCATGCACGTGCGTACAACTGCGTGGTTTGGTTGGGGAAGACATGGAGGATGTGGCTACAGCATTCCCTTGTCTGGATGCTGACCCAAACCTAGCTAGCCATGTCACACATAGCACACCCTCCGGCGGCCCAGACCGCATCGGCGGCGCCCGGCGCGTGTGTTCGGACCTGAGCTGGAGGCAGTAGGCGCCGATCACGGACATGACGCGGTCCGAGGTGTTGGTGCTGGCCAGGTTGATGCTCTCCAGCTGGCGGGCCGTGGAGAAGAGCGCGATCTGGCCCTGAAGCGGCAGCTTCACGTTGCCGGACAGGTCCAGATGGCGCAGGTGCTGGCCAGGGCGTCCACAAGCAACATCAGAAACAATATCAGCGTCCAGGGCCAACATCACAAGCAATATCAGCGTCCACAAACATCAAAAGCAGTATCGACGTCCACGAACACCAGAAGCAGTAGCAGCGTCCACAAACGTCAGAAGCAGTATCGGCGTCAACAAACAACATCAGCCGCAACACAGGCCCGGTCAGCGCGTCCAGAGCCAACATGTGGAGGGAGAGAGGTCTCGGCTTTGCAGCTACACTCACACAGATGTGCGGGCTTCAACAAACAACATCGCTCTTGCTCTCGCTCCACTCCCAAGCCTTACGGGCGACAATGTCGCACAACACGCGTCGTCCTCTCTCTGCCTCGCGGCAGCCCTGCGTAGTCCGTCCCTCCCCCACCTCTCGCCCCGACGTGAAACGCCGGGCAACTGGAGCCGCGCGGCACCACGCCGCGGACGAGAGCCAGTGATGTTGCGAAAGAGTGACCTTGATCTTGGTGCCGTGTGGAAGTACTTGTGTAGCAGCTTGATGTGACAGATGCCGCCCCTTTATGTTGTGCATATATATTCAAAAGACCATCTGCCATATGTAATACAGAAATACATCAAACATGACAGGCAAAATATCAGCATGAACTTTTTAAAAGTGTGTGGCTTGATTTCACTATATCTTATTCAGTGTTGTGAGCTAGCAGGTGCCCCATACACACTCATTATACTTTCCCTGCACCCATTGGTACTCAAATTTGCCTAGTTTCTGTCCATGAGTGGGTTATTATCACGTATTGTTATCATGATCAATTTCAATTGTGGATCTGTGGATCAATTTCAAATCCCAACTACCAACATACACCCTTCCAACAATGCATCACAAAACTCCTGGCAAGTATAAATCCAAAAAGGCTGAAATGAGTGACATCATAATAATGGCATGACATGTTCAGCACTACTGATTACCCCAATAACAAAGCTTTAACCAAATCTGAGGCATGAGGGAGTAAGGCACCTGCCCATCCATCCTGGAACACCCCAGTTTGGACCTGTATGGCCTGATCAGGCACACATAAGCATCAACTCACCACACACCTATTGACGATTGTGTTCATGACAGTGCCCATGTTCTTGCTCACATGGGACAGGTCCAGGTCCACCAGGCTGAAGTCCAGCAGCAGCTGAAGATGCCCAATCTTCAGCAGGCCATGCATCTTCAGGTACCGGATCAGCTTGCTCAGGAGGAGGCCGGCTGTGAGACAGCAGCTTCACATGTCAGGCCAGGCTTCATGCTCCTGAGTAACTGCCATGCAGTACAGTGATGAAGGTTGACATGTAGACAACAGCCAGACTACAGACTTCAACTACCAACTACAGGCACGACTTCACACCAACTTGGTACAACTTGGTTCAAGTTGGTACAGATACCAACTTCAACTTCAACTTCAACTATCAACTACAGACTACCACAAATTTGACAATGCCGCAAATTTGTTGGTGTGATAGTATAAGCTGCTGCAGAGTAAAAAGCAAAAAGCAAAGGCTTGCTCAGTAAAAAGCCAAGAGCACCCGCTTCTTGAGTCTTGTTGTGTACAGTAATGTACATTTCTGAGATCATCATGTATGTAACTGAGTGATTCTGTTCCGGTGTGAAGCAAATCAAACCAAAAACCCTGTATGGAACAGAGTGATTATGTGCAGGTGTGAGCTAAAGCATACCAAAACACTTTCTGCTACAGATCTGCAATTCACACCACACACTAGCAACCTCAGTAAAGATCATGTTCTAAAAACAAAAAGGCTGGACACTGATGCACACAAAACTGATTTGGCAACACACAACTATGCACATGTCACTGATCACATCTGTCTACAAATAATGGGCCTTATATATTCTGAGTCACATCTATATTTTACTGCCTGAGGTAAACCTATCCAGCTGGCATGACCATGAAACAAGATATTATTTCTTGAAGCCTGTGAAGTATAGTTTTTATTGAAGGGGTACTGGATTATCTATGAACATTGGGTAGCTATGCTGCTTTCACCAATATTCTCACTATTTCTGACAAAACCCAATAAGAGCATGTGCCATAAGTCAACATATCCCTTAAGATAAAATGGCATCCAAAACCTATTCCTGGCTCAAGTTATATGTGGGTAAGCACCAGCATTACCATGCACAGCAAGTACCAAAACTCTTCACTTTCCTCAAATGCAAGTGTAGCAGACTGTACGATCCAATGGAACTACAGATTTCTGCCTGAAAATGTCATTGAGACACTATGAAACTGTGAGGCATGTCAGAGTTACCTTGGTACAGTTCACTGCCATATATTTATGAGCCTCATCAGCATTTTGCTATGGATAGGGTAAAATAAAAAGGGATTTGCATCAACAAAGGAACATATCTGTGATGCATACTCACTTGAATGTTATAAGTTTAATTCCCACTTCACTCACGGGGGCCATGGAGGTCACAGTCTCTCATCTGATATGCATGGGTTCCCATAGTGATAGAAAATTGTGCCACCAAGTGAGTCGATCAGGGCTCAATAACCATGTACAGTCCATAAGAGCTGCTGCTTGGCCCAAGGGTGATAGGCCCAATCAATTGAAAAATAGCATGGCACTTAACTATGTGATATTTTGACTTCAATTTTACAAGATAACACTCTGGCCTGGGCCTTTCCAGACCTTGCTCAAAGGCATTTCCTTGCCATGACAGATCCAAAACAATATGCCCTGCATTACCTGACTCTCACATATTTTTTTTCTCTTCCTGAAATAGTGCCTTTGAGATGTTTGAAATCTGTCCCATGCTTTGGGAGCATTTTTCTGTTCTTTGTAACTGCAAGATTTGGGCTTGGTTAATACTCTTTGCTGGTAAGTGCTGTTGTGAAACCCACAGCGCTTGGCAGCAGGATTTGGCAATATCCTAAAATGAGTAATGTGCTTCTTTGAGATCAAATGCACTTTTGGATATTTTTATTTCAAATATATATATAATATTGCAAACACATGACATTTGCCAGCATATCCACCATGACCATGCAACAAATGAGCCAACACATCAAAACACTGCAACCAATTGAAATCGATTGACATATACTCACGGAGGTTAGAAAATGGGCCAAGTAGATATAAGCATTCCCCCTTGCCATGGAAATTCTCATTGTAGTCTTTGCACCACAAATCGTCCATGTTGTGTCCAATGTTTTTGAAACACAAGTCTTCTAGGCTTTGAGGGCTAAAAACATGAGGCATCGCTCCAGAGATTTAAAAATACGTGTTCTTTAAAACCAATCCGAATCCCAGTTCACCTGAACAACTAAAAACAGTCTAACACCAACCCGCCCAAGGCAGCACGCCACCGTTCTAAAAGAGATCTGAGCACTGAACCACTCTGAACCAAGGCTGCAAACGAGAGGCAAAACCAACCGGTGATTCTCACTTCATCTTCCTTGACTTAGCGTGACGTCACTGGTGCTAGAACTTCAATGCGCGGTGGGCTCCTAGAGGGCGGCGTAATGTTAAGGGCGTCCGCACAAAAAGTCGACCCGCAGTTTGCCAAATGCCTTTTTTGACTGCCCTATAGCGACCTCCATATTAGGAATATATGAAATATCGACGTGCCTTAACTTCGAGTCAGCAAAATGGCGAACTGCAAAATGGCGACTTGAAGGAATGAAGACATGTCAAAATTGAGGAAGGCTCAATGACGAGCTGCAAAAAAAGGCGGCACATCATTACGTCGAAAAGCTTGAATGTCGAACTGCAAAACAGTGACAAGCAAAGAAGACAACATACCAAGTTGGTCAACGGCTAAATGGTAAGCTGCTTACAAGTGTTTCACATTTGAGCATGCTGAGGCCAGCTTCAGATATGATGGGAAACGTTTGTCATGTCACTATTAACCATCACCAACACCATATTCAAATATGACCCTTCTGTATTTCGCCGTTTATCCGTTCACTAGTATAAGATCGATATTCTGCAAAGGTTACTATTTTTGTTTTGCTTACATTTCTTACAGGCCGCTTTTTTGCAGTTCGCCATTAAGCCACTCGCCATTTTGTCATGACAGTTGTTTTACATTTTGCCTTTTTGCAGTTCGCCATCTAGGCGTTTCGACTTTTTGCGCGTCGGCTTTTCTACACTCCCCCATTCCGTAGCCGCTAATAAGCAGTCGACAAAAAGGCATTCGCCAAACCTGATTTTCGACCTTCTGTGCTAGAATCAGTGCTGAGAGGCAACCGGAACACTGAAATGCTTGCACATATGGTGAAAAAGCTGTAAGCGGGAGATGCATATGACCGGTGAGCCGCTTACGTAAAACGTTTTCACAAGCATGAAGTTGCAGGTTTTGCAAGCCTCTGTGTGGTTAATTATTAAATCGCAAAGGCTTGCAAAGCAAAATCCCACAAACGATACTTGATCGCCGCAAGGCAGCAAGAACATCGGGCTGTCTCTGCATAGATAGCGACCTAACTTTGGGTAGCAGATTTATATGACCAGCAAGCCGATTGCGTAAAATACGGCGACAAGTGCGATGCACATGACAGCCTTAAACTGCAGGTCGTTGCATCGCGCTTCGATCTTACACGGCCTCGCAACCCGTGGTCTTGCCGCAGACGGTGGCGCGAGTGGATAGTCTAGCGCGGAGAGTCTATTGTCTGCTGCGTATATATATATATATATATATATATATATATATATATATATATTGCACCAGATGTGTCAGATGCCCCGTTCTCGGTCCGTGCCAGTCTGCATTTCGCCGCATGGCCGACAGTGCTCGGTCCCTATCTGTCTGCTTAGCCGTCGTGGGTGTCGAGCCCTTTAGGCGTGTATGAGCGCCACTATTCTTAGCGTCTAAGTGGCATGCGGGCATAATTATGGATAGCCAAACTGGAGTGCGGAGTACAGATATGCATGTGATAACTTTCTTTTGGCAAGAACAGCCGCTCACTGTACAACTGATGAATCTCCGCGTGCTTCATGCCAGGGTTAGTGCGCTCCAGTAATTACATTTACTCCACTACTGAGCATGGTTTGCTTGGCCAGCAAGCCCACATAAAGGGGTGAGTGGGCAAAACAAATGGGCAGCACGTCCAAACACATAATGAGTAACATGCACATCTGTGTGGAACCGCTTCATGGTTGGCTTGTTTTGGCGTCGGTTGCCACATGCCCAGCCTTTCGCTACAACATTTGTGCCTGGTAACAAGAGAGGGGTTTGCTTAGTTATTACAGTTCTTAGTTACGCTGTGCCATTCAACCCTGAGAAAAACCAATTAACCATTAGTGGCCAGCGTGGATGCTAGCCGGCTGCCGCATAGTAGCAGGGACAGCAGAAGTTCTCCTAAGTTTCGGGGTAACCATTTTGGTTACTTCTTTCCAGTCGAGGCATAGTGGAAAAATTTTAAATTTTAAAAAAGTTGAAGACACATTCCTATCCCCAGTACCCAAGCCTTTGCGTAGATGTATTAACTTACCATACCGATTGAGTGTTGGCTTGGCTTGGCGGAATATAAGCTCGCAAAGCGCACGCTCATTCGTGCCGTTTAATTCCACCTGATCGGTTCACACATATACGTACCTACCAGTAAAAATCTGCTTGTTATTGGCAAGGAGATAGCTCAACATTAAGGTTACACGCCTCCAACAGTCCCCGCGCGCACGTTTTTGCTTTTTATGCTGATTACACTTTAACCATCAGATGTACACACTTGCAATTTCCTCATCATCATGGTCCCCATTAAACTCTAGGCATTCGCCCCCCCCCCCTCGACTAAATGCACCTGCTCCCACCAGTTTGTTCATTACCGGTACGAAGGTAGTCCGATATCCCGGCCGCTCAGCTCTGCAGCATTTATGGCGTAAGGATTTTACATTTCCACGCTGATTTCCTGGTACTTGCTTGCCGCATAAGCTTGCAAAGCACATCATCATATTCTCCATTCAGTTGTATCCAATCAGGTTATTGGTCATACGCATCTCACGCAAGCAGTTTGTTCATTAGTTGCACGAGAAGTTCCTATGTTCCGGCTGCTCCGCGGCGTTACGCCCCACAGCTAGCAACCGCGCTGCATTGAAGTCTTTGTTTCAGTGACGTCGGCGCCCCGAACAAAGCCTGGAAATCTCCACTTACGGCTTCAACGGACAGGTGAATGTAACCGATCCGCCAGAAATGTGTAACAGGCGAGGACTACCAAATTCTTTTGTACGGAATAAGAGGAAAATAGTAGCAAAAATGGTATCTATCTACTGTTTAAGAAGCACTTACAAACATATCGGAATTCCATGACGTGCAGTGGCGTAGCCAAGGAAGGGGCTGTACTTTAAGGCAGTTGTAGACGCTCGCGGAGCCTCTACAAGATAGAAAAGGCCCCCAATGCGTCAAAATGTGATGCCGACATTAAACGGGTTCCCGAATAAAAAGCGAGGCCTTCATAGCGACAAAGTGAGAACTCTTTGGCCAAAACGGGCCGTCATGGAATGCAGTAAAGGAGGTGCTTTTAGGGCCACGCCCTAGGAGTGTTGGGCTACCCCTGAAGGTGAGTGGAGCGCCCGTGGAGCGAAATAAGGTCGAAGGACCCAGTCCTTTTTGCCTGTTTCAGGTGCCCGTAAGGCTCTTACGAGATAACAAGGCGCATGAGGCCTGCTAGTCAAGTTAGCGTGGTAATGGGATACCGATGTTTATGTTACGCGGGAGACTCCGCGTTATATCGTCATCGTTTCATTCAACTCAGTTTTTTGCCGTCCGCGTAACTAGGAGTACTGGCTCCCCATTTTTTCGGCAGTATTGTTAGGCTCACCCGACGGATTTTTTGTGTCCCGACGGTTACCAAACAGCGATCACGAGATTCCCAAATCCCAGCTTTGATAAAAGCGACAGGCACGGTGGCTGACTCCACGGTTTAGATGAAGTCCCTGAATGTTTTTTTTTTTAAGTTGCGTGCTCGGACACAACGTTGTGCAATACATAATGTTGTGGATATATTTCTGGAGGATTATTAGTGACTGTGCTCACTAATAACCAAGCTCACGAAAGAAAAGCGCGTTGGGAGTAATGAGTCTTCGGGCAATAATCATACTTGCTGCGATTAAATATGCATGTCATTGTCAAGGACAGCTGTTCGCTTAATGACCCACTGTATTGGTCTGCAGGTAATTAACATCCGGGCAATTCGCTGTAATAAACCGACTAACCGGAGCGACTGCAAATGGTGGCGAAAACGTTGGCTCACCGACATTACATGGGCTTTTACGAAGCAAATACTTGCGTCCCAACATGGGTAACAAACGTCTCTTTACTGAGATTACGCAACTAGCATTCATGCATCCACACCATCTCTTGCATGCCTGACACCGGTCAGACCTGTGACCTATGAAGACCTGTGGTGTGATCGCTACACTCAGTCTGCGCAAGCTATGTGCAACGACCAGGCCCATTCAATGATGAACAAAACCGCGCTAGCATACACCACACATGCTTCGGAATCTGTCCCCAGCAAACAGTAGCCAGCTGATGTAAGGCTCACCACAGCATCACCGCATAGCCCCACCCTATCGTCACTGAACTATGCTGACATCATCCATCGGTCAGCCGGAATTCCTCATCGGCTCACAATACTCCATCGCCACCCGCGGGAGCCCTTGCCTGTGATGCGTAGGCCTACCTCCATGGCTACCCGCGGGGAGCCCTTGCCTGTGATGCGTAGCCCTACCTCCATCGCTACCCGCGGGGAGCCCTTGCCTGTGATGCGTAGGCCTACCTCCATCGCTACCTGCGGGGAGCCCTTGCTTGTGACGCGTAAGCCTACCTCCATCGCTACCCGCGGGGAGCCCTTGCTTGTGATGCGTAGGCCATCCATCGTTACCCGCGAGGAGTCATTGGGTCAAGCATCTGGGATGCATTTAGCCCGTCGTGACAAAATTCGATTGAACTCGTGGAAAACTCACAGTCGCCCTTAACTATGCGCAATAACTGAACTTTGCGAGATGATTATTTTGACGTATAAATATGGACCAGGTTGCGGCGTGTCGCGTCCCATGGCACACAATTCAGGCCGTGCGCTATTCATTGACCTGTGTTTTCCTACATAGTGTTCATCGAAACGCATAAAGCAATATCATGCAGGGGTCAGCACATCGTTTAACAACACACATAAGCGACATGTTTGCATATTAGATATGCTAATTACTATGGTACGATACACACACGAAAGGAGTGTACGACATATAATGGACCAGAAAAAATGTGCGAGTGCGTAAGCTGAACATTCTCACAGAACTTACCATTTTTTAAGGTGCATAAATACAACGCAAGGTTAGAAAGCATGGAAAGCGCCGGGGATGTCAAAGAACCGCCAAAGGGTCGGCGATTTCCCCGCCAGACTTGCATTTTGCCGAGGTGTGGGCGCCGAGCGCCCGGCCGTCGGCATGGCAGACCGATAGGGCTCCCATTACCTTGTCCGTGTCAACGTCCCTCCAACAGCCGCCTCTCACCGCTACTGTACTGTCCGAACGTTCCCATGTACTGATTGAACGTCCTCTTCTCCGACGGGGTCGGTGCGTTTAACGGGTCACCCCCCCCCCCCCCTCCCCTATTGATCGTTGTGGCGCGCATGTCCGGAACGAGCGCCCGGGCCAGGCATAACAAACACAAATCGTACTCGCACATTGAGAAAAGCATCTTGCCCGCGGCGAATTCATGCACCGCGCGGCACATCTGAAGCCATCCTTTCCAATGCCGTCCCCGGGATTACAAAAATACACACGTCGTTACAACAGCCTGCATGCACTAAAACGACAGCATGTGGCCCGCGGCGGATAGATACGCCACGCGCCACACTAAACGGGTCCCCGAATAAAGAAAGCGCGTTAGAAAGCCCTAGTGCTGGGTGAGCGAACGACACAACGAATTAGGTCCGCCGCCAGCAGCCATTTGGTCGGTTGTAAGGGAAGGGAAAGCTGATGCTGACAGCGTATCGCCAGCTTGCACCCGCATCCATCACATGACAGAACACTTGGCGATGATGAGGGCGCCTTTTAAAAAAGCTATGGAGAACACAAATGATACCAATGATGATGAGAGCACATGGGAGATGCATAGCACCGTTATGCACTCAATCGCAGTCGCTGGAAGGGTCATCAGTCATCAACATCAAGCCTCTCCACCAACCATGCGCATTTCAAAGCGCCAGCGCAGGTCGGATATTTGGTATAGAATCACATGGCAGGTTATGAGTGCTGAGGCTCCACACCTGTAGATTAAAAGCTAATGCTGGCAGTGAGTCGGCATATTGACCCTGTATTCGTCACCTGCCAGGGTGCCTGCAGAAATCAGGACGCAACCATAGAGATATTTTGAGGCAACCGGTGACGTCACATCTTAGAGGAAGTGTTCCACATTTGTAGGGGGTTGGAACTGAAATAGCCATCTTGAAGGTCATCCGGTGCAGTTTACATTCCTACCCTTCTCAAGACCTAAGCCCCTCCAGTCTTTGAGCTGCACGTTCACGAAGACTGTGCAGACTATTTCGGGGAGACTATTTCAAGGTCACCCAGGCATCCATGGCGCCATAATAACGTCATCCAAATCCTGTCGTTCCATCGGCCAGCCAACGATCAGGGCCAAAACAAATCTAATTATCGATTCGTTCATATCTGACGTTCATGAGTACTAATTCCAGAGACATCGGGCGTTAAATGACTCTCAATCAATGTTTTGCAAGGTACGATAAGGTACGATGACGTAATCAAATAATGAAACCATGATTTGCGGAGCATATTTCCCAAACAGAGAACTTGTGTTGTCTAGAGCAGTCTTTCCACTTACAAGTATTCCATTAGTTGCAAGTGAGCTTATTTCGTCATACCTGATGCTTGCTTCAACATCTTCAAATGTGGAACACTCCCTTTAATCGGAAATACGATTGGCAAAAACGCGCCACCATCTTAAAATAATTTATAATCGCACGAAGAAAGGGAAACCGTGCGTGTTTTATAGCTCTCATGTAGGCTTTTGACGGACACCTGCACTTGATCCCGTCTACCAGTCGCGTTTTGGTCGGTTGCCTGATATTATCTTCGCATGACATGTTACTGAAAGACTAGAAGCTTCCCTACTCCGTTGACCACTTGGCGCTGGCGGCGTGCTCACACCCGCAGCATCCAGAACCCGCTAGGGCGTCTGCGGTAATATGGACACATCTGTAGAGAATTTGTGGATTATCTAAAAACTACACCTGAAACTACAATTTAGCCAGAACCAAGATGAACGAGGTTACGTGCCTGTTTAAAAATGTTTAAATTCGAGTGAGAGAAATCAAACATCATGTGTTTGCCGGTGACATGAGCACTGGCAATCGACCTTTTCAAAAATATGATACCGTTTTAAAAAGCTTGTGGCATTAATGAAAATTTAAGTTTAACGTTGCAGTTTTGTTGCTCTAAAAGAAGGACACCAATCCTGGTGCGATATATTTCATATCAGAGGGACGTCGCTATCATGAGGAAACAGTATCACGCCAAGGATACCACGCTGCTAGCCTGATATCGAGACAGAGATCAGTTTTTAAACGGTGTCCATTTCCCGACACGAATCCGTTTGATACAGCACGAGCCCCATTTTTAAGACCTAGATGCGCACATCCTTATCACTAGTGATGAATGAGGCATAGGGGCGCCACTTAATGGAAAGCTTCTATGTCTCATTCATATCCTTCCTGATCTTTGACCATGTAAAGGTACCTTCAAGAAGGGAACCTATATTCATCACCAGTTTTAGCCCAGGCCATAGTGGCGCCGTTTTACGAAAAGGGGTACATTTGCCCGTTACAACAATAGCTTAATATCACAAGGGTGTCGCTTTCATGAAGTGGTACCCAGCAGCCCACTGTGTCGCATTAGCCTGTCCCTCAATCATCAACCTCATCGACCTCTGATGCTGGCGCAGAGCTGCATGATTCTGTTAAAGTGAGGTTACAGTAAGGCATCTGTTAAAAGAATGTGCTCTACAAATACGTCAAGTAAGCTGTTAAGGAAGGACGTCTCTCTACCATGCAGGCAATAATTCAAGATTAGTACACATATGGTACATGGTTATCACGTAAGGGAAAAAGACAATGAAGCGTAAGCATCCTCTTCATAGCGTGCCGTCACTGAATATCGATCACTGAAATCCCTCTATTATATATATATATATATATATATATATATATATATATATATATATGTATGTATATATATAGCGTATATATGTAAATTGCCTATATTGCAGCTAAATTTTTTTCAATGTTGATCTGTGAACCTTTACGTAAAATAACCTTTTTGTTTGCTATTTGGCCGTGGAAGCTCCAACACTGCCTCATAATTTGAACCAGTTGACCGCCCGGAATGGGCGCTGGTCAGATATCTGGTGTGACTCTCGGAAAACCAACACATCATGGTGATCACATCAGTGCTTGAACTTGAACTATTCAATGGAATACGCCAATAATTTTTTGCCCACATGAATGAATTTCGCGCGAAAAGACGTCCGCTTATAACTAGAATATGTTTCTTTTCTCTCGGTACCCCTATGGCTACAGGGGCACTGTATCCCCACGCTTTTCGAGACCCCCTTCGTCTCGCAGTCGATAGAGGGGGGCACTCAACCCGTGTGGCAATCTTTTGTGTCCCCACAGTTCCGAAGATGGAGAGAATGCGTACATTTACCTCGCTCATCTCATTATGCTGATTTGGCCCATCGAATGTCAATTACACTTAAGTTCAATAACACTAAACTGACAACGCGCTTCAGTTTTCGCGATAACAGGTGATCTGTGAGGCTCGTGGTCATTCTCAGGTTCCAGCTTTGTTAGCAAGCACATATTGGGGATTTAGCTCATTTGCTATCGGAGGGGGAACCCAAAACTTATCGTCTTTACCTACCCATTTTCTCTTTCACTGGAGCTCGATGGCGAAGACCCAGTGGATAACTGATCGTACCATACAAGTCTAAAATTGCCTATATTGCGGTTAAATTTTTTCAATGTTGATCTACGAACCTGTACGTTAAATAACCTTTTTGTTTGCTATTTAGCCCTGGAAGCTCCAACACTGCTTCACAGTCTGCACCAGCTGACCGCCCGGAATGGGCGCTGGTCAGGTATCTGGCACGACTCTCAGAAAACCAACAGATCATGGTGATCACATTCGCGCGTTGCGCTTTGTCGTGTCTTTGTACACTGCTGCTGAATGAAAAAAGAAATAAGAAAATTGTCAAAGAGAATGTTAGCATAGCTACTTCATCATGTTGTGTGTACAGTGCATGTTCACAAGACCAGCACAAGGAAGTGCTTATAAGAGAGACAAGCGTGCCTGAAAATTTTCTTTGGACGAAGTATGTCAATCTTTCAAGCAAATATTGGAATAGGTCGAGCGCCAGGCTTCTCATATAGCCTTGAGTCAGACAAGCCAGGAACCAGGGTTGAGAGTGGACACGCTGCGACTGAGACGCACCTGCGTTAAATAGCTTCGAATCAAGTGACATTCACGGGAACCGTTTACGTTCACAGAGTTTGCTTCGCCTTCGGACTTTCCAAGTAAAAAGTAAGTACATAACCTAGGTGAGGAGTTAAGCTGACTTATGCTATGCCACCTCGTGCGAATGTTTTCCAACACATAGTGTCTCAACATGCTCTTGCGTTTCGTTTCACAGTGGGCTGTAAAATTGCATCCTGTTCATAATGTTCGTAATGTAAAATGACGGTCTCTCGCCTATTCCATTGTTTCAGGATGGGTAGAGGCGAAGGAGGGATAGGATGTATCTTCTGGGGCATCATATGGCTGCTACTTTTGTTCTTCATCGCATTTTGGATTGCATGCTTTTGCGCTGGATGGTACATCCTTATTCTTCCGATTACTGTCTGCATCAGCGATCTATCTGTGAGTGACACGATGGGGCAGGGTTGCACTGCACCTTTTTTAAACGGTGACTTTGTGATAGTGTTTTGTACGTACCGATCTGTTTTAAAGTTCGTTAGAAGTAAAATGAGTTTTAGAGCAATACCTAGAGCACGTTGCATTGGCACCTCCACCAAGCAAGTATTCTGTTATGGTATTGAATGGCGAAAGATTAAGACGGAAAGCATTGTTTTTTTATTGTTTTGCGGTGCACGTTTCCTTTCCTGTGCATCAGACTAAGAAAGGAACTGTTCATGCACGCCTTCTTGTCACACAGACCGTGCTGTTTCGTTTCAGGCACTGACTGACCTACTTCTTAGGGGTGTCCAGTTTCCGAAGACATGCGCCGAAAACATGATGTCGGGAAAGCCTCTTTGCTAAGCCTCCCTTTAAAATTTATGGATAATGAAGTCATCTCCATGGTTCAAGTGATATAGTGTCGTTAAAATGGATCACATGGTCGTCAAATTAGTCCGATTTTTTGCTTAACTTTCCACGCAAGAGCGACTGAAAACGATATCATACACCCTTGAGGCTCGCTGTTATCTACAGCAGCTGTTCACGTCGCGGTGAACAGCGCAAATGACGGTATATATTGTATTCAGCAGTATTACAGGGAGACCTCTGACCAGCTGACTTGCCCGATTACTTTGTTGGGTGGGACCACATGTCAGCAGTAAGCAAAGTGCATCGATTTGAGGACCATCTTTTGTAACGAATGGCCTCAATACCATGTCAAAAAGACAGCGAGTTACAAAAAGGTGTTTCTAGAAGACAGTCAGATTGATATACGAGGTTCCAAATGAGATGGGTTTTATTTTTCTGCGTGTGTGCGTGTGCATGTGAGAGGGTCAGGATATCTATAAGGTATGGTATGTGCTTTCCTGTATTACTGAACATAGCTGCGTTTGTTGCTGTTAAAAGTTTATCTGAAATGCTCGTAACAGCCAGTTCCTTTTAGCTTGGCCTATAGCACAAAAGAACGAACAAACAACTTATGGCACCATGCCAGACGAGCTTTTTTTTCTAGCAGCTGTTCCCGTACGTTACACGTACAAATTTGAAGTTTTGTTTATTGTTAGGTCTGCACTTTATGCACGATTGCGTTCGTTTTTTTCACAATGGCTTATTTAGCATTCTTAAAGCCGTTCCTGTGGATTGTGTGGCGAGTGTATACCATGACTGACATATAATAATGTCATGCACCACGTCATTGCATGCCTAAATATATCGCAAATAGACAAAAAGATTGTGCCTACGTCTTGCAAAGAAGGCGACAAACCGAGTGATCCCGTCGCTGACAGAAGACAGATATAGGAAACATACAGCATGTCGCACAACGCGACTTCAATGCAACACCGTACGCCGAGCACAAGCTGCGGCAGCCAGTGGTTTTCGCACAACTCTACAGGAGCTCAGCTCTAGCGTGTTACATCTGGGGACCGGCAGAGCGGCCCCTGGCGTGACGCCTCTGACTACCTGACTGCTCGGGTGCACGTCCCACACGCGGCATCTGAGGACATGCAGAGCGAGCTCTAGCGTGACGCCCTTGACTACCTGACTGCTCGGGTGCACGTCCCACATGTGGCATCTGGGGACCTGCAGAGCGACCTCGCGTGACGCCCTTGACTACCTGACTGCTCGGGTGCACGTCCTACATGCGGCATCTGGGGACCTGCAGAGCGAGCTCTGGCGTGACGCCCCTGACTACCTGACTGCTCGGGTGCACGCCCCACATGCGGCATCTGGGGACCTGCAGAGCGGCCTCTGGTGTAACGCCACTGACTGCCTGACTGTTCGGGTGCACGTCCCACATGCGGCATCTGGGAACCTGCAGAGCGACCTCTGGCGTGACGCCTCTGACTACCTGACTGCTCGGGTACACGTCCCACATGCGGCATCTGGGGACCTGCAGAGCGACCTCTGGCGTGACGCCTCTGACTACCTGACTGCCCGGGTGCGCGTCCCACATGCGGCAGCCGCGGAGCAGGCCAGCTTCGGCGGTGAGTGCAGCGAGCGGACGCTGGTCACTGTGTCGTAGCACATTACCCGCTTTGAGATGACGGGAGATGGTATGTGGTAAGTTGTGAGTCGCGACGATATCCCGAACAGATGCAGACAGGTGCCGTTGGCCAAGCTTGATGTGACGGTGTCAGTACATTGCGCTCCGGAAATACCGTGAAATAATCATGATCAAGTCTCCGCGCCGGTATATAACTTATTTTTTAAACGCTGTTGTACTCTCGAGCCCACGCTCACGCCGGCCACCATTTCAATAATACCCTTTCAGGGGTCACGTAAAAGGGTGTCGGCCAAGATCGGTGTCACGGTGCGTGAAGTATTACAGTGTGCCCTCCAACGTCTACTTGACGTCTGACGCTCCATGAAAGCAGTCGCTTGGGGCGTTGCGAGACGAAAATACGGCAGTTTTTATAACAACGAGCGCGGGGGGAGGGGTGGAGGTAAGATTTGCGCCTCTGGTAGCGGTGGCTCTGCGTTATTGAACGACGCTGGGCAGCCGTGCTCAGCATGTGACACCTATTACTTTGATATGATCACCTGACAACGCATTATTGAATGAGGGCGATCCCAAGCCACGTGGAGGCGAAATAAGGCAACGCTTGAGAATTGTTATAATCACGCGCTCGGGCGCGTTCGACGCCGCTAGCCCAGGGCCATCGAACAGCACTCGAGCGCTCTGATTGCGTGTTACCGAATGCGGGTGGCGTAACGGCGTTTGTGGGCACAATACCGCAGCGTTCTGCAAATTTGTGTAGTCACGTACGGAGAGAGGGGATCGTGCACGTCTGATAGCACGGGTTGAGGACTCTCAAACAACACTGAAACATTGCGATCGCCGGTGGCGCCCATTTTAACAGACACCTGAGGTCGTGTTGCTGGGTACGGGTGAACGCTGGGTGAGTTTTCTTCAAATTCAGCAGCTTTTAGATCATTTATAGTCACGTCCGATGAGAGCAAGCGTGTGCGTACGATACTAATGTCTGAATGCCAGGGAACGATACCCAAAGTTAAAGATCAGCCAATGGCATCTACTTGTTCGATAGGCCCTCCGCGCTTCGCATTACTGAGTGCCGTTGTCATTCTTCGCGTGAAGACGAAAATACGGCAATGTTTGAACAAAAATGTAATCGCGCGCGGAGACGGCCGCCCACGTTCGACAGCACCCGCTGAGAGACACCGGACGGTACAAAATCGTGTTCGGTCAGCCACACCATTCTAATATCCCCCTGACGGCGTTCTAATGAATGCAGGCGGCCACACGGCACGTGGAGACGAAAATGCGAAAGTTTTTTTTAGAATCGTGTTAAAAATAGCATGTATTGCCACGCGCAGATGGTGGGACCGTGTACTTGATAACTCTGGTTAAGGGACAATAAACGTCCCTAAATGTCAGTTTGTGCCGCCAGAGGCTTTTTGATTGGCATGACCCGCAGCCGTTGCGTTATTGATTCCGGTTGTCTGCCCGGTGCGTGGAGATAAATTTACAGCAGTGTTAAAATATTCGAAACCGCACGCCGACAATGTGACTGTGCGCGGTTCATAGCATTCGCTGAGGTTTAACCAACCACTCGAAGAAGTGGTACCTGCCATAGGCGCCCACTGGTTTCATATGGCCCGCTAGTGTCTTGTTGCTGAACGTGTCTCGTCGTCTGGACCCGCGCCGAAAGGCGCGGGTCCAGACGAAATACGGCAGTGTTTTCAGAACACATATATTTGTGCGCGGAGAATGAGATTGTGCCCGTTTCAAGGCGATTCTTATATGCTTCCAAACCACACACAAACCTTAAGGTTGACCGTCGACACACTTTCTTTGGGAATCCCCAAAGGTACAGTGTTGCGGAAGGATTGAGACGATATATTAGTATCGCGGACGGAGTAATTGTTTTGACTTCTCGCCCCCGTCTGTAGTGCTGGTATGAACACAATGTTTCGGTCCGTTAACTCTCCGGCCGGCGTCAGGTGTTATCGTGTCCTGAAAGGGCGTGGATGATGCCTGACTATCAGCCATGCACGGGTCACAATCCGAATTATCTCATTGGAATTGCCGAGGCTCGAGCCATGGTCTTCTTGGTTGCCAATCCAGTGCTCTGCTGGCTTGGCCCTTCCTGGTCAGCTCAAACGGTAGAACACCGCACTTCAATGCGGAAAACTCCCTTTCATGGGGCTTCTCACCAGCCTATATATCATGTAGGCCAACAAACACCACGAAAGACCTCCCAAGAGTGATGTACAGCACCATCCAGAGGGCTCTCCGCATAACTCAATCACACCTCATTTTGTTTTATTTCAAAACACATCGAGAATCTCATAGCATACAACAATCAATCAGCCAACCAAACATACAACGTGATCTCCTAGCTCAAGTAGTGCAGCACACGATAAGCCAGCCGCTCGGCACTGGAGCGGCTGATGTCACAGGAGCTCCGTCGGGCCGTGGCTCCTGTGACGTCAGCAGCGGTCAGATCCTCTCCGAAGCCCAGATGGCTCCCAGGCAGCCGGCCTTGATCACCTGCGAGAGCAGCTGGTAGGCGGGCGCCTGCTCGGCGTCATGCGCCAGACCGGTGTCGTGGTGCTCCATCTCCTCATCCCGGAACTTGGATATGATCTGCCAACCCAGCGGAACACCAGGCAGTCAGAATGGATGTCCAACACGGCATTTGAGGGAGCAGGCGGACTCCAGCATCGTATGGAGGAGAAGACGGGAACTGATGGCATCGACTCGTTGCTAAGACGACCCACAAAATGCAGCGACCAGCTTTGCTGGGTGCAAAACGGAGTTCAACATGGAGAGGTCCGCTTCGTCACTGACCGCATAGCAGGAACGCATGGCGAACTTTTGTGCGATTTTAAGAGGAGGAAAGCACGAGCGGGTGTGATATAACAGTTGTAACTGACAACAGAGCAACCAATGAGCGCATGCGACGTGGCCACAGCCGCACCGGGTTCTGATCGGTCTGTGGCCGGTGAACCTGAGCCAGAGGCAGACGGTGCACGTGGCCACCCGTCCGGCGGCACCCAGCCGCCGGTGCCCTGCACCGGTCCGGTCCGGCGGCGGCCGGCGCCTCCACCTGCAGCAGCTCGGTGTGGTCCTGGCCCGTCTCGGCCTGCAGCCGGCTGAGCTCCCGGATCTGGCTGTTGTAGTGGTCGGTGATGACCGCCTCCACAGCCACCGTGCACGCCATGGCTGCCTCCTTGCCCAGCAGCGCCGTGCCTGCCGACAGCGAAGGGAGCGTGCCTCAGCGAGTGGCCTCCGGTGCTGCACACAGCGGGTGACTGCGGCTGCGAGTGGTGCGGCCGAACACAATTGGACATGCAGCCGCAGTGACGGGCAGCTGGTGCTCCGCGCGCATACCTGCTCCAAGCGCGTATCCAGCCACGTGCCACAGTGGTAACAACGCTGTTGGCCTGGCCCGGTATTTGGGGATCAGTTCCTGCAGCTTTGCCTTGTGCTCCTTTTCCTGGTCCCACATGTGCTGGATGGTTTTTCCAATGCTGGTGTTACCTGCAAAAAGGAGGAAAGAAAACTAAGCATGTTGTTTTACAGTACTAAACACGGGAGGGGGGGGGGGGGGGAATTGACGGAAAATGGCCAAAATGACCGTTCACCTAAAGTTAAGAGACCTTTTAAAGGCCCTTTTCCCGGAGTTCGTTTTTTGTGGTTCTTGGGGCCAATCGTTACAGCGTTAAAAACAGGGTCACTCGCCACAGTAAAACAGTGATAATAACTGCAAATTAGCACACATGTGCAGTTTATTACCTAATACCAAAATGCATAAAGGTACATGTTTTAAAACGTATATCTCAAACCACTTTTGATTGGCCGAATTTGTGGGATCAGCATCTACCCTAGGCAGTGCTGGCTGCTTAAGCTCTGATCCCACTCTACCATCGTGAAATTCTGAATTTCACAACACAATACAGCTTTTTTTAGCGAAAGCTTAACATGCTGCAATGCCTGGAACGCCCTGCCCTGGCTTCAAACGTCACCTGAACATAAGCTAGCGCGGCCGCTGTCCCCAGCCGCAGGCCACCCCGGTCAGACGCAAATAACGAGCGCCCAAAGTGACTTGAGCGAGCTTTACCACGGACTGGTGAGTGGGAAGCCAGGTGTTCTAACGAACTCGGCTATATGGAGGAACACATGTGTGGACGAATGAAGCCTTGCCAACATCATTACACTATTGGATGTGCTCAAGTAATCTTGGGATCAGACATTACTTTGGCTTATATCTCACTGACTTCCATATTGACATTCCTGTGACATGTTGCGCCCAGCAGCAGTAATTTAGTGACAAGTTCAGTGGGGAGCCCAAGAAATACGTGGAGCAAGCAGCAGAAACCATTGCTTACAGTATCAGAGCAAGTGAACATTGGTGACTCATTGATGTCAAGCACAGCATCCAATAGCACTTCCAGCATCGGTGGCCTGTTTACATCGCACAGGTACCGTGAATGATGAAGTGCCAATGGGAAACAACTTCTTCTTTATAAGAAACCTAGCCCCAGTCACAAATCCTAGCCGCGCCCATCACCTTTTACAATTATTGTGATGGAGGGAAAACATGCGGAATGAATGCTCAGCATTAAAATATGAATGTGGAACATTCCAGAAGGAGTTCCACTCGGATTTATCAAGAGATCAGTCCTTACCTAACACAGCCATCTGTCCAGCATAGATTCTGTCCGCCCCCAGCTCTCCAGCATGATCCACTCTCAGTATCCTGTCCACTGTTTTACACGGCCTTGAAGCCACCGTGCTGTAAAACTTCTGAGTAGAAGACAACGCGGCGGCTGACAGCTTCATTGCCGGTTCGCACAGCTCCCACCAGCCTGAAACAAACAAAAACACTTAAAGTAGTCCACACTCAGTAAAAACGCATCATAAGTTTTGTACCATGTTATTACTCACATCAAAATCTACAAAACGCGCCACACTGGTGAACGAGATGCGATAAAGGAATCACTGAAGATCATTAACATACACGCGGTTGGGCATTAACGGAAACGGCACTATTGAAGGGCGTGTGTCACTCACCTGGTGGGTTTCTTTGTCTGATAGACTGAGGACTGCCTTTGGTTAAGAAGTAGAGAAACTCAGACAGAAAACATATGCCAGCCTCACTGAAAGTGTAAATGTGCAGAATATACTGTGACTGGAATGATTGTGTCTGTGTGAATTAGAACTTCAAGTACAACATTTTTATAGCCATCCCTGCAGATCCAAGAACAAAATACTTGGGAGTCAAGTAGTTGGCTATCTGCCAGAATGGGCAAAAGCTTTGATTGACAAACCTGATTGTGATGTGAAAAGAAGTTCAATTGTAACAGGCTGCCTCCAGCCTTACAACTCCAGATTGTATGGCATGTGCATGAGGCACATTTCCCATTGGCTAAAGGAACAAATGAATAGGACATGAGGTACAATGCCTGTTGCTTCAGAAAGCACAAATGCTTGGCTTCCAGCATAACTATGAGAGAACACTTGAAAGAGGACATCTTTGGGCACATGAGACTCATGCAAGCAATTTCATTCCTTAACACAGCAGTAACTGAAGAACCTCTTTCTTGCCTCTGTCTGAGTATTGGTACAAGAAAACTTGTATGCTGTGGTCTCTGCCTTAGTGCTGTGTGACTGCTGCCTTAGGCCTGGGCTACAGTCATTAGGTTCTTTAACCCCTGATTTTGGTCGAAGAATGTCCAGGATCATCAAAGCTTCTAGCAACCAACAACAAAGGTTGGACCCAAGCTGGATAGCTGCATATAAAACACCTTCACCTTGGTCATGGCACAAACAAGCAATAAAAGCATTCTGCTTTCCTATGGTGGAGGACAGGAGAAAGGCCCAGCATTATGCAAGTGATTGTCAAATGAGAAGCAGATCAATGTCCAAGATGAATAACCTCTAACAAAATATATTGCAATTTAATTTGCAAATTCCTGTTCCTAATCTACTTCCAAAAAAATCATATTTTATTCATTTTCTTAGTTGTCACTGCCTCTAGGATGTCCTCACACTGGCCCTATTGCTTTTACATGAGGGAGCAACACATCCCATGTGATCATACAGCGGCCACAACCTGACCATGGAGGCAATACCTTGCAGCCTAGTTCTGAAGAAGGCACCAATTCAAGGAAAGCACCAGAATGTGGATATCATGGTTACAAGACCTGTTGTATAGGCACAAAAGAAGCAAGCAGGTGCCAAGTGGAATGGTTTCTTGTCTCAGAGCAAAATTGATGGGTATACCTTCCAATGATTTGTGAGTCCTATCGGACATTGGTTACCCACCCATCAACACAATCTCTGTGCATTCACAAGCTATCACCACAAACCTACAGGAACAACACTTCCACCATCCCCATGGTCAGGGGGGGGGGGAGTCTATGCAAGCCCTTTGTGCAGGTGTTGTGGTCAACAATAGTGATAGATGGTGTAATGGGACAACACCTGTCTATCAGATCATATTTCATGCTTCCAAGTCCCACCCCTTAAGGCAAGCATCATTTATAGGAACCAAATATTTTCCCTATAGGTCTCACATTGTCTAAAACACCTGCATTTTCCAAATTTGGTGCACAAACCACACAATATCAGTATCAGTAGATACAATAGCCCTTCACCAATACCTGCATATATTTTATTAACCACCCTTGCATGGCAATGACAACAAGAAGCGTTCCCCAAAAGTCACAAATTTCATCTGTCGCCTATCCATGTAGCATCGGTACTTCCTGCGCAGGCCTTGCACTTCTATTACATAATCTATGCAATATTGACACTATTCGATGCACCATAAATACACACCTGTACGTATTTACCCCAGCAGTTGTGTGCTGTTGAACTCTGTGCCGAATAACGACAACAAGTAATACTGTTTCTCGAACCGGTCACGCACCCCCGTCGGTATTCTCAGTTCGCGTCAGCACACTCAAAACACAAAAAGCAGACAGAAAAGCACGGCGCATATGCCAGCTGATTTCGCGGCAGTCAAATGAAACGAGGAGGTCAAATGAAAACTGGCTAATATTTTCAGATGGATCACGTTGGAAAAGGCTGACGGAATACGCCCAAGAACAGCGCGCAAACTGTGGAGGCCGTTGGATAACCAGAATTTTGGTACAATGAATTTATATTTACATTATGGATATCCTACTGGATGAATTTTGGAGCGCTGACGTTGACTATCTAATCTTCCGTTGTATCGCGTCCGGTCCTGTGCCGGCTCGTCCAGCGCAGTACCTTCGGATTTTGTTTGCTCTCATCTTGCCCCGTCCAGCCCCATACGATCCTGTATGGATTCATCCGATTCCACCAGTTCCATCCGGCCCCATCCGGTTCCGTTCGGTCCATCCGGTCCAAGGATCGTACCGGTATGATCCGATCCGACAGCTTTGGGCAAGGGCATTCCTATGGTAGGAGTTAAGGCAGAGATATTTTCCTGTGATTTTTTAAAACTAATCCAAGTTTAATTAATAGGGTAGACAGAAAAGTACTTATATTTTAGCAACGAAACCAAAGTTTGCTTGATAACGTCCCTTAGCCCGCGTTGGGAAAATATGCTACTAAGTATAATGCAAATTGTTTATGGTCAGCATAGAACTCCGAAACTATGATTCGCTATCTTTTCTGCGTTGCAGCCAACTTCACAGCCCCGAAAATCTAGCCGTTTGTGTTATTTTTACGCCAATTAAAGCCTTTTTAATACAATGCGTTGAACTGTTACGTGGAAGAAACTTTACGAGGCTAGCAATGAGTTTTTCCGTCACTGTCGCTACGTGGAAGTGTTGCCGACGTTTATTGCCCTCAATATCGTCGCCTTATCAGCTGGCAGCTCCGTCTCGGAGCCATGCGTCGGCTGATGCGCACCGGGTGGGTGTGGGGGATGACGCTACTCTTTAGCATCCTGCACAGATGGGCAAATCAAGGTTTTAAAACATTCATGAAAATCTGTTGTACCTACTGATGCCAGTATTGCACGGCTTTCAGACTAAATTCAATTGATTCAGTTTATTTAAAGAAGAACGAGGCCTGTGACTGCAGTACTGGAACTTACCGGAAGAGCATCAGTGATTCACTTCAACCATTCACTTCAAGTCTCTAAAGCCTTTTTTGAAGGCCAATATTTGTTCACGTAGAAAATGCATCGCCAGCGTCAGCAAATGGTCTTCTGATTAGAGAAGCTCTTCATCACTGGCGGTGCATTTCGAATAACGCAATCTGCGACCATTGTGCAATCATTTGTTGATTATGCGATATGAACGAAGTGCCTCCCAGTGACGTCATGCATCGGCTCGTGCCGGAAGTAAACAAATCGCATAGTGACTTCCCTGCATCTCGGGGCCCCACTTTGCTAACGTCGTTTGCTAGGGTAGCGCTAAGGTGTGTGGTGTATGGGCTTTGCCGAGCCTTGTTCTTCGAAATACTGGATAGGTTTTAGATGTGTACAGGCCATTTTTACATCAGTCTATTGCACCGGGGCCTCAGGCTGTTGGTGGGTGTGATATGGTGATGTGATTATGTGGAGCTGCTGGTACATTGTTTATTTTTGTATCAATGTATGAGATATTCGTTTCCTGTGCGGTTGTTTAGCATTGCTCAACACATACCAAGCAGTGATTTGGTTAGCCAGCTTTATGGGGCACTTCCAAAGGCAAACGGTTGACTGGATTGTTTGTTTTGCAGTTGACCCATTAGGGTTTACCATTCATTCCAGAACGTTCTGGGTTTTAGAATCAATGTATTTATTTTTAAAGGCACACAATGGTTCTCTTCTTTGGAGACACATGTATATTCACTGCCTTGAAGTTCAAAGGATGAGCTTCCATCCTTATCCATGTATGGGCAAGGCTGGGACTTGTGATTACCAGAAGACCTATTTTATTGGTTAGAGCCCCTGTGACAGTGAGGGACCCTTTATAGAATACTTGTGTCCAGGATTCCTAACTGGGAGCTTGTTCAACATGGGGTCCAAGTCAGCAAGCTGCACATATTAAACAGGGATGGATGGATCCCAAATGTCAGGGATTTTTCACTGGTTGGGGCTGGCCAGCATACAGCAACAAAAGGCAATACAAAAATGATACCAGACAAGTTTACAATGAGGTAATTGTGGCAATCTGTGTATGTCTAGAAGTCTTGCTCCAATTCCAACCAGGGATAAAAGCAAGACAAATTGAGGCCTGTGCCTTTCATTGGCCATGGTTTCCCAGTAAGGGCTCCTTTTGCTTTCATGAAGGCACTCACTGAGGACCTTGTGACAATCCAGGGCCAATGGTTCTGGTCAGAAGGTGTCTTAGGTGCCATGGGAGGGCCAATATATTGTATCCCTGTAAGGACCTCTGGATTGACCATGTTACCCTGGCCCCAGTGTCACCAGCATGGTAGCCACCAGGCACCTTTGGATTGTACCAAAGGATTCCCAGTTAAAAGGACCATGTTGTGTTCCATGCACAGTGCCCAGAAGCATGTATGCTGGATGTCAGCTCTTCAGCAGTCAGGCAAAATTTATATCTGCTGATAAGGACACAGTTTCTTGGCCATACCACTGTGTTAACCTTGCATGGGATCCATTACACACCACATGTGATCTTTCATACAGTCTACATGCATATGTGCTCTTTAAATGGTATGCATTTTGTAACTCTTCAAATGCACATACTGGGACTTTGTGCTTTCTGTGCTTTGTTTTTAATAATAAGTTTTCATTGGCAAAATATGTACCACTAGATAATGTAGCAAGCTGTCCTTTCACCCAGCAGATTTATTGGACCTGGTCAGACCTGAAAGTAATGGCCTCTGAAAAAGTCACTGATCATCTGACCCAAATCAGATCCAGTATCATACTGACCTGCATGCTTCTTTAGGGGAGGCACCAGTTGAGCTGGCCAGGGCACAGCCTGACCATGTGCCCTTTGCGTGATGGACGATGATGACTCTGTGCCCCTGACGCGGTTTTCTCCTCGTGACGGCACGCCCCGAGATGGATTGAGACGGACCACCTGCCTGAGCGCGGACCGGCGGCGCGCCGCGCCGCGACTCGCCGGCTCTGGCCGGCTGCTGCTGCTGCCTGCCGCGCTGCCTGGCCAGGTGAGCACCGCACCGGCTGCGGCCCCGTAACCGTCCCGGAAGGGGGGGGGGACGGCACGTGAGTGCTTGGCACCTTAATGTGAGATGGCACACCTAAGGCACACCTGGGCTCCAGGATGTGAATCGAAGGCATCAGGTGATTTGTTGTCCGATCATCGAAGGTTCAGATTGCAATGCGATTGCGATTCGCGATGCCGGGAAAGGCCCGACGTCGGTCTCGGGGTCCAGGCACCTGTCTGCTTGGCCAGTGCGAAGTCGCTCAGATCGGTTGGAAGGCACCGTGAGTACTGGCGATTTCTGGGGATTTGGGACCATCCGCGGAGCGAGTGCGCTCCGGTCGCTCGCTCTGAATGTCGCCTCGGTCGGTGGTGCGCTACCGGCGAGGCTGACTGCAGCAGGACATTGGGGCAGGGGGTCGGAACGGCGCCACAGGCGGACGGGTGAGGGGGGAGGGGAGGGGTGCGGGTGCGGGTGCGGGTGGCATGGCATGAAGTGCACCAAATCATGAGAGGCGACTATTACCGAGAGATGCCTCTGGTGCCATATCGCTCCTGCCGCGATGAATACATACACGACCACCAAACAGCGCGCGTGCATGACCAACAGGGGGCACCGGGCCACCGGCCATGGCCCGGTCCATGCGTGGCCGCGTGGGATGGAGACGTCTCTCCAGGCGAGAGATGGAGCGGCGGTGGCCGCTCGCCGCCCGGGCTCCATGGAGGACCCGCACAGTGGGACAGGTCGCACTCCGGCGCCTTGTTAGGCTCCTGGATGGTGTGAGATGCCTCCAGGCAGGGTTGGCTTTTCAGTCGACCGGGCTAGGTTTTGTCATTTTCTGGCTATTGCGGATTTTACCAGTAAAAACCGACATGAACTGCAGAAGCTCAGAAAGCAGTAATTTTTGCCTTTTTGTACCTCATATCGTCATAGTGTGGTTGAAGTCTCCCTTGTTCAGTCAAAACAACAGAAACGACTTGGTAAACAGCATTGTCATAAGATGGGGTGGATCTGTTACATTTAGTGCACCGGTGAGCAGCAGGGTGTCTCAAGACTGCGAATATGATTTGTGTTACATTACGCGGTTCGTTTGTCAGACAACTACAGCATGTGACCATGTAGACGAACGCGTGCGTTATTGAGCTGTTCAGAACAATATTGTAAGATGCAGTAAGCAAACTTGAAAGATGAATAGCGTAGTTCGATCAGTTTCCAGTCATGCATCGGCGGGTGCTTCATTTTTTCTGCATAAATGCATTCAGTCATATTACAACATTAAGTTTTTGCTGCCTCTGGCGCGTGCATGTTAGGTCTTAAACACGACCCACCATGCCCACAAAACTTTCAGTGCGAGGAAACCCACACTTTATGAGTCTCCCATGTAGCCTTCTGGAGCACCACGGCGACTGCTGCAAGCGTACTGCTGACCAAGCCCAGCCAACGTCCACTTCCATTACCACCGCACCTAGCTGCTATGACTTCCTCACTGCTTCAACGTCTGTCGGTGGGTTGCGCGATCTTCACGTCTGGCTTGATCCGCGCTGGAGTACGATCCGCCGGGTGTTTGACGCCGGGGATCGATTCCGTCCCGCTGGCGGCGCGCCGGTGGGATCGGCATTAGTAGTGGCAGATGGAGCTGGAGCGGGGCCGGCGGCGGCACGCGGGACGACAGCGGCAGAGTGCCAGTGCCGGTCGCGTGGCCGGAAGGCTGGCTCACCGGCTTCGCTTTGTTTTCCACGGCAACCGATGCGCGACATTGGACGCCGTCGGCCGACAGCGAGTGCCAGTTAGTTGCGAGTAGGGCATCGAAGCTTCGAAGGCGGACGCAGCTACATTCCCAGCGACTGCTTTTCACAGCACCCCATCAGCGTGGGAGCGCGTTATCGCTCCGGCTGCGAGCGGGCCTGCAGAGGGGCGGCTGCCGCCGGCGCCTGACGCCGCCTCTGCGCGCACCTGTCGGCCGCCAGTGTATGCGGCGTCGCGTCAGGCGCCGGTGCTGCCGGCGGGCCGATCGACCCCCGGCCGCGTGTGAGGTGACTGGCACCCGCTGTGTGACGGGCCGCCGGCGGTGTGGAACGCCGCCTGCCGGCCGCGCTACCGTCGGCCCGCCGGTGCAGCTATCGCCCGACGCGGCCGCCGCGGTGCAGTGCCGCGCGCGCGCGCTGTGTTTATTCTGGCGCCACGGCCGCGCGATACGGTTTACGTCGGCTGATCGGGTGGCCGGGGTCAGATCGCCGCCGGCCGGGTCGGCAGTGTTGTGTCGGCGTCGCTGGGAGAGTGAGCGCGCCGCTCCCGACCGGCGACCGCGCCCCTCGCGCCGCCGCGCCGTGACGTGA
>NW_023596225.1:40485269-40591949 GCF_011947565.3 Pollicipes pollicipes | reverse complement strand
TGAAAAGCTGACATCCAGCTTACATGCTTCTGGGCACTGTGCATGGAACACAACATGGTCCTTTTAACTGGGAATCCTTTGGTACAATCCAAAGGTGCCTGGTGGCTACCATGCTGGTGACACTGGGGCCAGGGTAACATGGTCAATCCAGAGGTCCTTACAGGGATACAATATATTGGCCCTCCCATGGCACCTAAGACACCTTCTGACCAGAACCATTGGCCCTGGATTGTCACAAGGTCCTCAGCGAGTGCCTTCATGAAAGCAAAAGGAGCCCTTACTGGGAAACCATGGCCAATGAAAGGCACAGGCCTCAATTTGTCTTGTTTTTGTCCCTGGTTGGAATTGGAGCAAGACTTCTAGACATACACAGATTGCCATAATTACCTCACTGTAAACTTGTCTGGTATCATTTTTGTATTGCCTTTTGTTGCCGGCCAGCCCCAACCAGTAAAAAATCCCTGACATTTGGGATCCATCCATCCCTGTTTAATATGTGCAGCTTGCTGACTTTGGACCCCATGTTAAACAAGCTCCCAGTTAAGAATCCTGGACACAAGTATTCTATAAAGGGTCCCTCACTGTCACAGGGGCTCTAACCAATAAAATAGGTCTTCTGGTAATCACAAGTCCCAGCCTTGCCCATACATGGATAAGGATGGAAGCTCATCTTTGAACTTCAAGGCAGTGAATATACATGTGTCTCAAAGAAGAGAACCATTGTGCCTTTAAAAATAAATACATTGATTCTAAAACCCAGAACATTCTGGAATGAATGGTAAACCCTAATGGGTCAACTGCAAAACAAACATCCAGTCAACCGTTTGCCTTTAGAAGTGCCCCATAAAGCTGGCTAACCAAATCACTGCTTGGTATGTGTTGAGCAATGCTAAACAACCGCACAGGAAACGAATATCTCATACATTGATACAAAAATAAACAATGTACCAGCAGCTCCACATAATCACATCACCATATCACACCCACCAACAGCCTGAGGCCCCGGCAATAGACTGATGTAAAAATGGCCTGTACACATCTAAAACCTATCCAGTATTTCGAAGAACAAGGCTCGGCAAAGCCCATGCACCACACACCTTAGCGCTACCCTAGCAAACGACGTTAACAAAGTGGGCCCCAAGATGCAGGGAAGTCACTATGCGATTTGTTTACTTCCGGCACGAGCCGATGCATGACGTCACTGGGAGGCACTTCGTTCATATCGCATAATCAACAAATGATTGCACAATGGTCGCAGATTGCGTTATTCGAAATGCACCGCCAGTGATGAAGAGCTTCTCTAATCGGAAGACCATTTGCTGACGCTGGCGATGCATTTTCTACGTGAACAAATATTGGCCTTCAAAAAAGGCTTTAGAGACTTGAAGTGAATGTTGAAGTGAATCACTGATGCTCTTCCGGTAAGTTCCAGTACTGCAGTCACAGGCCTCGTTCTTCTTTAAATAAACTGAATCAATTGAATTTAGTCTGAAAGCCGTGCAATACTGGCATCAGTAGGTACAACAGATTTTCATGAATGTTTTAAAACCTTGATTTGCCCATCTGTGCAAGATGCTAAAGAGTAGCGTCATCCCCCACACCCACCCGGTGCGCATCAGCCGACGCATGCTCCGAGACGGAGCTGCCAGCTGATAAGGCGACGATATTGAGGGCACATAAACGTCGGCAACCCTTCCACGTAGCGACAGTGACGGAAAAAACTCAGTTTGTTGCTAGCCTCGTAAGTTTCTTCCACGTCAACACAGTTTCAACGCACTTGTATTAAAAAGGCTTTAATTGGCCGTAAAATAACACAAACGGCTTAGCTTTTTCGGGGCTGTGAAGTTGGCTTGCCAACGCAGAAAAGGATAGCGAAGTATAGTTTTCGGAGTGTCTATGCCTGCCACCATAAACCAATTTGCAGTCTTACTTAGTAGGCATATTTTCCAACGCGGGCTAAGGGACGTTACCAAGCAAACTTTGGTTTCGTTGCTAAAATATAAGTACTTTTCTGTCTACCCTATTAATTAAACTTAGATTAGTTTTAAAAAATCACAGGAAAATATCTCTGCCTTGACTCCTACCATAGGAATGCCCTTGCCCAAAGCTGTCGGATCGGATCATACCGGTACGATCCTTGGACCGGATGGACCGAACGGAACCGGATGGGGCCGGATGGAACTGGGTGGAATCGGATGAATCCATGCAGGATCGTATGGGGCTGGACGGGGCAAGATGAGAGCAAACAAAATCCGAAGGTACTGCGCTGGACGAGCCGGCACAGGACCGGACGCGATACAACGGAAGATTAGATAGTCAACGTCGGCGTTCCAAAATTCATCCAGTAGGATATCCATAATGTAAATATAAATTCATTGTACCAAAATTCTGGTTATCCAACGGCCTCCACAGTTTGCGCGCTGTTCTTGGGCGTATTCCGTCAGCCTTTTCCAACGTGATCCATCTGAAAATATTAGCCAGTTTTCATTTGACCTCCTCGTTTCATTTGACTGCCGCGAAATCAGCTGGCATATGCGCCGTGCTTTTCTGTCTGCTTTTTGTGTTTTGAGTGTGCTGACGCGAACTGAGAATACCGACGGGGGTGCGTGACCGGTTCGAGAAACAGTATTACTTGTTGTCGTTATTCGGCACAGAGTTCAACAGCACACAACTGCTGGGGTAAATACGTACAGGTGTGTATTTATGGTGCATCGAATAGTGTCAATATTGCATAGATTATGTAATAGAAGTGCAAGGCCTGCGCAGGAAGTACCGATGCTACATGGATAGGCGACAGATGAAATTTGTGACTTTTGGGGAACGCTTCTTGTTGTCATTGCCATGCAAGGGTGGTTAATAAAATATATGCAGGTATTGGTGAAGGGCTATTGTATCTACTGATACTGATATTGTGTGGTTTGTGCACCAAATTTGGAAAATGCAGGTGTTTTAGACAATGTGAGACCTATAGGGAAAATATTTGGTTCCTATAAATGATGCTTGCCTTAAGGGGTGGGACTTGGAAGCATGAAATATGATCTGATAGACAGGTGTTGTCCCATTACACCATCTATCACTATTGTTGACCACAACACCTGCACAAAGGGCTTGCATAGACTCCCCCCCCCCCTGACCATGGGGATGGTGGAAGTGTTGTTCCTGTAGGTTTGTGGTGATAGCTTGTGAATGCACAGAGATTGTGTTGATGGGTGGGTAACCAATGTCCGATAGGACTCACAAATCATTGGAAGGTATACCCATCAATTTTGCTCTGAGACAAGAAACCATTCCACTTGGCACCTGCTTGCTTCTTTTGTGCCTATACAACAGGTCTTGTAACCATGATATCCACATTCTGGTGCTTTCCTTGAATTGGTGCCTTCTTCAGAACTAGGCTGCAAGGTATTGCCTCCATGGTCAGGTTGTGGCCGCTGTATGATCACATGGGATGTGTTGCTCCCTCATGTAAAAGCAATAGGGCCAGTGTGAGGACATCCTAGAGGCAGTGGCAACTAAGAAAATGAACAAAATATGATTTTTTTGGAAGTAGATTAGGAACATGAATTTGCAAATTAAATTGCAATGTATTTTGTTAGAGGTTATTCATCTTGGACATTGATCTGCTTCTCATTTGACAATCACTTGCATAATGCTGGGCCTTTCTCCTGTCCTCCACCATAGGAAAGCAGAATGCCTTTATCGCTTGTTTGTGCCATGACCAAGGTGAAGGTGTTTTATATGCAGCTATCCAGCTTGGGTCCAACCTTTGTTGTTGGTTGCTAGAAGCTTTGATGATCCTGGACATTCTTCGACCAAAATCAGGGGTTGAAAGAACCTAATGACTGTAGCCCAGGCCTAAGGCAGCAGTCACACAGCACTAAGGCAGAGACCACAGCATACAAGTTTTCTTGCACCAGTACTCAGACAGAGGCAAGAAAGAGGTTCTTCAGTTACTGCTGTGTTAAGGAATGAAATTGCTTGCATGAGTCTCATGTGCCCAAAGATGTCCTCTTTCAAGTGTTCTCTCATAGTTATGCTGGAAGCCAAGCATTTGTGCTTTCTGAAGCAACAGGCATTGTACCTCATGTCCTATTCATTTGTTCCTTTAGCCAATGGGAAATGTGCCTCACGCACATGCCATACAATCTGGAGTTGTAAGGCTGGAGGCAGCCTGTTACAATTGAACTTCTTTTCACATCACAATCAGGTTTGTCAATCAAAGCTTTTGCCCATTCTGGCAGATAGCCAACTACTTGACTCCCAAGTATTTTGTTCTTGGATCTGCAGGGATGGCTATAAAAATGTTGTACTTGAAGTTCTAATTCACACAGACACAATCATTCCAGTTGCAGTATATTCTACACATTTACACTTTCAGTGAGGCTGGCATATGTTTTCTGTCTGAGTTTCTCTACTTCTTAACCAAATGCAGTCCTCAGTCTATCAGACAACGAAACCCACCAGGTGAGTGACACACGCCCTTCAATAGTGCCCTTTCCGTTAATGCCCAACCGCGTGTATGCGCATCTCGTTCACCGGTGTGGTGCGTTTTGTAGATTTTGATGTGAGTAATAACATGGTACAAAACTTATGATGCGTTTTTACTGAGTGTGGACTACTTTAAGTGTTTTTGTTTGTTTCAGGCTGGTGGGAGCTGTGCGAACCGGCAATGAAGCTGTCAGCCGCCGCGTTGTCTTCTACTCAGAAGTTTTACAGCACGGTGGCTTCAAGGCCGTGTAAAACAGTGGACAGGATACTGAGAGTGGATCATGCTGGAGAGCTGGGGGCGGACAGAATCTATGCTGGACAGATGGCTGTGTTAGGTAAGGACTGATCTCTTGATAAATCCGGGTGGAACTCCTTCTGGAATGTTCCACATTCATATTGTAATGCTGAGCATTCATTCCGCATGTTTTCCCTCCATCACAATAATTGTAAAAGGTGATGGGCGCGGCTAGGATTTGTGACTGGGGCTAGGTTTCTTATAAAGAAGAAGTTGTTTCCCATTGGCACTTCATCATTCACGGTACCTGTGCGATGTAAACAGGCCACCGATGCTGGAAGTGCTATTGGATGCTGTGCTTCACATCAATGAGTCACCAATGTTCACTTGCTCTGATACTGTAAGCAATGGTTTCTGCTGCTTGCTCCACGTGTTTCTTGGGCTCCCCACTGAACTTGTCACTAAATTACTGCTGCTGGGTGCAACATGTCACAGGAATGTCAATATGGAAGTCAGTGAGATATAAGCCAAAGTAATGTTTCTGATCCCAAGATTACTTGAGCACATCCAATAGTGTAATGATGTTGGCAAGGCTTCATTCATCCACACATGTGTTCCTCCGTATAGCCGAGTTCGTTAGAACACCTGGCCTCCTACTCACCAGTCCGTGGTAAGGCTCGCTCAAGTCACTTTGGGCGCTCGTTATTTGCGTCTGACCGGGGTGGCCTGCGGCTGGGGGCAGCGGCCGCGCTAGCTTATGTTCAGGTGACGTTTGAAGCCAGGGCAGGGCGTTACAGGCATTGCAGCATGTTAAGCTTTCGCTAAAAAAAAACTGTGTTGTGTTGTGAAATTCAGAATTTCACGATGGTAGAGTGGGATCAGAGCTTAAGCAGCCAGCACTGCCTAGGGTAGATGCTGATCCCACAAATTCGGCCAATCAAAAGTGGTTTGAGATATACGTTTTAAAACATGTACCTTTATGCATTTTGGTGTTAGGTAATAAACTGCACATGTGTGCTAACTTGCAGTTATTATCACTGTTTTACTGTGGCGAGTGACCCTGTTTTTAACGCTGTAACGATTGGCCCCAAGAACCACAAAAAACGAACTCCGGGAAAAGGGCCTTTAAAAGGTCTCTTGACTTTAGGTGAACGGTCATTTTGGCCATTTTCCGTCAATTCCCCCCCCCCCCCCCCCTCCCGTGTTTAGTACTGTAAAACAACATGCTTAGTTTTCTTTCCTCCTTTTTGCAGGTAACACCAGCATTGGAAAAACCATCCAGCACATGTGGGACCAGGAAAAGGAGCACAAGGCAAAGCTGCAGGAACTGATCCCCAAATACCGGGCCAGGCCAACAGCGTTGTTACCACTGTGGCACGTGGCTGGATACGCGCTTGGAGCAGGTATGCGCGCGGAGCACCAGCTGCCCGTCACTGCGGCTGCATGTCCAACTGTGTTCGGCCGCACCACTCGCAGCCGCAGTCACCCTCTGTGTGCAGCACCGGAGGCCACTCGCTGAGGCACGCTCCGGTCGCTGTCGGCAGGCACGGCGCTGCTGGGCAAGGAGGCAGCCATGGCGTGCACGGTGGCTGTGGAGGCGGTCATCACCGACCACTACAACAGCCAGATCCGGGAGCTCAGCCGGCTGCAGGCCGAGACGGGCCAGGACCACACCGAGCTGCTGCAGGTGCAGGCGCCGGCCGCCGCCGGACCGGACCGGTGCAGGGCACCGGCGGCTGGGTGCCGCCGGACGGGTGGCCACGTGACCGTCTGCTTCTGGCTCAGCTTCACCGGCCACAGACCGATCAGAACCCGGTGCGGCTGTGGCCACGTCGCATGCGCTCATTGGTTGCTCTGTTGTCAGTTACAACTGTTATATCACACCCGCTCGTGCTTTCCTCCTCTTAAAATCGCACAAAAGTTCGCCATGCGTTCCTGCTATGCGGTCAGTGACGAAGCGGACCTCTCCATGTTGAACTCCGTTTTGCACCCAGCAAAGCTGGTCGCTGCATTTTGTGGGTCGTCTTAGCAACGAGTCGATGCCATCAGTTCCCGTCTTCTCCTCCATACGATGCTGGAGTCCGCCTGCTCCCTCAAATGCCGTGTTGGACATCCATTCTGACTGCCTGGTGTTCCGCTGGGTTGGCAGATCATATCCAAGTTCCGAGATGAGGAGATGGAGCACCACGACACCGGCCTGGCGCATGACGCCGAGCAGGCGCCCGCCTACCAGCTGCTCTCGCAGGTGATCAAGGCCGGCTGCCTGGGAGCCATCTGGGCTTCGGAGAGGATCTGACCGCTGCTGACGTCACAGGAGCCACGGCCCGACGGAGCTCCTGTGACGTCAGCCGCTCCAGTGCCGAGCGGCTGGCTTATCGTGTGCTGCACTACTTGAGCTAGGAGATCACGTTGTATGTTTGGTTGGCTGATTGATTGTTGTATGCTCTGAGATTCTCGATGTGTTTTGAAATAAAACAAAATGAGGTGTGATTGAGTTATGCGGAGAGCCCTCTGGATGGTGCTGTGCATCACTCTTGGGAGGTCTTTCGTGGTGTTTGTTGGCGTACATGATATATAGGCTGGTGAGAAGCCCCATGAAAGGGAGTATTCCGCATTGAAGTGCGGTGTTCTACCGTTTGAGCTGACCAGGAAGGGCCAAGCCAGCAGAGCACTGGATTGGCAACCAAGAAGGCCATGGCTCGAGCCTCGGCAATTCCAATGAGATAATTCGGATTGTGACCCGTGCATGGCTGATAGTCAGGCATCATCCACGCCCTTTCAGGACATGATAACACCTGACGCCGGCCGGAGAGTTAACGGACCGAAACATTGTGTTCATACCAGCACTACAGACGGGGGCGAGAAGTCAAAACAATTACTCCGTCCGCGATACTAATATATCGTCTCAATCCTTTCGCAACACTGTACCTTTGGGGATTCCCGAAGAAAGTGTGTCGACGGTCAACCTTAAGGTTTGTGTGTGGTTTGGAAGCATATAAGAATCGCCTTGAAACGGGCACAATCTCATTCTCCGCGCACAAATATATATGTTCTGAAAACACTGCCGTATTTCGTCTGGACCCGCGCCGAAGGGCGCGGGTCCAGACGACAAGACACGTTCAGCAACAAGACACTAGCGGACCATATGAAACCGGTGGGCGCCTATGGCAGGTACCACTTCTTCGAGTGGTTGGTTAAACCTCAGCGAATGCTATGAACCGCGCACAGTCACATTGTCGGCGTGCGGTTTCGAATATTTTAACACTGCTGTAAATTTATCTCCACGCACCGGGCAGACAACCGGAATCAATAACGCAACGGCTGCGGGTCATGCCAATCAAAAAGCCTCTGGCGGCACAAACTGACATTTAGGGACGTTTATTGTCCCTTAACCAGAGTTATCAAGTACACGGTCCCACCATCTGCGCGTGGCAATACATGCTATTTTTAACACGATTCTAAAAAAAACTTTCGCATTTTCGTCTCCACGTGCCGTGTGGCCGCCTGCATTCATTAGAACGCCGTCAGGGGGATATTAGAATGGTGTGGCTGACCGAACACGATTTTGTACCGTCCGGTGTCTCTCAGCGGGTGCTGTCGAACGTGGGCGGCCGTCTCCGCGCGCGATTACATTTTTGTTCAAACATTGCCGTATTTTCGTCTTCACGCGAAGAATGACAACGGCACTCAGTAATGCGAAGCGCGGAGGGCCTATCGAACAAGTAGATGCCATTGGCTGATCTTTAACTTTGGGTATCGTTCCCTGGCATTCAGACATTAGTATCGTACGCACACGCTTTCTCTCATCGGACGTGACTATAAATGATCTAAAAGCTGCTGAATTTGAAGAAAACTCACCCAGCGTTCACCCGTACCCAGCAACACGACCTCAGGTGTCTGTTAAAATGGGCGCCACCGGCGATCGCAATGTTTCAGTGTTGTTTGAGAGTCCTCAACCCGTGCTATCAGACGTGCACGATCCCCTCTCTCCGTACGTGACTACACAAATTTGCAGAACGCTGCGGTATTGTGCCCACAAGCGCCGTTATGCCACCCGCATTCGGTAACACGCAATCAGAGCGCTCGAGTGCTGTTCGATGGCCCTGGGCTAGCGGCGTCGAACGCGCCCGAGCGCGTGATTATAACAATTCTCGAGCGTTGCCTTATTTCGCCTCCACGTGGCTTGGGATCGCCCTCATTCAATAATGCGTTGTCAGGTGATCATATCAAAGTAATAGGTGTCACATGCTGAGCACGGCTGCCCAGCGTCGTTCAATAACGCAGAGCCACCGCTACCAGAGGCGCAAATCTTACCTCCACCCCTCCCCCCGCGCTCGTTGTTATAAAAACTGCCGTATTTTCGTCTCGCAACGCCCCAAGCGACTGCTTTCATGGAGCGTCAGACGTCAAGTAGACGTTGGAGGGCACACTGTAATACTTCACGCACCGTGACACCGATCTTGGCCGACACCCTTTTACGTGACCCCTGAAAGGGTATTATTGAAATGGTGGCCGGCGTGAGCGTGGGCTCGAAAGTACAACAGCGTTTAAAAAATAAGTTATATACCGGCGCGGAGACTTGATCATGATTATTTCACGGTATTTCCGGAGCGCAATGTACTGACACCGTCACATCAAGCTTGGCCAACGGCACCTGTCTGCATCTGTTCGGGGTATTGTCGCGACTCACAACTTACCACATACCATCTCCCGTCATCTCAAAGCGGGTAATGTGCTACGACACAGTGACCAGCGTCCGCTCGCTGCACCCACCGCCGAAGCTGGCCTGCTCCGCGGCTGCCGCATGTGGGACGCGCACCCGGGCAGTCAGGTAGTCAGAGGCGTCACGCCAGAGGTCGCTCTGCAGGTCCCCAGATGCCACATGTGGGACGTGTACCCGAGCAGTCAGGTAGTCAGAGGCGTCACGCCAGAGGTCGCTCTGCAGGTTCCCAGATGCCGCATGTGGGACGTGCACCCGAGCAGTCAGGCAGTCAGTGGCGTTACACCAGAGGCCGCTCTGCAGGTCCCCAGATGCCGCATGTGGGACGTGCACCCGAGCAGTCAGGTAGTCAGGGGCGTCACGCCAGAGGTCGCTCTGCAGGTCCCCAGATGCCGCATGTGGGACGTGCACCCGAGCAGTCAGGCAGTCAGTGGCGTTACACCAGAGGCCGCTCTGCAGGTCCCCAGATGCCGCATGTGGGGCGTGCACCCGAGCAGTCAGGTAGTCACGGGCGTCACGCCAGAGCTCGCTCTGCAGGTCCCCAGATGCCGCATGTAGGACGTGCACCCGAGCAGTCAAGTAGTCAAGGGCGTCACGCGAGGTCGCTCTGCAGGTCCCCAGATGCCACATGTGGGACGTGCACCCGAGCAGTCAGGCAGTCAGTGGCGTTACACCAGAGGCCGCTCTGCAGGTCCCCAGATGCCGCATGTAGGACATGCACCCGAGCAGTCAGGTAGTCAAGGGCGTCACGCGAGGTCGCTCTGCAGGTCCCCAGATGCCACATGTGGGACGTGCACCCGAGCAGTCAGGTAGTCAAGGGCGTCACGCTAGAGCTCGCTCTGCATGTCCTCAGATGCCGCGTGTGGGACGTGCACCCGAGCAGTCAGGTAGTCAAGGGCGTCACGCGAGGTCGCTCTGCAGGTCCCCAGATGCCACATGTGGGACGTGCACCCGAGCAGTCAGGTAGTCAAGGGCGTCACGCTAGAGCTCGCTCTGCATGTCCTCAGATGCCGCGTGTGGGACGTGCACCCGAGCAGCTAGGCGGTCAGAGGCGTCACGCCAGGGGCCGCTCTGCCGGTCCCCAGATGTAACGCGCTGGAGCTGAGCTCCTGTAGAGTTGTGCGAAAACCACTGGCTGCCGCAGCTTGTGCTCGGCGTACGGTGTTGCATTGAAGTCGTGTTGTGCGACATGCTGTATGTTTGCCTATATCTGTCTTCCGTCAGCGACGGGATCACTCGGTTTGTCGCCTTCCTTGCAAGACGTAGGCACAATCTTTTTGTCTATTTGCGATATATTTAGGCATGCAATGACGTGGTGCATGACATTGTTATATGTCAGTCACGGTATACACTCGCCACACAATCCACAGGAACGGCTTTAAGAATGCTAAATAAGCCATTGTGAAAAAAAACGAACGCAATCGTGCATAAAGTGCAAACCTAACAGTAAACAAAACTTCAAATTTGTACGCGTAACGTACGGGAACAGCTGCTAGAAAAAAACTCGTCTGGCATGGTGTCATAAGTTGTTTGTTCGTTCTGTTGTGCTATAGGCCAAGCTAAAAGGAACTGGCTGTTATAAGCATTTCAGATAAACTTTTTACAGCAACAAACGCAGTTATGTTCAGTAATGCAGGAAAGCACATACCATACCTTATAGATATCCTGACCCTCTCACATGCACACGCACACACGCAGCAAAATAAAACCCATCTCATTTGGAACCTCGTATATCAATCTGACTGTCTTCTAGAAACGCCTTTTTGTAACTCGCTGTTTTTTTGACATGGTATTGAGGCCATTCGTTACAAAAGATGGTGGTCCTCAAATCGATGCACTTTGCTTACTGCTGACATGTGGCCCCACCCAACAAAGTAATCGGGCAAGTCAGCTGGTCAGAGCTCTCCCTGTAATATTGCTGAATACAATGTATACTGTCATTTGCGCTGTTCACCGCGACGTGAACAGCTGCTGTAGATAACAGCGAGCCTCAAGGGTGTATGACATCGTATTCAGTCGCTCTTGCGTGGAAAGTTCAGCAAAAAATCGGATTAATTTGACGACCATTTGATCCATTTTAACGACACCATATCACTTGAACCATGGAGATGACTTCATTATCCATAAATTTTAAAGGGAGGCTTAGCAAAGAGGCTTTCCCGACATCATGTTTTCGGCGCATGTCTTCGGAAACTGGACACCCTTAAGAAGTAGGTCAGTCAGTGCCTGAAACGAAACAGCACGGTCTGTGTGACAAGAAGGCGTGCATGAACAGTTCCTTTCTTAGTCTGATGCACAGGAAAGGTAACGTGCACCACAAAACAATAAAAAAGCAATGCTTTCCGTCTTAATCTTTCGCCATTCAATACCATAACAGAATACTTGCTTGGTGGAGGTGCCAATGCAACGTGCTCTAGGTATTGCTCTGGAACTCATTTTACTTCTAACGAACTTTAAAACAGATCGGTACGTACAAAACACTATCACAAAGTCACCCTCTAAAAAAGGTGCAGTGCAACCCTGTCCCATCGTGCCACTCACAGATAGAGCGCTGATGCAGACAGTAATCGGAAGAATAAGGATGTACCATCCAGCGCAAAAGCATGCAATCCAAAATGCAACGAAGAACAAAAGTAGCAGCCATATGATGCCCCAGAAGATACATCCTATCCCTCCTTCGCCTCTACCCATCCTGAAACAATGGAATAGGTGAGAGACCGTCATTTTACATTGCGAACATTATGAACAGGATGCAATTTTACAGCCCACTGTGAAACGAAACGCAAGAGCATGTTGAGACACTATGTGTTGGAAAACATTCGCACGAGGTGGCATAGCATAAGTCAGCTGAACTCCTCACCTAGGCTATGTACTTACTTTTTACTTGGAAAGTCCGAAGGCGAAGCAAACTCTGTGAACGTAAACGGTTCCCGTGAATGTCACTTGATTCGAAGCTATTTAACGCAGGTGCGTCTCAGTCGCAGCGTGTCCACTCTCAACCCTGGTTCCTGGCTTGTCTGACTCAAGGCTGTATGAGAAGCCTGGCGCTCGACCTATTCCAATATTTGCTTGAAAGATTGACATACTTCGTCCAAAGAAAATTTTCAGGCACGCTTGTCTCTCTTATAAGCACTTCCTTGTGCTGGTCTTGTGAACATGCACTGTACACACAACATGATGAAGTAGCTATGTTGGCATCCTCTTTGACAATTTTCTTATTTCTTTTTCATTCAAGAGCAGTGTATAAAGACACGACAAATCGCAACGCACTGATGTGATCACCATAATCTGTTGATTTTCTGAGAGTTATGCCAGATATCTGACCAGCGCCCATTCCGGGCGGTCAACTGGTTCAGACTGTGAAGCAGTGCTGGAGCTTCCAGAGATAAATAGCAAACAAAAAGGGTATTTAAGGTACAGGTTCGTAGATCAACAATGAAAAAATTTAACTGCAATATAGGCAATTTTAGACTTATATGGTACGATCAGTTATCCACTGGGTCTTCGCCATCGAGCTCCAGTGAAAGAGAAAATGGGTAGGTGAAGACGATAAGTTTTGGGTCCCCCCTCCGATAGCAAATGAGCTAAGTCCCCAATATGTGCTTGTTAACAAAGCTGGAACCTGAGAATGACCACGAGCCCCACAGATCACCTGTTATCGCGAAAACTGAAGCGCGTTATCAGTTTAGTGTTATTGAACTTAAGTGTAATTGACATTCGATAGGTCAAACCAGCATAATGAGATGAGCGAGGTAAATGTACGCATCCTCTCCATCTTCGGGACTGTGTGGACACAAAAGATTGCCACACGGGTTGAGTGCCCCCCTCTATCGACTGCGAGACGAAGGGGGTCTCGAAACGCGTGGGGATACAGTGCCCCTGTAGCCATAGGGGTACCGAGAGAAAAGAAACATATTCTAGTTATAAGCGGACGTCTTTTCGCGCGAAATTCATTCATGTGGGCAAAAAATGATTGGCGTATTCCATTGAATAGTTCAAGTTCAAGCACTGATGTGATCACCATGATGTGTTGGTTTTCCGAGAGTCACGCCAGATATCTGACCAGCGCCCATTCCGGGCGGTCAACTGGTTCAAATTATGAGGCAGTGTTGGAGCTTCCACGGCCAAATAGCAAACAAAAAGGTTATTTTACGTAAAGGTTCACAGATCAACATTGAAGAAAATTTAGCTGCAATATAGGCAATTTACATATATACGCTATATATATATATATATATATATATATATATATATATATATATAAATATATATAATAGAGGGATTTCAGTGATCGATATTCAGTGACGGCACGCTATGAAGAGGATGCTTACCCTTCATTGTCTTTTTCCCTTACGTGATAACCATGTACCATATGTGTACTAATCTTGAATGATTGACTGCATGGCAGAGAGACGTCCTTCCTTAACAGTTTACTTGACGTATTTGTAGAGCACATTCTTTTAACAGATGCCTTGCTGTAACCTCACTTTAACAGAATCATGCAGCTCTGCGCCAGCATCAGAGGTGGATGAGGTTGATGATTGAGGGACAGGCTAATGCGTCACAGCGGGACCGCTGGGTGCCACTTCATGAAAGCGACACCCTTGTGATATCAAGCTATTGTTGTAACGGGCAAATGTACCCCTTTTCGTAAAACGGCGCCACTATGGCCTGGGCTAAAACTGGTGATGAATATAGGTTCCCTTCTTGAAGGTACCTTTACATGGTCAAAGATCAGGAAGGTTTAAATGAGACATAGAAGCTTTCCATTAAGTGGCGCCCCCATGCCTCATTCATCACTAGTGATAACGGTGTGCGCATCTAGGTCTTGAAAATGGGGCTCGTGCTGTATCAAACGGATTCGTGTCGGGAAATGGACACCGTTTAAAAACTGATCTCTGTCTCGATATCAGGCTGGCAGCGTGGTATCCTTGGCGTGATACTGTTTCCTCATAATAGCGACGTCCCTCCGATATGAAATATATCGCACCAGGATTGGTGTCCTTCTTTCAGAGCAACAAAACTGCAACGTTAAACTTAAATTTTCATTAATGGCACAAGCTTTTTAAAAAGGTATCATATTTTTGAAAAGGTCGATTGCCAGTGCTCATGTCACCGGCGAACGCATGATGCTTGATTTCTCTCACTCGAATTTAAACATTTTTAACCAGGCACGTAACCTCGTTCATCTTGGTTCTGGCTAAATTGTAGTTTCAGGTGTAGTTTTTAGATAATCCACAAATTCTCTACAGATGTGTCCATATTACCGCACACGCCCTAGCGGGTGCTCGATGCTGCGGGTGTGAGCACGCCGCCAGCGCCAAGTGATCAACGGAGTAGGGAAGCTTCTAGTCTTTCAGTAACATGTCATGCGAAGATAATGTCAAACAACCGACCAAAACGCGACTGGCAGGCGGGATCAAGTTCAGGCGTCGTTCAAAACCCTACATGAGAACTACAAAACACGCACGGTTTCAGTTTTTTCTTACGATTATAAATTATTTTAAGATGGTGGCGTGTTTTTCCCAGTCGTATTTCTGATTAAAGGGAATGTTCCACATTTGAAGATGCTGAAGAAAGCATCAGGCATGGTGAAATAAGCCCACTTGCAACTTATGGAATACGTGTAAGTGGAAAGACTGTTCTAGACAACAGAAGTTCTCCGTTTGGTAAACATGCTCCGCAAATCGTTGTTTCATTATTTGATTACTTCATCGTACCTTGCAAAACATTGATTGAGAGCTAATTAACGCCCGGTGTCTCTGAAATTCGTACTCATGAACGCTAGATATGAACGAATCGACAATGAGATTTGTTTTGGCCCTGATCGCTACTTGGCCAATGGAACGACAAGATTTGGATGATGTTATTATGGTCCGATGGATGCCTGAGTTACCTTGAAATTGTCTCCCCGAAATAGTCTGCACAGTCTTCGTGAGCGTGCAGCTCAAAGACTAGAGGGGTTTAGGTCTTGAGAAGGGTAGGGATGTGAACTGCACCGGATGATCTTCAAGATGGCTACTTCAGTTCCAAACCCGTACAAATGTGGAACACTTCCTCTAAGATGTGACGTCACCGGTTGCCTCGAAATATCTCTATGATGTCGTCCTGATTACCGCAGGAACCCTGGCAGGTGACGAATACAGGCTCAATATGCCGACCCACTGCCAGCATGAGTTTTAATCTACAGGTGTGGAGCCTCCGCACTCATGACCTGCCAGGTGAATTCTATACCAAATATCGACCTGCGCTGGCGCTCTGAAATGCGCATGGCTGATGAAGAGGCTTGATGCTGATGACTGATGACTCTTCCAGCGACTGTGATTGAGTGCATAACGGTGCTATGCATCTCCCATGTGCTCTCATCCTCATTGGCATCATTTGTGTTCTCCATAGCTTTTTTTAAAAGGCGTCCTCATCACCGCCAAGTGTTCTGCCATATAATGAATGCGGGTGCAAGCTGGCGATACGCTGTCAGCATTAGTTTCCCTTTCCCCTATAAACGACCGAATGGCTGCTAGCGGACGGACGCAATTCGTTGTGTCGTTCGATCACCCAGCACTAGGGCCTTCCAACGCGCATACTGTATTCGGGGACCCGTTTGGCGTGGCGCCCGGCATACGTATCCGCCGCGGGCCACATGCTGTCGTTTTAGTGCGTGTAGGTTGTTCTAACAACGTGTGTATTTTTGTAATCCCAGAGACGGCATTGAAAAGGATGGATTCATTTGTGACGCGCGGTGCATGTATCCGCCGCGGGCAAGCTGCTTTTTCAATGTGCGAGCGCGGTTTTTGTTTGTTATGCTTGGCCCGGGCGCTCGTTCAGGACATGCGCGCCAGGACGATCAGTAGGGGAGAGGGGGGGGGGGGGGGGGGGGGGGGGGGCGTTAAACGCACTGACCCCGTCGGAGTAGGGGATGCTCAATCAGTACATGGGAGCGTTCAGACAGTACAGTAGCAGTGAGAGTCGGCTGTTGGAGGGTCGTTGACACGGACGCGGTGATGGGAAACCATATCGGCCCGTCGCGACGATGGCCAGGTGCTCGGCGCCTACACCTCGGCAAAATGTAAGCCCGGCGGAGGAATCGCCGACCCTTCTGTGGTTCTTTGAGATCCCGGCGCTTCCTTTCTAACCTTGCGTTGTATTTATGCACCTTAAAGAATCGAAAGTTCTGTGGGAATGTTGAGCTTACGCACTCGCACATTTTTTCTGGTCCGTTATATGTCTCCTTTATTATGTTATATGTCTCCGTTATATGTCTCCTACGTTATATGCACTCCCTTCGTGCTTGCATCGTACCATGGTAATTAGCATATATAATATGCAAACATGTCACTTATGTGTGTTGTTAAACGATGTGCTGACCCCTGCCTGGTATTGCTTTATGCGTTTCAATGAACACTATGTAGGAAAAAACAGGCCAATTAATAACGTAGCGCCTGAGTTGTGTGCCATGCGACACGACACGGCGCAATCAGACCTATATTCATACGTCAAATTAATGATCTCACAAAGTTCAGTTATTGCACATAGTTAAAGGCGACTGTGAGTTTTCCCTGAGTTCAATCAAATTTTGTCACGACGGGCTAAATGCGTCCCAGATGCTTGACTCAATGACTCCTCGCGGGTAGCGATGGAGGCAGGCCTACGCATCACAGGCAAGGGCTCCCCGCGGGTGGCGCTGGAGTATTATGGGCCGATAAGGAATTCCGGCTGACCGACGGATGATGCCGGCATAGTTCAGTGACGATACGGTGGGGCTATGTGGTGATGCCGCGGTGAGCCTTACATCAGGTGGCTGCCGTCTGCTGGGGACAGAATCCGAGGTGCTTGCACGGTTTGTTCATCACTGAAGGGGCCTGGTCGTTGCACATAGCCTGCGCAGACTGCGTGTAGCGAACACACCACAGGTCTCCACAGGTCGCGGGTCTGACCGGCACAAGCATGCATGAGATGGTGTGAATGCATGAATGCTAGTTGCGGAATCCCAGCAGAGACGTTCGTTAACCAAGTTAGGACGCAAGCATTTGGTTCGTAAAACCCCATGTAATGTCGGTGAGCCAATGTTTTCGCCACCATTTGCAGTCGCTACAGTTAGTCGATTTACTACAGGGAATTGCCTGGATGTTAATTGCCTGCAGACCAATACAGTGTGTCGTCTAGCTAGCAGCCGTCTTTGGCAATGGCATGTGTACTTTATCTAGGCAAATATGATCATTGCCCGAAAACGTATTACTCCCAAGGAGCTTTTTTCGTGAGGTTGATTATTATTGAGCACAGCCCCTGTCTCCAGAAATATATCCATACCATTATGCATTACACAACGTTACGTCCGAGTACGCAACTTAAAAAACAAACAAAAAGCATTCAGGAACTTTATCTAAGCCGTTGAGTCAGTCACGGCGCTTGCCACTTTTACCCAAGCTGGGCCTTGGGAATCTCATGATGGCTGTTTGGTGTCCGTCGGGACAACACAAAATCCGTCGGGTGAGGATAACAATACTGCTGAAAAAAATGGAGAGAGCACTCCTAATTACGCGGGCGGCAAAAATCGAGTTGAAGGAGACGACGACGATATAACTCGGAATCTCCCGCGTAGCATTAGCATCGGCACCCCATTCCGACACCAACTTGACTAACAAGCCTCAGGAGCCCTTTTATCTCGTAAAAGCCTTACGGGCGCCTGAAACAGGCTAAGAGGACTGGGTCCTTCGATCCTATGGGCGTTCCACTTACCTTCAGGGGTAGCCGAACACCTCCAGGGCGTGGCCCTAAAATCTGCTCCTTTACTGCATTGCATGACGGCCCGTTTTAGCCAGAGGGCTCTCACTTTGTCACTATAAAGGCTGCGCTTTTTATTCGGGAGTCCCTTTAATGTCAGCATCACATTTTGATGCCTCGGGGGCCTTTTCAACCTTGTAGAAGCCCCACGAGCATCTACAACTGCCTAAAAGTACAGCCCCCTCCTTGGCTACGCCACTGCACGTCATAGAATTCCGATATGTTTGTAAGTGCTCCTTAAACAGTAGATAGATACCATTTTTTGCTACTATTTTCCTCTTGTTCTGTACAAATGAATTTGGTAGTCATCGCCTCTTACACATTTCTGGCGGATCGGTTACATTCACCTGTCCGTTGAAACCGTAAGTCGAAATTTCCAGGCTTTGTTCGGGGCGCTGACGTCACTGAAACAAAGACTTCAATGCGGCACGGCTGCTAGCCGTGGAGCGTAACGCCGCGAAACGCCCGGAACATAGGAAATTCTTGTACAAATCATGAACAAACTGTTTGTGTGAGGTGCATATGTGACCCGATTAAATACAATTGAATGGCGAATATGATGATGTGCTTTGCAAGCTTATGCAGCAAGCCATTACTAGGAAATCGGCGTGGAAATGGAAAATCCTTACGTTATAAATGCTGCAGAGCTGAACGGCCAGGATATCGGACTACCGTCGTACAGGTAATGAACAAACTGGTAGAAGTAGGTGCATTTATTCGGGGGCCGAATGCCTAGAGTTTAATGGGTCCATGATGATGGGAAATTGTAAATGTGTACATCTAATGGTTAAATTGCAATCCGCGTAAAAAGCGAAAACGTGCGCGCCCGGACTGCTGGACACATGTACCCTAAATTTTGAGCTATCTTGTTGCCAATAACAAACATATTCTTACTGGTAGGTGCGTATATGTGCGCACCGATCAGGTGGAATTAAACGGCGCGAATAAGCGTGCGCTTTGTGAGCTAACATTCCGCAAAGCTAAGCAAACATTCAATTGGTGTGGTAAGTGAATATACCTACACAAAAGTTCGGGTGCTAGAGAGAGGGACGTGTCCCCAACTCGTTTAAAATTTAGCCTTTACCCACTGGGCCTCGACTGAAAAAAGTAACCAAAATGGCAGTCCCGAAACTTAGGAGAGCTTCTGTTGTCCCTGCCCCTATGCGGCAGCCGGCCAGCACCCATGCTGGCCACTAATGGTTGCTTGGGTTTTCTCTGGGTTAAATGGCACAGTGTAACAGAATACTGTAATAACCAAGAAAAACCATCTCTCGTTACCAGGCACAAATGTTGTCGCGAAAGGCTGCGCAGGTGGTGACCGACGCCAAAACAACCCAGCCATGAAACAGTTCCACACAGTGTGCATGTTGCCCATTATTTGTTTGGACGTGCTGGCCATTTGTTTTGCCCACTCACCCCTTTATGTGGGCTTGCTGCCCAAGCAAACCATGCTCAGTAGTGGAGTAAATGTAATTACTGGAGCGCACTGGCCCTGGTATGAAGCACGCGGAGATTCATCAGTTGTGCAGTGAGCGGCTGTTCTTGCCAAAAAGAGTTATCACAAGTCTATACGTACTCTGCACTCCAGCTTGGCTATCCATAATTATACTTGTATGCCACTTAGACGTTGAGCATAGTGACGCACACACGCGTCTCAGTAACGCAACATACGCGGTTCGACACTCACGGCGACTAAGCAGACAGGTAAGGACCGAGCAGTGTCGGCGCCGCGCACAGCTACGGACCGAGTACGGCCGGCCAGGTTAGCAGTAACATACCGATCACGGCGAAATGCAGACAAGGCACGGAACCGGGAACGGGACATCTGGCAACATCCGGGTGCAAGAGAGAGAAAGAGAGAGAGAGAGAGAGAGGAGAGAGAGAGAGCGGAGAGAGAGAGAGAGAGAGAGAGAGATATAAGAGAGAGAGATAAGAGAGCGAGAGAGAGAGAGAGAGAGGAGAAGAGAGAGAGAGAGAGAGAGCGAGAGAAGAGAGAGAGAGAGAGAGAGAGAGAGAGAGAGAGAGAGAGAGAGAGAAGAGAAGCGAGATAGAGAGAGAGATAGAGAAGAGAGAGCGACTAGAGAGCGAGAGAAGAGATAGAGCGAGAGGAGAGCGAAGAAACAGAGAGATCGAGAGATGAGAAGATCGAGAAGAGAGATAGAGAGGCCAGAGAGAGAGGTTATTATAATATATGTAAATATATATATTATATATATATATATATATATATAATATATATTATATATATATATATATATATATATATAATATACATATCCGCAGCAGACAACAGACTCGCCGCGCTGGACCACCCACTCACGCCACCGTCGGTGGCAAGACCACGGGTTGCGAGGCCGTGTAAGATCGAAGTGCGTTGCAACGACCTGCCGTTTAAGGCTGCCATGTACATCGCACTTTTCGCCGCATTTTACGCAATCGGCGTGCTGGTCATATAAATCTGCTACTCAAAGTTAGTTCGTTATCTATGCAGAGCCACCCGATGTTCTTGCTGCCTTGCGGCGATCAAGCATCGTTTGTGGGATTTTGCTTTGCAAGCCTTTGCGATTTAATAGTTAACCACGCAGAGGCTTGCAAAACCTGCAACTTCATGTTTGTGATAGGTTTTTACGTAAGCGGCTCACTGGTCATATGCATCTCCCGCTTACAGATTTTTCACCATATGTGCAAGCATTTCAGTGTTCCGGTTGCCTCTCAGCACTGATTCTAGCACAGAAAGCCGAAAATCAGGTTTGGCGAATGCCTTTTTGTCGACGGTTTATTAGCGGCTGCGGAATGGGGGCGTGTAGAAAAGCCGACGCGCAAAAAGTCGAAACGCCTAGATGGCGAACTGCAAAAAGGCAAAATGTAAAACAACTGTCATGACAAAATGGCGAGTGGTTTAATGGCGAACTGCAAAATAGCGACCTGTAAGGAATGTGAGCAAAACAAAAATAGCAGCCTTTGAAAAATATCGATCTTATACTAGTGAACGGCTAAACGGCGAAATACAGAAGGGTCATATTTGAATATGGTGTTGGTGGTAGGTAATGGTGACATGACAAACGTTTCCCATCATATCTGAAGCTTGCCTCAGCATGCTCAAATGTGAAACACTTGTAAGCAGCTTACCATTTAGCCGTTGACCAGCTTGGTATGTTGTCTTCTTTGCTTGTCACTGTTTTGCAGTTCGACACTCAAGCTCTTCGACGTAATGATGTGCCTCCATTTTTTTGCAGCTCGTCATTGAGCCTTCCTTAATTTTGACATGTCTTCATTCCCCCAAGTCGCCATTTTGCAGTTCGCCATTTTACTGATTCGAAGTTAAGGCACGTCGATATTTCACATATTCCTAATATGGAGGTCGCTATAGGGCAGTCAAAAAAGGCATTTGGCAAACTGCGGGTCGACTTTTTGTGCGGACGCCCTTAACATTACGCCGCCCTCTAGCGGCCCACCGCGCATCGAAGTTCTAACACCAGTGACGTCACGCTAAGCCAAGGAAGATGAAGTGAGAATCACCGGTTGGTTTTGTCTCTCGTTTACGGCCTTGGTTCAGAGTAGTTCAGTACTCAGATCTCTTTCAGGACGGTGGCGTGCCGCCTCGGGCGGGTTGATGTTAGACTGTTTTTCAGTTGTTCAGGTGAACTAGGGTTCGGATTGGTTTTAAAGAACACGTATTTTTAAATCTCTGGAGCGATGCCTCATGTTTTTAGCCCTCAAAGCCTAGAAGACTTGTGTTTCAAAAACATTGGACACAACATGGACGATTTGTGGTGCAAAGACTACAATGAGAATTTCCATGGCAAGGGGGAATACTTATATCTACTTGGCCCATTTTCTAACCTCCGTGAGTATGCGCCAATCGATTTCAATTGATGACAGTGTTTTGATGTGTTGGCTCATTTGTTGCATTGTCGTGGTGGATATGCTGGCAGATGTCATGTGTTTGCAATATTATATATATTTGAAATAAAAATCTCCAAAAGTGCATTTGATCTCAAAGAAGCACATTGCTCCTTTTATGATATTGCTGAACCCTGTTGCCAAGTGCTGTGGGTTTCACAACAGCACTTACCAGCAAAGAGTGATTAACCAAGCCCAAATCTTGCCAAGTTACAAAGAACAGAAAAATGCCCTTAAAGCATGGGACAGATTTCAAACATCTCAAAGGCACTATTTCAGAGAAAGAAAAAAATATATGAGAGTCAGGTAATGCAGGGCATATTATTTTGAATCTGTCATGGCAAGGAAATGCCTTTGAGCAAGGTCTGGAAAGGCCCAGGCCAGAGTGTTATCTTGTAAAATTGAAGTCAAGATATCACATAGTTAAGTGTCATGCTATTTTTCAATAGCTTGGGCCTATCACCCTTGGGCCAAGCAACAGGTCTTATGGATTGTACATGGTTATTGAGCCCTGATCAACTCACATGGTGGCACAATTTTCCATCACCATGGGAACCCATGCATATCAGACAATAGACTGTGACCTCCATGGCCCCCGTGAGTGAAGTGGGAATTTAAATTATAACATTCAAATGAGTATGCATCACAGATGTGTTCCTTTGTTGATGCAAATCCTTTTTTTATTTTACCCTATTCATAGCAAAATGCTGATGAGGCCCATAAATATATGGCAGTGAACTATACCAAGGTAACTCTGACATGCCTCACAGTTTCAAAGTGTCTCAGTGACATTTTCAGGCAGAAATCTGTAGTTCCATTGGATTGTACAGTCTGCTACACTTGCATTTGAGGAAAATGAAGAGTTTTGGTACTTCTGGTACTTGCTGTGCATGGTAATGCTGATGCTTACCCACATATAACTTGAGCCAGGAATAAGGTTTTGGGTGCCATTTTATCTTAAGGGATATGTTGACTTATGGCACATGCTCTTATTGGGTTTTGTCAGAAATAGTGAGAATATTGGTGAAAGCAGCATGGCTACCCAACATTCATCGATAATCCAGTACCCCTTCAATAAAAACTATACTTCACAGGCTTCAAGAAATAATAGCTTGTTTCATGGTCATGCCAGCTGGAAAGGTTTACCTCAGGCAGTAAAATATAGATGTGACTCAGAATATACAAGGCCCATTATTTGTAGACAGATGTGATCAGCAACATGTGCATAGTTGTGTGTTGCCAAATCAGTTTTGTGTGCATCAGTGTCCAGCCTTTTTGTTTTTAGAACATGATCTTTACTGAGGTTGCAAGTGTGTGGCATGAATTGCAGATCTGTAGCAGAAAGTGTTTTGGTATGCTTTAGCTCACACCTGCACATAATCACTCTGTTCCATATGGTGTTTTTGGTTTGATTTGCTTCACACTGGAACAGAATCACTCCATTACATACATGATGATCTCAGAAATGTACATTACTGTACACAACAAGACTCAAGAAGCAGGTGCTCTTGGCTTTTTACTGAGCAAGCCTTTGCTTTTTGCTTTTTACTCTGCAGCAGCTTATACTATCACACCAACAAATTTACGGCATTGTCAAATTTGTGGTAGTCTGTAGTTGATAGTTGAAGTTGAAATTGGTAGTTGTACCAACTTGAACCAAGTTGTACCAAGTTGTTGTGAAGTTGTGCCTGTAGTTGATAGTTGAAGTCTGTACTCTGGCCTTTGTCTACATGTCAACCTTCATCACTGTACTGCATGGCAGTTGCTCAGGAGCATGAAGCCTGGCCTGACATGTGAAGCTGCTGTCTCACAGCCGGCCTCCTCCTGAGCAAGCTGATCCGGTACCTGAAGATGCATGGCCTGCTGAAGATTGGGCATCTTCAGCTGCTGCTGGACTTCAGCCTGGTGGACCTGGACCTGTCCCATGTGAGCAAGAACATGGGCACTGTCATGAACACAATCGTCAATAGGTGTGTGGTGAGTTGATGCTTATGTGTGCCTGATCAGGCCACACAGGCCCATACTGGAGTGTTCCAGGATGGATGGGCAGGTGCATCACACCCTTATGTCTTGGGTTTGGCCAAAGCTTTGTTATTGGGGTAATCAGTAGCACTGAACATGTCATGCCATTATTATGATGTCACTCATTTCAGCCTTTTTGGATTTATACTTGCCAGGAGTTTTGTGATGCATTGTTGGCAGGGTGTATGTTGGTAGTTGGGACTTGAGATTGATCCACAGATCCACAATTGAAATTGATCATGATACCAATACATGATAATAATCCACTCATGGACAGAAACTAGGCAAATTTGGGCACCAATGGGTGCAGAGAAAGTATAATGAGTGTGTATGGGGCACCTGCTAGCTCACAACACTGAATAAGATATAATGAAATCAAGCCACACACTTTTAAAAAGTTCATGCTGATATTTTGCCTGTCATGTTTGATGTATTTCTGTATTACATATGGCAGATGGTCTTTTGAATATATATGCACAACATAAAGGGGCGGCATCTGTCACATCAAGCTGCTACACAAGTACTTCCACACGGCACCAAGATCAAGGCCACTCTTTCGCAACATCACTGGCTCTCGTCCGCGGCGTGGTGCCGCGCGGCTCCAGTTGCCCGGCGTTTCACGTCGGGGCGAGAGGTGGGGGAGGGACGGACTACGCAGGGCTGCCGCGAGGCAGAGAGAGGACGACGCGTGTTGTGCGACATTGTCGCCCGTAAGGCTTGGGAGTGGAGCGAGAGCAAGAGCGATGTTGTTTGTTGAAGCCCGCACATCTGTGTGAGTGTAGCTGCAAAGCCGAGACCTCTCTCCCTCCACATGTTGGCTCTGGACGCGCTGACCGGGCCTGTGTTGCGGCTGATGTTGTTTGTTGACGCCGATACTGCTTCTGACGTTTGTGGACGCTGCTACTGCTTCTGGTGTTCGTGGACGTCGATACTGCTTTTGATGTTTGTGGACGCTGATATTGCTTGTGATGTTGGCCCTGGACGCTGATATTGTTTCTGATGTTGCTTGTGGACGCCCTGGCCAGCACCTGCGCCATCTGGACCTGTCCGGCAACGTGAAGCTGCCGCTTCAGGGCCAGATCGCGCTCTTCTCCACGGCCCGCCAGCTGGAGAGCATCAACCTGGCCAGCACCAACACCTCGGACCGCGTCATGTCCGTGATCGGCGCCTACTGCCTCCAGCTCAGGTCCGAACACACGCGCCGGGCGCCGCCGATGCGGTCTGGGCCGCCGGAGGGTGTGCTATGTGTGACATGGCTAGCTAGGTTTGGGTCAGCATCCAGACAAGGGAATGCTGTAGCCACATCCTCCATGTCTTCCCCAACCAAACCACGCAGTTGTACGCACGTGCATGCGCAAGTGTCGTGCGACTTTGCCGTGTGTGAAGCTTAGTAGCCTGGTGCATAGGCTCATGAGCTATCATTTTCTTCACTGATATGTTTGTAGAACACAAACCAAGCAAGGTAACACTGTATCCTGCTTGCTGTGGTGAACCGATTCCATGGATGGTTCAAATGCTATCAAAACTGTATCCGTTGCGCGGCCGTTGAGCGTTGATCCCCGACCGACCACCACCTGGCGCACGGCTGCCTGTGTCCTGTGTCGGTGGAGTCATCGGGCCGGTCTGTGTGGCGGACAGGGAGCTGAACGTGGCGCAGTCGGGCGTGACGGACCTGGGCCTCACCTCCCTGAGCACGGCCGCCCTCTCCGAGTCCAGCGGCGCCGGCGCCTCCATCGTCTCCCTCAACGTGGACGGCTGCAGCGTCTCGGCACAGTCGGCCTACGCCGTCCTCAACACCATGCCCAACATCACCAGGTGAGCTGTTCCGCATGTGTGACGTCATTCGTCGATGACGCGAGCAGTGTGGAGCGGTCTCTGTGTAGCGCCATCAGGAGAGATACCCCAACAGCGTTCGAACATAACACGCTAAGGGCCCCAACGGAATGCCTGCCTCCGTGTTGCAGCATGTGTATAGTATACATATGGCGGCGAGATTATAATGTAGCGGGCTGAGACTCGCAGACGTGCGGAGGTCGGCTCCGGCGCTGACCGGGCGACCGTCCCTGCCTTGCAGTCTGCATCACCCGGAGACGGTGGTGGGCGTCGAGCAGCTGCTGCTGCGCCGGCCGGAGCGAGCGCCGCTGGCCCTCACCGAGCTGCACGGCTCGTCGGCCGCCGGCCTGGAGGTGGCGGCGCCCGGCTGCCCGGCCGTCGAGCTGCTGCAGCTCGAGCTGGATGGCGACGAGAGCGTGGAGCCGGCCGGCCAGCTGGCGCGGCTGTCGCGGCTAGCGCTGAGCGTGCCGGCCACGCCCTGCACCGGCCTGGCGGCGCTGCTGGCGGCGCGCGGCGCCGGCCTGACCGAGCTGGCGCTGACGGCCGTACAGGAGCTGTCTGCCGGCCTGCTGCTGCGCTGCTGCCCGGCGCTGCGCCGGCTCGAGCTGCTGTTCTGCACGTTCGTGGAGGAGGAGGAGGAGGAGGCGCCGCCGGCCCGGCTGGGGCCGCCGCTATCGCATCTGGAGCGGTTCTGGCTGCTGCAGGAGCCGGAGCGGCCGGCGCCGGCGGCGCTGCTGGAACGCGTGCTGGCCGCGCCGCAGCTGTCGCACGTCTGCCTGCAGCACTGCGCAGCGCTGACAGACGCGCTGCTGGAGCGGACGCTGGACGCCGGCGGCCTGAGCCGGCTGCGCAGGCTCAGCCTGGAGAGCTGTGACGAGTTCAGTCTGGACTCGGCGCTCCGGCTGGTGGTGCAGTGCACGCTGCTGGAGGAGCTCGGGGTGCGCCGGTGCCGCGGCGTTTCGCGGCGCGACGCGGCCGAGCTGCGCCGCACCGTGGCGGAAAACGGCTGGCGGCTGACCATCGACTGGCTCTGAGTGGCGGCGGCCCCCTGGCCTGGCCCCCCACCCGCGCGGCGCCGGCGGCGGTGCTCGCTGCGGTACTCGGGAGTCCGCCGGCGTACAGCCGACGGCGGGCGTTCCTCCCGGCGGCTCCGACTGGTGCTGTAGTGTAACGACCTTGTCGGCAGGTGTTGGCGGCTGATGGTAGCAATTGTTGACAGCCTACGCCACTCTTGAAGGCATCGGGCCGGTACACCGTGCAGTTGGTTAGCGTAGAAAGCCAGTGAAAGCGTTTGTGGGCAAGTGGGCAACAACACATGACTGAGGCTATCGTGCTATTGCTGATGTTTGTTAATAGTTGTTTTGCCCACTTGTGGGTGTCGTGTGATATATTTTTGAAGACAACCCGCGTTTTTACCCCACAAACATGAATGACTAACGGTGCTACTTACCCCTCTGTCGACGTTATGATTGCATATTGTTGTGTTGTGCTATGCATAGCGCCTCCATTGTCCGTGTTGCTATCGGCAGCGGTCCTGATAATAATCATCTCATCTCGCATCCTCGGTGTTCGCCTGTTTTTGCGGTGTCCTCGCCATGTCACGCTCCTGCCGGTGAGCGTCGCAGCAGTGGAGCGCCGCGCGGGCCGACGCCGGTGTACGCCGGCGGCGGCGTGCGCGGCTGGCCCCCACCAACATCGGGACCGACAGGACCCGATGCTGCTCAACTGGCGCACAGGCTCCAATTTCTGATGGGTAGCTTTTCCAAGTGGTTTTAGGTCGGCAAATAGGAAACTCGCACAAATGGCTATAGCCATTACGAGAGTGAGTGCTTGGCTGTGGAGTTTCAGTTTGGCGCTGTACGACATACTCGTTCGCTGCCCTCCAGCTGATATTATCGTGTTTGGTCTTCTACTGTAAAAATGACAGAAGCAATACATATCGCAACCGGAACGCCCTGTGTCCTCGTTGAGGGGTCCCAATAACGTTTGAAGTGGCCTTAAACATGCACTTACCTTCCGTGGTGCCAGTCCGTAACCGTATCTGGCGATGACACGGGACTGACAGACTTGCTCAGGTGTCGCTGGGTGGTGGAGTTGGCTAACCTGTCAAGTTTGGAGCTGTCCAGCTTGTTATTTCGCTCCCCTCCCCAGAGCATACCGGTGCCTTCTATTCAGTGGTGGTTTGGAGTCCGCGATCAGTTTACCGGCCGATGCCAAGGTTCTGTCCCAGCCAGTAGAGGTTGGCCTCCGAACAGCTCCTAAAATGGAGATAGCATGAGTTGGAAGAGTAGGACTGAACCCATCAAGGGCATCACTAATGGATGAGGCGTGGAACCGTGCTCCAGGGTGTCGCGGTTGGAAAGCCATTTTCTTCACCTTCCCTCCTGGAGCCTTGTTGTGGGTTCCCAGTTCCAACGACAGCCTTTTTGTTATTGCGTTGGCCCAAACAAATCGCCTCGTCTCACTCCCAGCACGAGTTTGTCTCTTCTCCCGGCGAGCTTGGCCTGCCCTCCCGGGCATCAGATCCTAGCGACGCCCCTGCGACCCCCCGCCCGCTCCACCCACCGTCATACCACTGCCAGTGGTCTTCACATTCAAACTACCGACTTTCGTTTCAAAACCTCTACTCTGGATCCCTAGCAAAGTTGGGCGTGACTCTCGCTAGAGTATGAATCGGTCTGAGGGCCAACCAGTTGAGGTAGGGGAAATCCCCATCCTTTAATACGCGTGCGGGATTCGACGTCGACATTGAGTCAACGGAGTTACGAGGAAGTGTACCCAAACACAAATGTAGGGATGAATTGCCCAAATCTTTGCATGCATATATATATATATATATATATATATATATATATATATATGCATGCATATATGTATATATATATATATATGATATATATGATATATATATATATATATATATATATATATATATATATATATATATATATATATATATATATATATATATATGACTATCCATGTCACTAAGCTGAAGACGTGGAAGTCATTTTACGTCCGTTGAAAGTCCGGTCAAACCCTGTTGCCTGCGCGGGTAACGGGTACACCCTAGCGGGGTTTTATCCAGCCGCGGCAGATTTGGCTTCGTAAGTTATTTTAGTTCTGATGCTAATAGATGCTTCCGTCTCATGCTAATAAGACTTCCGTTCTAATGCTAATAGATCTGTATAGTGGATCCTCGGTTTGTGTTTCTCACATGCGCGGCTCTGAAGCTCGTCATGATTGGGCTGACGGGTTGCCGGCGAACAGTCATCAGTGCGATGAGTAATAACCTAACGGCGGTGCTTTCGGCGTCCTCCATACCCATAGGTACTGTATCATAGTTACTGTCGCGTGTGCTGTGGGCAGTTCTATGATGATGAAAACATCTCCGACTCAATAAGCCAACCAAAATGTGCAGTCTCCGGCGCCACACCACACTCACTATCGCCATCGTTCCCTCCTCACTTCGCATCCCAGGGCCTGGCTCCGCCCGTTCGAAAATCTCTCACTCCAAACGGACGATAGCATTTATTAGCGAGCTTCACGGAATGTATACAATGACAGCGGTGTGACGTGCTAACGTTCGAAATCCCTCACGAAAAAAACAGCGGCGACGTGACCGCGCGGCGGTGGCGCGGGCGCCTCCGCCCGTAACACACGCAGACCGGCAACACGAGATCAGCGAAAGCCGACGCGAGAAACGCGTCTCATGAGACCACCGGTCGGGTCGGGCCTGCCGGCGGCCTGGGTGCGGCTGACGGGCACTACTTGAAGGCGTAGCCCTGCTGCCCGGTGCCGGCCCACGTGCCGACGAAGCGGAGCACATCCGTCAGCTCCACGCTGTTGGTCATCTTGGCCGTCATCACCAGCGAGTTCCAGTCGTCCTTGTTGGCCACCTGGCGGCGGGCGGGCGAACGACGCGTCAGGGGCGCCCGCCAGCAGCGTGACGTCACGGGCTCTGGTCGGTGGCCAATGCTGCAGCGTCAGCTGGGCTGAGATCAGCTCTTGTCCGCACGGAAACCAGCACATTTGTACAATGAAAACCGCGGACTGCCACAAGTCGCATGCTCGTGGACAGTGCACATTGCAGGCACAATGAATCACCAGCACCGGACATTGCGTACAATTCTGTTCAATTTTTTTAGAAAAAAACCTGGCCGAATATCTACCACCCCAGCTATTCCCTTGAGGTGGTTTTCGGTTCAGAACCCACAATAGCCATGGCGTGGCGCGGAGCCCCCTCGAATTTTTTTATCAATAAATCACCGCACGTATCACAAAACGCTGCGAGTATGGCTCGACCTCCCCCGCCTCAGCTTGTCCGTCAGGATCAGTTACCGACTGACCGTCAAAGACGAGTCACACGTGCGCCACATGCGAGTCATACACGGTTCCGGAATGCGGTCTGCGGTTCCGGAATGCGGTACTGACCTGCCGCCATGGGTCAGCGCCGGGTCAGAGTGCCCCGACGCTCCAGTAACTGAGCTGCACGAGCGGCTGGCCAGTGAGGACTGGGCCGACCGTGCTCCGCGGCACCCGCCGCACAGTTCGAACTGGCATGGACGGCGGCTTCGACGCCAGAACGGATGCCAGCCGGTGGACAAGACAGCGAGCTGGCGACGGGAGACGTGAGCGCCCGCTGTCACCCGCCGTCGTCAGCGAGAGCTCGAGCGGGGCCGGAGCGGCAGGCGGCCCCGACACTGGTCCCGACTCGACGGCTAGCACCCCTCACCTTGCCGTACTGGAACTCCATCTTGTTCTTGAGCACCGGGTAGCCGGTGACGACGCACGGCGGCGACTTGCTGCCGTCCGGGTTGAGGAGGCTGGCGGCGTAGCAGCCGCGCTCGTCCTGTGGCAGCTCCTGCGGGCCACACGAGCGCCGGACCGGCGGTCAGTACAGCTCGGCCGCCGCAGCGGCACGCGCGGGACACCACACAGCGGCTTCAGGTTCGCAAGCAGAGCGGGCTTACGGCCCGGTGCGACCGCTAGACCGCGAAGCTGGGTCACACAGTCGGCGCTGCCCAACCGCCCGCCCCAGCTCCGACTCACGGCGCGCTGCAGTCAGCTTTGCCAACGGCGGCGTCATGGGACGGCCCGCGCTCGCCGGTGGTGGACCCGGCCGGGCACCGGGCGCCGCGCGGGGTGGCGCCCGCCGCCGCCGGCCGCCGGCCGGGCCGCTCCTCACCTGCTCCACCGACTGGTCCATGCTGACGGCCAGCACCCACTCCTTGGCGCTCTCGGTGTCGCCCTGCTCGACGTTGGCCTTGGGCGGCAGCGGGATCTCGAACGGCACGTCCGTGTTGGCGAAGTCGCTGTGGTCGATGGTGTCGAGCGAGCCCTCCTCGATGGCCTCGCACAGGTCCAGGAAGTGGTTCCAGCAGACGAACGCCATGTTCTCCCAGCCCACCTTCTGCGCGCCACCGGACAGACACACGTGGGCTCAGATTGGCCGGACTCAAACGGACTTGGCGCAGCACAGACGGGTCTGGTGCAGTGACGGCGACTGACGACACTTTATAATCGAAAGGCTTTTGCTCAGTTACGGCAAGACGCAGTGCAGCAGCCATTTGATGAGTGCAGCGAACATTACATCGCAGACGGGTTAGATTTCAACCTGACGGGTTACGGCAGAACAGACCTGCAGGTCAGGTCCTCATCAGTGATCAGGCCAACGGATGTTGGAATATGTCTGGCATCATGACATCTGCCCACACAAGTATGTACCGTAGCACGCTGCCCACTAGTACCATCACCAAACATAATTTGGGAGTCACTCGCAAGTTTCATATGTTAACAATATACACACAGAAAGGAACCAGGGATCACGACATGACCATCAGCCGAATTCGCTGCACCTCCGCATTCGCCAAGGCATGTGTCACCCACGAGAAGATGCACCTCTGAGCGTACCACGCCACACGAGGCCCCGCGTACGAGCCACCACCCGGCCCGGCACCGGGCTATGTCGGCCACCGCCGCCGGTCCGGCCGCCGCGGTACCGACACCGCGGGCACAGGCGTCGGTCCGGGCCGCTGCAGTACCGACACCGCCGGCACAGGCACCGGTCCGGGCCGCTGCGGTACCGACACCGCCGGCACAGGCGCCCGTCCGGGCCGCTGCAGTACCGACACCGCCGGCACAGGCACCGGTCCGGGCCGCTGCAGTACCGACACCGCCGGCACAGGCACCGGTCCGGGCCGCTGCAGTACCGACAACCCCGCCGGCACGGCGCCGGTCGGGCCGCTGCAGTACCGATACCGACCGCCGGCACAGGCACCGTCCGGGCCGCTGCAGTACCTCCCAACAACCGCCGGCACAGTCACCGGTTCCGGGCCGCTGCATACCGACACACGAAAACCGCCGGCACAAGGCGCCGGTCCGGGCCGCTGCAGTACCGACAACCGCCTGGCACAGGCACCGGTCCGGGCCGCTGCATTACCGCAAAAACCGCCATCACAGGTACCGGTCCGGGCCAGCTGCAGTACCGACAAAGACCCTCCGGCACAGGCACCGGTCCGGGCCGCTTGCAGTACCGACACCCCCGACGCACAGGCACTGGTCCGTGCCGGTGCATACCGACACCGCCGGCACAGGCACCGGTCCGGCCGCTGCGTGCTCCCCGACACCGCCGGCACAGGCCCGGTCCGGGCCGCTGCAGTACCGACACCGCCCCAGGGCACAGCGCCGGTCCGGGCCGATGCATACCAACACCGCGGCACAGCACCGGTCCGGGCCGCTGCACATACGCAACCGCCGGCACAGGCGCCGGTCCGGGCCGCTGCAGTACCGACACCGCCGGGCACAGGCACCGGTCCGGGCCTTGCAGAGACCGCCGGCCAGCGCCTCCGGTCCCGGCCGCTGCAGAACCGACACCGCCGGCGAGCGCCCGGTCCGGGCCGCTGCGTACCGACCCCGCCGCACAGGCGCCGGTCCGGGCGCTGCAGTACCGACACCGCCCCAGGCCGGTCCGGCCGCTAACAGTCCGCAACACCGGTCCGTTCCCACCGCGGACAGGCGCCGGTCCGGCCGCTGGTACGACAAACCGCCCGCCGGACAGGCGCCGGTTCGAACGCTTGCGCCCGTCGCAGCTGCTCCCACCTTAGCGCGGCGACGCCGGCCTCGAAGAAGCCTGTTTGTTGCGGCCCACTCGGGGTAGCGCAGCAGCGCCACTAGATATTGCCTGGCGATCATGGTCAGCTGTGTCGGCGGGCCGTATTGCCGGCCGACCGGGTGGCAGCATGTGGCCACGAACAGCAGTGGTTCTGGAACGCCTCGTTGCACCGCGGAGCCAAAGCCTCGGCCCGGTGGTTCATGTTGCCCACCTGCGGCGCAGGCGGCGCCGGCGTCAGCGTCACCTGTCTCGCTCAGCACGACCGCGCACACTGGGCGCACGGCCGCGGGGGAGTCACTGCACACGTGGACCGCAGGCGGCCATAGTGAGTCCAGGAACGGCACAGCACCTCCCGACCTGTCACCATGACACGGCTGTGGCACCCAACGCGGCCTTCGACGAAGCGAGGTTCGCGTGCCACCGAGATACATCATGTATACGTGTGTCAGCTCAGATGCGCGCTGCCTTACTAGCTGCCCATAATTGCCCGGGCAGAAGCAGCCGAGTTCTAACGTGACAGCGCACGAGCCCAGAGCCCAGACCAATCCGCGGCAGCCTCCGCTGAAAGCTGGCTCCACCAGCGCCACGCAGCCACACATATTATCCAAGATTCACGAACCGCGGGGGGGGGGGTCATCCACAATCCAACGGTGTTCACTGGGCCTTCAGCCGCTGCTGATCGGCGTTCGCAATCACGCGAAGGCACACGACAAACTGAGTCACGAGTGGGCCGTCCAAACCCATCGCTCGCCGAGCCGCGGACGACCGAGCACTAACGCCGGCGCCCACTGCGGCCGCGGCACGGCGCCACTCACCAAGTCAAACAGAAACTCGCGGAGCTCCGACCACACCTTGTAGCTCTCGGCCGTGGCCAGCGCGTGCTGGCCGAACATGCTGACCGTGATGTACTTGTAGATGTTGTAGTTCTGCGGCTGGGCCGGCGCGCCGTTCTTGACGTACAGCTTGAGAGCCTCGACCGGCGAGTTCTCCTGCGGTCACGAGGTGAGCGCAGGTGAAGACGACGAGCGGCCTCACGCGCTCCGAAGACCCCGGCACCCCTGACTCCCCGGCCACGCACGGCCACACCCTGCACCACTGATAGGGTGTGGGCAGCGATGGGCGGAACGTTCGGAACCTACCCTGATATTTCGGTACTCGCTCGGCGTGGAGGACAGACCATGCGACCGTGGCCCAGTGCCGCTGAGCACGAGTCCCACAGCGTGCAGTCAGGCCCTGCTGGCTGTAAGTCAGCTGACAACTGAGCAAAACAGGGCGACCTGGCAAAGGCCCGTCATGCTGTGGTATTGTGTAGCACAAACGGGATCCATCCGCAGGCCTGTTTGATAGAGAAAGCCGGGAGAACATCTTGTTCGATCGGCTGAAACGGCACCGCTCGGAAGGTGAATTCAGGGCATACGCCTCAAACGCGCAACGTATACATCCAGCCGCGTTAGAACATAGGCAGCTCTGAGTCCAACCACTTAACGAACCGCTGGGGATGATATTCTATGTAGGGCAGTTATCTTTACGTCGTTATGCCGCCCGAGCCTGATTTTAAAATCACTGCCGCAAGCCAACACGCACATGACGTCGGTCTGCAGCAGCCAAGAGAGGCGAGTGAATGAGCCAAGAACTCAATGATAGCAGCCGAATGAGACCCTGACAGCAACAGTAGCAGCAACAGCTGCCACGGGGTTGTCGTTGGCCCAGCGGTCGCAGCGTAGGGCGGCAGCACCAGGGGGGGGGGGGGGGGGGGGGGGCAGTCGTCGGGGAGCCGCCGTACCCCTCGGCCGGCTCCTCACCTTGATCAGGTGCGCGGCGTACAGGGCCAGGTACTTGTGCAGCACCTGCGATCCGTGCTCCTTGGCCATCTCGATACACTTCTGCCACTGACCTGGCGGCAGCAGGGGAGGCCGGCGTCAGCGCGCCGCCCGCGCCGCCGCCACCCGACCGACGACAATAGGGCCCCCGCGACCACACTCACGCAGAAAGTCCGCAGCAAAGCGGCGATGCGAACAACGCCACAGTGCAGCCGACGCGTGGTCGTTTTCCAGACACTGTTAACGGTGATGAAAAAACTGCAGGTGCGGGGACGAACTGACAGAGGCATCACGACACGGACGATTCCCGCAACGGCACTGCAACCCGTGCGCCCGTGAGGTCACGTCGATGAGAGAGCATCCCCGCATCTGGTAACTGTTACGCACGTTAAAGAACGCTCATATCACTTGTTTGAAGCCATCACTTCATGGATAACGCCATGACACCGGGCACGCTGATTTTCGTACTAACGCTAACACGTGAAACCTCCAGTGCATGAGCTCCAGCTGAGCCAGCGACGGTGTCCTTGCTCTGGACGACCACCCACTGCTGTCCACCCGCTGTCACGTGTCCAGCAGACACCAATGGCGCTGATCATCGACACCACGTCATAGAGCTTTAGGGGTGACTTCGAAAGCACCCTGCTGGACAACCGCATCCAAGCCACGGGCGACATCAGCGACGGCAACTGGCGGACGTACGCACCCTTCTGGACAAACATGTCCAGACCCTGGATGACGTCCACGCTGGCCAGGGCGTCCGCCTGGCCCTCGTTCTTGAGGAACTCCTTGTACTTCTCCTCCACGGCCTTCAGGAGGCTGCCGGCGGGGACGGGACGCCGTGAGACGAGCGGGCAGGCGCCGCCGCGTCGCGGGTGTCGTCACGGGGGGAGGGGGCCAGCCGGGAATCTAACCTGTCCTCCACCCAGCCTTCAGAGTGGTGACCCCTAACGCCGATGCAGAATCGGAGGTTTTGGGGGGGGGGGGGGGGGGGTAGGAGGACGATGCCTCGAGCGTAGAAGGAGCGAACAATGGTTCCTTTAAGCAGCATGGTGTGCCTGTTCTAGAAAAGTAACATTGAACAACTTTTAGCAATGCAACTCCCTTAAACTGGCGCGTACAGAAGGAAGGACAAAATGTGATAAAAGCGTACGCAGGAAATAGTTGCCCAGTTTGTGTTCCATTTGTTTCCAAGTTAGTCGCACTCCGTCCTTTTTGCCCCAAATGCCACTCGCTCAATCACTGGCGTCACGCATAACATGCTTATCCATGGCGCAGACAGCTCAAGATGCGAAGCGTATGCCGTTACTGAACTAGTCAGGCATTAGCACGTTCCTGATTCTAAAAAAGGAATGCTGCCTAGCGACATACACATCATCATTTTTGTGTTATCATCGCTCATGACGCCACGCTCAAAGACTGCGTTTTGTAGGCGGGCGGCGGTCTCTGCGCAGCTGGTCAGCACGCAGCCTCGACACACACAGGCTGGCGGATACCCCCTCCCCTCCTCGGGGGTCGCATTGGGGACGGCTGGCCGCTGCGTGACCTCCAGACGGCTGACCTGGGGTCCATCTCCTGCGCGATCTTCTTGGCCTTGTCCCACTCGGAGGCCAGCACCAGGGCCTTGATCGCCTCCTTGATGTTGTCCGAGCCGAGGAACACCTGGGCGGCCGCGTTGTTAGCGCCGATCTCCAGCAGACGTTTGCCTGCGGCGGCCGGCAGAGCCGCGTCAGGACCGGGCCGGCGCCACGGCTGCCAACACCGGACAGCGCTCCGGCAGGGCCGCGCTGCCCGGTCAGCCTGCCCGGCCACGCTGTCTGGCCGTGCTGCCCGGCCGCGCTGCCCACTCCTGTGACGGCTCCGGGGCACAGCTCATGCCATTTGGCTTATAACCGATTACTTACTATTAATTCTGCCTGACACAGGGCATGGATTCTAGCAGGGCTTACGGTTGTTATGAGTATGATGTACATTTACTGCAAGTGCTTTCATTAACTGCGTTTCACTGGTCTACTCTTCCCATTATGACTTACAACTAGGATTTTTAAGAAACTGATCAAGAAAATCAGCGATGGAAGGAAACCTCAATGCTCATATCATCTCTCAAAAGGCTGTATGGAGCACATAGTCCCTACAATCTTCGCCACTGTCTTCTATCTTTCGCGTCCATCTCGTATCTATCCTCCGTCTACGGTTGGCAGCAAGAAACCAAGCATGCGTCAGACATAAGTCGCCTGATGTGGCGGCGGCAGCGGCGGCGGCGGCGGCGGCGGCGGCGCGCCTACCAAGCTCGGCGGCCAGCTTCGGCCCCTTGACGGCGCCGAGAAACTTGATGGCCAGCTCGGCGGCGCTGGTCCAGGCCCTCTCCACGATGGCGCGGTCCTGCGTCATGGACGGGTTGATCTGCCGGCCCGGAGGAGTGACGTTAGCCCTGGGGGCGCCAGACGGCGCTGCCGGGCCAGCTGCCCCGGGCGGAGGGCGGGCCGCACCGCCGACCGAGGCCGGCACACGCGCGGCCGCGTCCGCAGGGTCGGGCGGCGCCCTCTCCAGCCGTCCGCCGCCAACTCAGACAGCCATCACTGACTGGAGGTCAGCGCCCCCCCCCCCCCCCCCGACCTGCGGCGACGACGAGGGTGTTCGAGCATCCCCATGATGCAGGCGGCCGCGAGCTAGCACCGAGCTGCGGGCACGCTACAGCACGCTGCTTAAGAGGCAATGCAAGATGAGGTCGGCGCGGACTGTTATGCAATCAGCATTTGCCGTGCGCGTGTGCTGCTGATGCAGGCCATGGCCGGGTTTTGAGAAGAAGAGGAGCGTCATCTGCTAACGCGTCATCCCGGTGGTGTGGTGGTTAGAGCGCAGCTGAGTCCCGCAGCGAGCAGCCGCCGCAGTTGGTTCGGGACCCGGGTCCTGACTCAGCCGCCCGGTTAGCTCTTCAGGCGTCCAGCTTCCTCAGCAAGAGGAGAGAAAACCATCTAACGCGGCCGGCTGCGTCAGGATGCTGCTGGCGCCTGCGACATAAGCAGCACTATTCGGTTAACAGACTGGAACAATATTATACTAAGATTTCGGCACCTCTCGTGGCGGAGGTGTCCCTGTAACACGCCGTGCTGACAGGGACTCCGACCTTAGCGTCAACAGATCTCGCGATGAAACCAATTTTCAGAAGCCGTGTCCGGCACGCCCCTGGTGCGGAGCACTGGAGCAGCCAGGTGGACACTGTCTGGCAGTCAGGGAGACCGCTGACGCCGAAGTCAGTGCCGAGCCTGCTGCGGCGGCATGGCTTGCGTAGCGCCGGAGCGTCGCACCTGAGCCCAGCTATCCGTGGGTTTAACCAGTGGGCCATCCTGTCAAAACCGTGCTCGGACGGTGGACCCCGCGGCACGACGCGCCGCGGGCTTCGCCCTCTGGCTCATCCCTGGTCAGAGTACCGGAGGACCGTGTTGGTGTGCGCGCGCAAACAGGCCCATTCTGCTCGTTTTTCGTGGGCACCGGAGGCAAGGTCAGGAGCAAGCCCCCCCCGCCCCCACCACCGTCAACAAAGCCTAGCATTTTCCCCTCTGTGGCAACAATTTTGCGTTATCCCTTTGGCGTTACATACTACAAATCGATTGGTAATACTTTTTACTCTCTTCCCCGCACACCTACCGCGTTTCCCCACCCTGCCCCATCCCCATGGCTGTTCACGGCACGGGACGCCGAACAGAATTAATGGCTCGTTGTCGGCTATCCGCGGCATATTTCGTGTTCCAGCAGGAAGTGCTGCGTCGAGGGTGTGTGAGCATGAGTGGCGTCGCACGGCCGGGCGCCTACCTTCATGTAGCAGTCGATAGCCTTGGCGACATCGTCCGTCTGCTCCCACTTGGCGGCCTGCTCCAGCAGCAGCTTGACGTCGCCGCTGGCCGTGCTGGTGCCGGTCTGCTTCATCACGTTCTTGTCGTACTCCTCCTGCAGCTCGTCCAGCTTGTGCGGCGCGTACTCGCGGCACACCCGCAGCGCCTCCTGCCACATGTTGGCCTCCTGGCGGCGGCCGGCGGCGGCGCGTCAGTGGGCTGGTGCCGGCTCTCGGACCTCTCCCTCCGCCCCGACACCGGACGGGAGCCGAAGGCCGTCACATCGCCGACCACGCACGACACGGGCGTCCGACAATACCACGCGCGTTGTTTATCGAGAGCGACGCACGACGCGCGCAGAGCTCATTCGCGGCCAGGACATCCGACAGGCGCTGACATCACAGTCGGTCACGCCCGCCGCCCAGTCAGCGCCGTCGCCGCGCGGCGCTCACAACGGACATCACCCGCAGACGGCGGCGGCAGGCACACCGCCGCCGGGCAGCCGTGCGCGGAGGCGCCGCGAGACTAAACACACCAGGGGCCGGCACCGGCGGCCGGCGGCTCGTGCGGCGCGCGGGCCCGCCAGACGGCGCTCACCTTGTAAAGGCCGATGGCCATCTCCGAGCGGCCGGCGCGCAGCAGCAGCGACTCGAACTTGCTGTAGTTCTGCTCCTGGAACGCCTGGCGCGCCTGGCCCACCAGGATGTCGGGCACCGAGTCCGGGTCGTAGTTTTCCGCCACGCGCTGCGCCGCCGGCCACTGCTGGTTGTGCACGTACCTGGCGGCCGGCGGAGGGCGGTCAGCGGACGCCGGACTCAGCTGGCGCCGTCCCCCCCCCCCCCCCCGGGCAGCGGCAGCAGAAGCCCCTCAGCGCCCGAGGCGGCTCGCTGCCACACGCCCAGCAGCCCCGGCCGAGCGCATCGTGTCTGCGCGGTGCGTGATCCGCCCCCACTGCGACGCTCCGGTTCCGTCCGCGGCCCGTCGAAGGTGCACACCTCGCGTCCACGGAAACGCTCGCGGAATGTTAAGCTCACTGGCATTCACAGGGCTGGTGCGAACACACTTGAGGAATGATATTATCTACTGTTTGTCATAGAGTCGCGTGTGAGTTGGCAAAAACCTTCCAGCGCGCTTTAGAACATGTACTAACGAATGTCATGAGCGGAACAAAGGGGTAGGAGCACAGAGAACATCCTCCCATCTCCATACATTTGCCCATTGGGCCCTAAGTGTCCAAGTCCAACGGCCAAGCAATTTACGATCACCTCTCAGTCCAACCTCTCACACAGAGCATTCTCGGGCCACCGACCGGTCCGCCAGACCCAGCTGATCTACACTCGAGAGGCCGCAACACGGCAGTGACCCACGGCCGGCCGGGTCCGGTGTTCACAACAGGGGTGAGCTGGAATTGAAGGCTGGGACTCACATGAGCACAGCCTCACGCGGCTTGCCGGCCCGGATGAAGGCCTCCTCGGCGTCGGGGAACTTGCCGTCGTCCTCCAGCGCCATGGCTTGCTTGTAGTGGATCTCCTGGGTCTTACTCGCCTGGCTCCCCTTAGCCAGCTCGAACGCGAAGTCGAACTGAAGCCGATCGGTCAGCGTCAGGGGCGGCCGTAGGGGCGGCGGGAGGAGGACGGGCCGAAGCCAGCCACGCCCGACCGGCGTCACTCATGTCCGGCCGGCGCCACCCACGTCCGGCCGGCGCCAGCCACGTCCGGCCGACGTCACTCGAGTCTGCCCGGCACCACCCAAGTCCGGCCGGCACCACCCACGTCCGGCCGGCGCCACCCACGTCCGGCCGGCACCACCCACGTCCGGCCGGCGCCAGCCACGTCCGGCCGGCACCACCCACGTCCGGCCGGCGCCACCCACGTCCGGCCGGCACCACCCACGTCCGGCCGGCACCACCCACGCCCGGCCGGCACCACCCACGTCCGGCCGGCACCACCCACGTCCGCCCGGCACCACCCATGTCCGCCCGGCACCTCCCAAGTCCGGCCGGCGCCACCCACGTCCGGCCGGCGCCAGCCACGCCCGGCCGGCACCACCCACGTTCGCCCGGCACCACCCAAGTCCGGCCGGCGCCACCCACGTCCGGCCGGCGCCAGCCCGTGCTCTGGCTAGCAGGACAGCTGTCCCCGACGCGGCCCCGCTTGGACGTCTGCCCCACAGCAGCACTGTGCATCAGCTCCTCCCATGACACGCACATCCCAGTCCAGCTAGGCGGCTGCGGCGCGGGCCCGTCCCCGGCCGCCGCGACGGAGGCGCCGCCCCTCACCTGGAGGCTCTCGCAGGCGTACTCGATGCACTGGTCCAGGTAGCCGAGCTTGCGCAGCAGCTTGACGGCCGACTCGCCGCCCATGGTGCGCGCCCACAGGTACGACACCTGCTTGGCCGCGTTGTTGCCGCCCGAGTTTTTGGCCACCTGGCGGCGCGGCGGCGGCCGGTCAGGGCGGCCGACGGGCGGCAGGCCGCACGCCGCGGACTCCGGCGGCCGCTAACGGACACGGGCCGACTGTGGGAGGCTCGCCTGGGTTCCGAGTCTGGAGAGGGCACACCGCTGGCCGGGGAAGGGGGGGGGGGGGGGTCTCAGAAGACGCACACGAATGTAGCCTGAGAGTCGCCGACACAGCATAACCACCACCGTCGACGGCCGGCAACGGCACGCAGAAGCCGAGAAGTCGCTGCGAGACGATAGTGGTGCCACAGAGCGCGACCGAGCACCCTCCGCGGCCGGCTCCCACCGGCTGGCCGCGCCCCACTCACCCTGAAGGCATCCTCCCAGCTCTCCAGACCCCGCCACATGTTGACCGCCGCCTTCCAGTCGCCGCCGGCCACGTAGTGCTTCTCGGCCTCCTTGTAGTTGTTCTCGTTCTCCAGCTCGCCGCCCAGGTGCACGTGCGTCTGGTTGACCAGCTCCGGATGGTGCTCCGTCACCAGCCGCATCATCTGCGGGCACGACCGCCGTCCGACACGCAGCCTGTCCCGGCCGCCGCCGGTGCTCGGCCACGGCAGCGACGTGGCCGTGGCGGCGACGTCGGCGAACGCAGCGGCGCGAAACACGGTGAGGAGAGTGGGCGAGGCGTCATGAAGAACTCGCGCGTGGCGTAAAGTAACACTACACATCGACAACGCACGCGTCACAGCACTGGTCACAAGCTATGACTGTAAATGTGTCGTGGCTCACAAGATACTGTAGATATGGCTGTAGATGTGTAGATGAGTTGTGACCCGCAGCACCTCTCCCGCGGCGCACCAACGACACGATCTGGCGGGACGTCCCCGCGCCGACGGAACCGGCGCTGCCCTGCGCGGCGCCGCACTCACGTGATCGTACTGCCGCTGCTTCTTGTACATGGTGATGGCCAAGTCGGGCTCCTGCACGGTGATGTAGAGCTTCTCGGCGTCGCGGAACTTGCCCTGCTCCTCCAGCTGGGCCGCCTGCTGGATGTACATGTGGCTCACCTCCTCCGGCTGCATGTACTGGCGCGCGATCGAGTACGCCTTGTCCCACTTGCCTGCCGGGATAAGGCGCACAGGGGCCGCGGCCGTCAGGCGCTGCTGGGGCGCGCAGCGGGTCGGCTCAACGGTCGGTGACGCCTGCTGCGGACGGCGGCGGCAGCGGCGGCATCGTACCGCGCGCGCACCCTTCGCGGTCTACGCAGCCATGGTTCAAGCCGTTTGCTCGCGGGGCGCGCAAACCCGGTCACTGCAGTGTGGACCGTGGACATCACCCGCTGTCCACACTGTCCAATGGACAGGCCCGCTGATGCGTGCTTCCCACGGGCTGTATTGTTTTGCATTGATTAGCATTTCTGCGACTCCGCACCTCTGGCACTGCGTCCACGCACTTCTGCGACTAGAAATACACCCATCGCGATGATTTGGAGAGGTATGGCCAAGGATGGTCGACGGGGCTTCCGTCACCCACGGGCGCCACGCTCAGCTGGTTGTTGGGAGCAGACAAAGTTGCTGGGACCGATGCGCTGATGACTATGCATCCGCCGTCAGAGCGGCGGTCCGGCCGGCCGGCGCCGTCAGGCCGGCCGGCAGCGCCGCCGCCGGCTCGCCCACCTGCGTTGTTGTACATCTCGATGGCCTCCTTGAACATGCCGCCGTCCATGAAGAGCTTCTCGGCGGTGGCGTGGTCGCCGATCTGGGCGAAGTGGCCGCCCAGCTTGAGCAGGTAGGGCGAGATGTCCTGGTCGCCGCCGGCCGCCTGCGACCGAGGCCGCGTGCGGTCAGTGCTCAGTCGGCCCGGCTGTCGGGGGCCGCCGAGAGAGCGGAGCACCGAACGCTGGTGCGCAGGCTGACAGCAGACCGCACGGTGGCAGGACGTGAAGGGCCGGCTGGCAGCCAGCGGGACGCGTCGGATGGTTGCGTCAATCAGAAACAATGGGATGACGTCTCGCCGTGACCCTGGCTCAGAGCTCGCTGAGGATGAAACGCATGTAACAGATTCGCCGCCTATGTTTCAGGACATTCGTGCAAGGATGACGTCACAGTTATCGACTTAAGGTTGTGCTCGTGGAGCGCACCCGCCCATGAGCAAGCAATATTTACGAGGTGCGGACGATTCGAACCTGTTTCTTCTTCTTCTTCTTCTTTTTCTGCACAGCTCCAGGATTTTCGGACATGTACCCCTTCAGGAGCGCAGGAGAAGGATCGTGGAAAAGGAAAACGAGGTGAACACAAACACAAAAACAAACTTCACCATTATGCACGAGAAAACCCCAACACCAACATAGACTATCAATGTAACAGCAGTGATACCATCCCCGGAAACTGCAAAAGACTGAGGCCTGCCTGGCTCGTGTTCCCCTCGCGCCCTGCCCACCTGTACTATCTGCATGGCCTTCTTCCACTGGCGCGCGTGCACAGCCGCGTCCAGCGCCTTAATGGTCTTGCCCGCCTCGATGTAGTGGTTGATGGCGGCGTCCAGCTCGCGCTTGGAGACCAGGTGGTCGCCCCACTCCTCCTCCAGCTGCACCACCACTGCCGACAGACGTACACCGGCCAGTCCCGAGCGCTGGCACCCGCCCCGCGGCCGCGTCCGCCCCAGACGCGCGGACCACCCCGACAACAGTCACCAGGCCGGGGCCGGCGGCGTGCGGGGCCGGCGGCGACCCGGGCCGCGGCCGGCGACCCACCTGCGGGGAAGTTGGAGCGGGCAAGCGCCACGCAGCGCGAGTAGGCGTTGCCCTTGCGGTAGCAGTCGAGCGCCGGCTCCAGCTCGTTGACGCGCTCGTACATCTCGCCGGCCTTCTCGAACAGCTCGGCCGTGATGAGCGCCTGCGCGATGCCGTTGATGAGGCCCACGTTGTTGGCCAGGTCGGGCGTGTTGAGCGTCACCCTGGGGGCCGGAGCGGGCGCGCTCAGCGGCCGGCGGCAGATGGAGCCGCCGCAGCAGGCGCGGCGGGGGCAGACAGAGCCGAGCGCACCGCCGCAGGCCGGCCCCCTCCGCGTGCCGCCAGCGGGGCGTCCGCGGACAGACCACGCGCTGCTCTCCCGTCCGTGGCAGCGGATGCGCCGGCGGGCGACGGTCGGCGTGCGTCACACCCCGCCCGCCCGTCTGATACGCGCCGGCCCCATCCCCTGGCAGATCTGGCCTGAGACGCCACTCCGGCGGGCGCCGGACAGTGCAGTGAGCGTGAGAGCAGCGACCCCTGACGGTACCCCACCTGGCGGCCTTGGCCGGCAGGCCGCTGCGCAGGTACAGCTGCACGGCGTGCAGGTAGTCGCCTTCCTGCTCCTTGAGTTCGCCGGCCTTCTCCTCCTGCCGGGTGGTCATCAGCCACTGGTGGTAGTTGGCGCGCAGCTGCGGCAGGTCCGGGTGCCGCCGCGTCTCGGCCACGTTCAGCGCTGCGGGACGGCGCGCCGTCAGAGGAGTGGCGTCCGCGACGGGCGGCGCTGCACACCGACACGCCGCCGGCCGCCAGCGCGGCTGAGGCGCCCCCCACCAGGTCAGGTCATGTGACAGGGCTTGGATGCCAAGGCTCCTACTGGTCTACCAACCAAAGCCCGTCGTTAGACATCGTGTTTAGTCAGTGGCCTCGTTCCATCAGACTTGAGAAGACCGCTTACATCTACGCACACACAGGCCACTGACCACCCGTCCACGCACCTTCCTCCCACTTGTTCATGTTCTGGTACATGCGGATGACGCTGTCCACCTGGTTGTTGTCCAGGTAGATGGCCTCGGCGTCCTTGAACTGTCGGTTGAAGACGGCCATGCGCGCCTTCACCTCGTAAAAGTCCATTCCGTCACCATGACCTGCACAAGGAGTCATGATCAAGGCACGACCACCTCACTGTCAAAGTCGCATGGCATACCAACATCTATGACAGTAAGGAACGACGGCAATCATCCCAGCGCCATTAAAAACAACAAAACAGACAGAACAGTGTCTGCCGCATCAGCTGACTCAAACGATCCATCTTGGCCCGCGGTTGTTCACGGTAGCGGAGGAGGTCCTCTTACAAGCGAGAGAAAGCCAATAACAGCAAGACTGGTGGTCTCCACGACACGGCGCCGCCATGCGTCCCACTGCGGCGACTCACACGGGGCGACGACGGACGCACCGTTGCGTCCATGGCCTTCGCTAATAACTGTTGTCATTATCGCGCAAAAACGCAGCGGTTCAGCTACGAGATTCGGCAGGTTGCTATTTGGCTGCTTGATCTAGCACCGCACACGAAATGCTCGTCACAGAGCTCATGCAGCGGCGGTATACTGGGGCGACCCTGAGTCTGTCGGGCGAGGCGCACTGGACGGCCGGCCCAATGCCAGAGACGGGCGCCCCGCTGTGCGGCCCTCACCGAGCTTCTGCGCCACCTGCTCGGCCAGCATGATGATCTCCCGTAGGTACTTGGCCTTGGAGACGTCCCCGAGCGCGGCGAAACATCGCTCGGCTGGCGGTGCCGGCGGCCGTGTTAGTGGAGCTCGACAGGCGGCAGAGGAGGCGGCCCGTTCACAGCCGGCACCGGCGCGCGGTCTACAAGTGGCAGTACCGGCGCAGCGCGGAGCGACACACCAGACAGCTCGGTGGCGGACGAACACCAATGATGTTGAGCCTTCCGACTACATCAGGTATGACATGGGAAGAAGCCACGGCAACACGCGCCAGCGTTCAGTGAGCCGTCTTCCGAGGAAAGAGCGGCGCTGGGCTGGCATATTGCAGGGCCTCTCCGGTAGCAGCCCCGGGAGGTTACAACAACCACGGTACACAACAGCCAACAAAACTCTGCAGAACAAGTGGTGCTTGCCAAGCAAACACAGCGAGCACGTATGGCTGCTTCGCGACCAACTCACGGCATCCCAGCATCCGAACCATCACCGCACCGGGGTCGTGCTATGTGGGCGGCGCGTCCGACAGTACGGCGACCTCAGGCCGGCTGGCGGGCGCCGGGAACCGCGCGGCGGCGCGGCCCGGCGCCAGAACCGACCTATGTGCAGCTGCTCGCTCTCAACGGCCAGCCGGCCGAGGGTGCGCCACATGGCCTCGGCCTCGGGCGTCAGCTCCAGCGACTCGAGGAAGTTCATGGCGCGCAGCAGGTCGCCGTCGTCGATGGCTGTCCCGAACTCGATCAGGCCCTCGTCCAGCGTGTACGAGTACTCCTGGCGGCTGTCCTGCACGATCACCTGCGGGGCGGCGCGCGCGACGGCGTCACGGGACGGGCGGCGCTGGACGACGCCAGGATATCTGCGTACAGGTCCCCGCTCGCTCTGACCAGAGCGCGGTACGAGCTGCCGCTCGAGGGGATTGTCCGAGCGGGAAGGTCGCAGCAGCCCGGCCCCCGCGGTCGTCCCGGCCTCAGCTCTAGATCTGGGTTCAGAACGGGTGCCGCGGCGCCCGGCGCGGGACGGCCGACCACTCGCCTCGGTCTTGTTGTCGCTGCGGTCGATGTCGATGATGTCGCCCTTGATGGGGAACATGGTGACCCTCTCCGGGGCGTCGATGTTGTACCAGATGCAGAGGTTGGACTGGCTCTGCGCCACCACCACGTCGCTGCCGGGCACCCACTGCGGACGGCGGCCGGCGGGTCAGCGCGGCCTGGGGTGAGCAGCCACGGGCGCCTTCATCATGACAACGGCCAACATCACCCAGTCAGCGCCACGTGCCGGCAGCGCGCCACTCCGCTGACACTCTCGCCGGCTGATCCTCGGCACCACACGCATGGTCCGGCCCCCCGCCCCCCCCCCCCCCCGCGAATGCGTCACATTCCGAATAAGTGGTGCCGCACCTCGGACAAGCCGCAGTCGCGCCAGGACACATGCGTGCGCCCGCCGCATCACATCACGCCTCCGTGGCGTGCGCTCACCGCGCCTGCGTCACATACCGCCGCGTGCCTGGGACGGCACACTCGCCTGGACGAACGTGCAGTAGTTGAGGATGACCGTGTTGGTCTTGGTCTCGATGTCGACCAGTTGCAGCCGCTGCCGCTTGTCGCGGAAGAGCAGCTTGTGGCCGGTCTCGTTCAGCTCCAGCCAGTCGATCTTGGTGTCGTGTGACACCACGCCCAGGTTGACGCCGTACACCAGGTCGACTGCGGATGGTGACGACTCAGGCGCGCGCCGGCGCGCTCCGCCTCACAGAACGCGTACAGAGGCGGGCGGAGCCGACACGGCACGGGACGAGCGAGTGGATATCCGCAACTCTCCACTTCTCTGCCACCAGGCGGCTGCTGCACGCAAGTGCCGTACAGGACTCCCTACAGATATCCGGGGCAGAAAAGGCTGTACGGGCGGGGTTCTAAAACCTGATTGGCGGACTGACCAGGGGCGGCCTCGGAACGGGGAAAGTGTGTGTGTGGGGGGGGGGGGGGGGAGGGGCCTTCTCGTTGTGACTTGTGACTGCCTCGCGTCCCGCGGGCCACCCCGGGCCCCACTCACTGATGGTGATGGTCTTCAGGTCCACCAGGTAGGCCATCTTCTTGTTGTCCTCGACACCCTTCTGACTGCGCTCGTTGATGCGGACGCTGATCAAGTGCGGGTTCATGAACTCGGTCCTGGCGGCGGTCGTGGACCGGTCACGCGCCGACCCGGGCCAGGTCACGCACAGGTCACACACACACACACACACACACACACACACACACACACACACACACACACACACACACACACACACACACACGCACACGCACACGCACACGCACACCCACACCACACACCCACACCCACACCCTCATCCACACACCCACACCCACACCCACACCCACACCCACACGCACCCACACACACCCACACGCACGCACACACCCACACACACACCCACACACGCACACACCTACACGCGCACACACACAGGCATACGTACACGCATACGCACACCCACACACGCACGCGCACGCGCACACGCTCACACCCACACACACCTATGCATCCACCCACACCCACACCCATACCCACACCCACACCCGCACCCACACCCACACAGCTATCACCACAGCTCGATGAGTAAACAGCTGAGGTCGCCGCCCAACGCGACCCATTATTGGTGCCGGATGTCACAGCTCAGCAAGGAACCGGCTGGCGATATCTACGTCAAATTGGCAACGTGGGACACCTAAATACACCTGGATACGGAAAGTCGTCCACAGGCAGAGTATGGGTGTTCAATCAAACGCACCTACGCAAAGGGCCCTTGTTATGACCGCGCCCAGACAGCTACCTGCCGTCGCCGGGACCAACTCGTCCCTAACCGTAACCAATCCGTCACCAACCATGACCAATCCGCCTCCGACCATGACTAATCCGTCCCTGTGACCAATCCATCTTTGATCGTGACCAATCCGTCCCTTACCGTGACAAATCTGTTCCTTATTGTAACCAATCCATCCCTGACCGTGGCCAATCCATCCCTGAGCACGTCACCACGTCAAGTTCCCCTCATACGGATTCCCTAGAACGCTCACCTGACGGAGCCCAGCAGCTCGTTGTTGCCGTACTCGATGATGCTCAGCTCGCCGGCGTTGAAGATCATGCAGCAGTTGGCATTCTCGAAGAAGAACTTCTCGTTGCCGCTGGTGTCCATCCAGGGCACCTCGGAGAGCAGGTTGCGCGAGAGGTCGCCCACCAGCAGCGTCTCGGTGGTGCGCGCCACCAGGTACCGCTCCTTACCTGCGAGGGAGGACGAGTCACGAGACGGCCGACGGAGGCGCCGCACCGACGCCTGTACGCACAACGACGCGCGACACGGCGACGCGCCACACCACGGACCACCGCCGCCGACCCCCAGCCCGCGGCAGAAGGGAGCCCGCCGGCACGCCGCCGCACGGGGCGCCGGACTCGGCCGGGCGGCGCGGCGCGGCGCGGCGCGGCCCGGGCTTGGGGCACTCGCCGCCGGCGCCGAAGACGCGCGCGCCGCCCGCCAGCCAACGCACCCATGAACTTGACGTCCTCGATCTCGTAGCCGTACTGGGACTTGAGGATGACGCCGCGACCGCCGCCCTTGAGCGGCTTGATGAGCACCTGGGACGGGCCGACGTACGTCATCTCCCACCGGTCGTTCCACACGGCGCGCCTGCGGACCGGCGCAGGGTCACTCACAAGCCGGCACCGGTGAGCATCGGAACGAAATCAGGACGCCTGGCTGCTCCCCGAGTGTGCTTGCTTTCTAAAGGAGAAATCGCACAGTGTCAAGGGGACGGCAGCAGCACGGACCCAGGTACACCGACGTCAGTGACAAGCACGGAGCCAAGCACACCGGCGTCAGTGACAAGCACGGAGCCAAGCACACCAGCGTCAGTGACAAGCACGGAGCCACGCACACCGACGTCAGTGACAGGCACGGAGCCAAGCACACCGACGTCAGTGACAAGCACGGAGCCAAGCACACCGACGTCGGTGGTAAGCACGGAGCCAAGCACGCCGACGTCAATGACAAGCACGGAGCCAAACACGCCGACGTCAGTGACGAGCCGCAGCCGTGGTACGTGGCCTGAGGCCTGTTACCGGCTCGCAAAATGTACGCAGGTATTCTACTTCGTGAGTGCCAGAATACCGCCCTGCCGTGGCTTGGTCTGCATTTCGCCCAGGAGAGGGCCAAATCGGGGCAAAGGGGCTCTCTTTCAAACAAAGGGCTCTCTTCGTTGCTATTGAGGCCTCGTTTTGGAAACTTTTTAGGCTCAGCGTACCGTTTTAACGCCTACAGGGCCCGTCTTTCACGCAAGGGGTTTCTTAAACCGACGGAAATTGCCGAGTCCTCCGGTCCGCAGGGTCAACCTGCCCCTTGAGGGGGGGGGGCATGACCCAAAAGCCCCCCTCCCTTAGCTACGTCACTGCCACCATGAGACGCCTTAAGATAAGTTTTTGAGGATGCTGCTCTGCAAAACGTGCTTTAAAAGGAACGGTTCCCAGGAACGCCATATCATGCAGGTGAGATCTACACCCGGGCCACCTCAACAGAGCACTACGCGCTGTTTATCTTTTTCCACCGGAAGTGGCGGAGCTCATGATTTGTCATTTGGCCGCATGGCAGTGGCGGGGCCCCTGTCATTTCTGGACGCCTTACCCAAACATCATGTAGCGAGCCCTGCCAGGTGGACATGCTTTAGCCCGCTGCCAGAGCTGGCCGGTTGTTTGCTTTGGACCTTCTTCCATTGGGGTCGGCTCGAACAACGCCAGCTTGCCCGCTCGCTCCTGGCGCGACGCAAATCTTACGAGCTTGTGGTCGTGAGCAAACTAGAAACCGCTGGGAGAGACTGCCGCCAATGAAAGGCCTTACCAATCGGTTTGTGATTATAGTGCCCGGCACCGACTCGTCCTACGCTAAGGTGGGCGGGGTAACTTTCGCTTGAATATAGCAGCATGTTCAACCAGCGATGTTGCTGGGCTGCTTTAAATCAAACTACGAAACTCATGACATCGGTGGAACCAAAATGTGTAGCGTTCTGATGGAACGAAGATTACACTTTGGGTTCATCGCCTACTGAAATCGGGTGGATCCAGTTATATCTGCGATTGGCCTAGCACGGACCTTGCTAGGATCCGAAGGCGGAGGTCGCAAACGCGGATCTCACAATCGGCATGAGATGAATCACCTCCAAACGTGCGCATGGATTCGAAATCAGCAGCCGAAGACGGAGCCCCTTACAATGATCATAACTTGCGCCGTAGTGTCCACAAGCCGCCGGGTGGCACCCAACCAGGCCAAATCCGCGCTCAAGTCGACGCTAGATTGACCCGCCGTGCATTGGTGCGCTGCGGCACAGCGTTCCCCTGCGCGGCGAACGCCGGCCTTTCTGCGGTAATGGCGCCAACTGCCGCCGCCCTGAGAACACTCCGAGGGCGCCGTACCGTAGCGGGCCGCGCCACCTCTCGGTCGTCACGGCAGTCACGTCGCGGCGTAACGCCAAGACAAACACGGATCGCCCGGGCCTCCACCACCAACACTGCATGTCGGCGCGAGTCAAAACCGGCCAGCCTGGCATAAAATGCAGCTGTCCGTGCGACGGGCCCCACCACCGATGCCAGCGCGGGGGGATGGGGGGGGGGGGGAGGGGGCGCCCGGGCAGCGACGTGACTGACTTGAGCGCCGAGTCGAAGAGCTCGACGGAGCCGCACAGGCTGCCGCAGACGACGCGGGAGCCGTCCCGCTTCCACGTCAGGCTGGTGACCGTGTACAGGTTCTTGATTTCCTTCACCTTGGACTCCTCCCAGAGGTTGCGCCGCGGGCTCCAGTCGAAGACGCGCAGCCTGCCGACAGCGCACGCAGGCGTCAGGGCGCGCCGCCCGGCCGACGCGCCGACACCCACGGCCGGCCGGGCTGAGCAACAGCCGACTCGCCTCGTGCAAAACCGATTCTGAGCTCTGACCAGCAGTCAACGACACACCCACTCTCCACTTCATCCAGCTGATGCGCACGCCTCGACGGAACACGCGGTGTGCTGACGTCACACCCTGCAGGGGCGTGCCGACCGTTGGCCGGGAGCGGGAGGCCGGCCCGTCAGCAGCGTACCGCCAGCCGGCCGTCGAGCCTCTCACCGGTCAAAGCTGCCCACCACCACGCTCTGGCCGCTGGGACTACACACGGTGGTCGTCAGCTCCTTCTCCGTGTCGTCCCGGGCGTAGTCGAACTGCTGCCCCAGGCGACCCTCCTGCCGGGCAGCCGGGCGATCAGCAGGCTCAGCCGCCGGACTGGGGCCCCGTATGGTCAGGGCCGCCCTCCTGACGCCTGTCTCCTGTCCTGTCCGGTGCGGTCACTGCTCCTGATCAGAATCCAGCATGGGCAAGGTGTTGGCCTCCAGACGCAATACGCTTAAGCCATATGAAAACAGCTCCGACGCTCTGACACCGAGTTGACGCTGGTTACCGTGCCGTTGTCACTGACGTGTAGCTTCTGAAATACGTGACCGGTCGTCTCCCGACAGCCACCCGAACATCACCGTCGTTCAGCGCGCCAACCCGGCAACGGGCGGAGCTCAGCTCCATCTGTGGCCGAAGCCACATGTGGCCATAGACACATGTGGCCATAGACACATTGTCTGGCTATGTCCGGGACCGCTGGATCACCAATCATTGTATGACCATCGTATGATCGAGTATCTCACGAACGTGCCGATGATGCGAGCAGCGACGCGCTTCCGGCGCCTGCAGCCTACCTTCGTGTAGAAGATGAACTTGCGGTCGCAGCCGCCGATGCCGATGTGGTTGTTGGCCCAGCAGAGCGCGTAGGGCGGCACGTTGTGCGTCAGAATCTTACCCTGCACGCACGGTCAGCCCCGTGAACCGACAGACAGAGAGAGGGGCGGCGACGGGCAGCCGGCGGCAAGGGCGACCGCAGCAGCATGAACCGCACAGAACCAGCCAGAATCAGTCACAGACGCCCATAGCCCAGCCCTCATACCGTGCGCCATATTGGGCGGGGGGAACGGGCTGAACAGGGATCAGGGACACATGCCCTGGCCGGGAGTGTTGCTCAGCTGATCGGTCGGCGGTGCGGCGGTCGGCCGGGGCTCCATCCGCACCCTAGGACCGCAGCGGGCGCCGCCCCGTCGGCCGCGGCTCCGTCCGCACCCTGGGACCGGAGCGGGCGCCGCCCCGTCGGCCGCGGCCCCGTCCGCACCCTGGGACCGGAGCTGGCGCCGCCCCGTCGGCCGCGGCCCCGTCCGCACCCTGGGACCGGAGCTGGCGCCGCCCCGTCGGCCGCGGCTCCGTCCGCACCCTGAGACCGGAGCTGGCGCCGCCCCGTCGGCCGCGGCTCCGTCCGCACCCTGAGACCGGAGCTGGCGCCGCCCCGTCGGCCGCGGCTCCGGCTCACCTGCGGCAGCTGCTCATCGTCCTTGGACACGTAGAAGCGTACCACGGCGCCGTCGGCGTGGCCCGAGAGGAATGCCGTGCCGCTGGAGCTGCGGTGCAGGAGCGCACTCAGCGACGGCGCCGAACGGGGGACAATCAGCCGCCACTCGGTCCCACAACACAGACAACGCAACACTTACAACACAATACGACGTGCTCGGAATCAACGCCATGGGAGGAGTGCAGATCAGTACTCGTCCTTGCCTTGGAGACTAGCTTCCAACACGTCATTTCAGACTGGTGCTTGTCTTGCCTTACTTGTTCACAGACCACTGCGGGTAAACCATGATTGCCGTTCCCACAGCAAGGCCAAGCGAATTCCACAAACCCGTACCTAAACCGCACGTGCGTCCCGTCGCCACAGCGCGCGACGAGCATGACGCCGACAGGCCGGCGGCCGCCCGTCACCAGCCCACTCACTTGGGCGCCAGCGAGACGACGTACGACTCGGTCTGGTAGAGCGTCTGCGACTTGTTGGACTTGACGTTGGCGCCGCGCACCTTGCCGTCCGCCAGGCCAAACACGATCGGCCCCTCCAGCGGCCACACCAGGCACGTGACGGCCGCCGTCTGCACGAACTTGTTGCAGATCACCTTCTTCTCGCCCCTGCGGCGGCGCGGCGCGCGGTCAGGCGCAACGGCGCGAGCGGCGAGGACGCGGCGCGCGCAGGCCGCCTGGACCGCCCGCCGCTGCGGTGGCCGAACGGGTGGGAGGAGCAACACGTGCCCCAGAGCAGCGCCGCAGCCGGCTCGCTGCTGAAGCGCGAGCCGGCTGTGCGTCACTGGACCGCGGTGCACCGGTGCCTCGCGGTCCAGTGACCGACGCATGCTGCAGTGTTATGCAGGGCTGCTACAGCCAGCCAACCATGCAACACAGAACTGGTTAATAGACGGCATGATAAGTCGCTACGATATGTTAGCCATTAATAGCACATGTCGCAATAATCCAATCTGTTCCTTTAGAAGCAGTTGACAAGTTTTTGATACACAACATGAGATTCTAGCTGACACGCCTCAAAAATGCAGTTATGCCGGTGTTTAAGTGAATACTTCGCCCTAGTGATTATCCAGCACCCTAAAATCATGACTGATCCTAATGCACCGGTGTTTGCCCCACCGTTTGGTTTTGGCAGAGTAGGAAATGGCGAAATTTGGACGACAAAGAACAGTTGAATGGCATCTAACTCACATTCAATACAGCGTTACAGGTCACTCGCTGAGCATGGTGACGCAACAAGTGTAATTTGTGTCCGTGTTCAGGTACAGTTCGTGGGATTTACGGATCCGTGGCTACAAAAAGGCGCGTGTGGGTCTGTTTTGTTGATTCAAGTGAACAACATACCATGTGCTACGTTTGCTATGCCGGCAAGGGCTGTGTGGAGATCAAGGGAGTGGTTGCCAGTTGCATGTCAGCTTGGATTGACACAGCGCCGAGTGCAGACCACGAGATTGGGTTACCCCTGGATCTGGCCTACACAAAATTTCCAAAGAACCGCATTCATCTTGAGGGAAAAGTCACGATACTTGACAGGGTGGACATCTGAAGTGGGAGCCTGGAGAGGTCTGGGCCAATGAACGTGCTACTAAGCAGGTGCCGTCGGGCGCCCTACCAGTCCTCGCCGATCTTGTAGACGAAGATGATGTTGTCCGACTGGCCGATGGCCAATTTGGTGCTATCCGGAGAGAAGGCCAGGCCCTTCACCACGTAGCTCTTTTTCCCGTACTGCAATACAAAATGTCACTCTGCGAGGGGCCTGCCTTCGACCGAACGACCGCACTGCGCCGGCTGCCTCCGGTCTGGACCTGCGTCCACCCCAGCGGCCACGTCGTGACGTCAGGCACCGTTTATACGTATCAGCTGTGGTGTTTTACACCAGCGGGGGGTGGGGGGGGGGGGGGGGGGGCACGACCGCCAGTGTGCCGCGTGGCAAACATTACAGGCAGTTATGGGGTAAGCATTCATGACACTTCCATTGAAGGAAGAGGCAAACCCCTGTCCTCTGACAGCGGTACCTATCACACGGCCCGGCTTGTTAAGCTGCGTCACTGCCAGCTCGACCCATGACGCCATGCCCCTGAGCGGACGGATGCGAGACATCTTCGTGTGATCGTCTGCGCGCTGTTCGGAATTACTTTAGCGTCGATCGGCTTGGTCGAGAACTTGTCCTTCTTGTCTCCGTTCTCGTCGAACATGATGACGACCCGGTCGGAGGTACACACGGCCAGCTTCACGTTGTTGTGCGACCACGTCATGGCCGTGATCTTCGCAGCGCCGTCCTGAGCAATACGTTTCAGAATTACGTTGGTTCGGATCGGCATCTTCTTGAACAGAACAGCTGGGAATTCAACGTCTCTACTACAAGCAAACGGCCAAATTTACTCGCAAAGCACGCGGCGCCCTTCCTTGCTTCGATGCGCTAAGTATGCATGGGTCGGAAACAGAGGTGAAGAGAATGCCAGGTTTCTTACGAGACGGAGAAACATTCTACAATGCCATTCTTCTACTATAAGAGCTTTTTCGCCATCATATTTCTGACGCTCGCAAGCAACGTCCTGTTTCGCCAAAGCAAAAGCACATGAGGAGGGTTCTCTACGGGGCCTGGCCGCATCTCCCGCCGTTCCGTAACAAAAACCAGGCTGCACATGGAAGCGCCTTTGCACACCGCCTTTTCTGTACGCAGACAGACACCTAGATACAAAGGTCGATTCATATGTGTGTTATATTGCCGATCCGCAAGCATGGGTAGATTGTTGAGGCGTGAAAGATGTTGCGGTGGCGACACTGACTGTTGACCAACAGTAAGACGCCTTTTGAGGCATGGGCCGAACAGCGTGATGACAGACGTGGCTTGACACTTTTTCTTAACACGTTAGGGGGGCTGGATCACCCCCCTAACTAAATAGAAAACCACACCCCTGATGGCTTATAAGGCAAAACAGATCGATGGGTGAATGCCTCGAAATGATGTCGAGAAGCTTTAGACCAAAAACTTGTCTGGAGTAGTAAATCACACCGTACAGAAGGCCGCGGGAGCCCTGCAACCTCACTTCATCTCTTCCCTGCAGCGGCGACATTTGGCTAAACCCTTTCAAAAATTATTATGAACTCCAGCAAAAGTTTAGACATTTCCATGCCTGTCTTTCGATACGACGCAAGTCCATCGGAAAAATATAATGATTTGCCCAAGCCTGCCTAACGTCGGAATGCGGGAAGTGGCACCAGCGTATTCGGCAGTCCCACACCCCCGAAAATCTGTGCCAACCATGTAAACAGGATACAGCAGGACTGCACGTAAATTTCACGAAGGCAACGAGACAAGTGACAACGGGCAACGAGACTGGGCAACGAAAGCAAAAAACCGATGAAAACCGAGTTTAGGACACCGCAGGCATACGCACTTTTTGCGTCGTTCAAGTCGCTGTTCTCAGTCATCTTACTTTGATCGGCTAACCTGGATATGGTAACGGTCGACATTTGGTCCCGTGGATACTAATGCATGCCATACATTCGGTGAGCTAAGGGCACGTGCCCCTACCATGTATCATGTGCCACCATACGCTTACACCACTGGGCCGATAGAGCTCCCTTAGATAGGGGTCAACCCAGCATAACGATATTATATATCCAGCAGGACGATAGACGTTATACCACAACGGAGGCCATTCAGAAATGCTCCACAAATGGGCATACCTGAGCAGGCAGGATAGTTTTAAGATGCTTCAAGATCATGTTGGGCACCAGAGACAACCTCCAAATGCCACAATCCGGGCGTCCACGCGCCCAACAACACTAGAATACTTTAATCTCAGATCCCCTTCTGCTGGTATTTGGCGGGCCTGTATTGTTTACAGTCAGGAATGCTGGCTCCGGAATAAAGCGGTAGATGAAAGTGGCCTTCTGATTGGTGCATTTTCGGTAGCATTTCTACTGGAACTATATCTACGGTACATTTTGATTACGTAAGTGACATGAGCCTTTCATCGAATTTTCTATTTTTCAACAGCTTGGACCGCTCGATATTCTATACGATAAATTGGTTTGACTTATTTTGGAATATCTGATCATTATATCGATAATAATCAAGAGATTCTGATAGATATCCCGCTTGTTTTTCTCTGACCTTTGTGCCATCTCTTCTGAGCGCACACGATTCTCGACCTTCAGGCACCAATATTGTGTTCGTTCTGCGTTGTTTTGGAAGCGTCCAAGTGCCGTGTACACGGCCTTGGGCGATTTAGGTGTTGTTTGTCTCGTGAGATCGCGGAGGACGTGCTCGATTGGGAGCCAGGAGCGCAAACTGCATTTTTTTGGTAGGGAAGTTGGTGGGTGAGTGATAGCTGGGCATGTTAGCCACATCGCACAGTGCCAGGGCATTCCGCTGTGTTAGGGAAGCATGTATGTCTGACACATAGGAAGGTCAGGCTGCAAAAATGCATGTGGCGGTGAACATGTCCGGTGTGGTAACGACACCTTGGCAAGAATGCCAGCGCGTGTACGCCATTGCTCGGAGCATTCAGAGTTTGGCGCATGGTTAATGTCAGTTTCAGCTCATGGAGGGCAAATGTTTCTGGAAATTATTATTTCAGTGCGATTCCAGCAAAACATTCAGTGTTGTACTCAACTCAGTGCTCACATTTTTCAGATATGGATGAATTAAAAATTTAGCACATTTTTGCCTGACCTGAGTTCAGTGCACACAAATGCTGTTACATGGGCATCTGGTACAGTACACACTCAAAGGATAGTTTGAAGGCAGGTACCTTCCCTTCCTAGGCAATGGGAAGCTACAAGCACATCTTAGAAAAAGGTCCTTGGCTCATGAGACCCTTTGTGCTTGAGGGTGACATGCCTTCAGGTTATGTGTTTTATATTACCATCCCCATGGACTGGGGGCTATGCTCAGGCATGAGGTCATTAAGTGCTCCAGAACCTTTGAATTAGTTTTGTCAGTCCCTGGAACTCTTTCATCCTGTTAAGGCCCTACAACTTATTCTTGCGAGGAATAACTGGCTTCGTGATGACTCCCTTGGTCAATTCTGAGATTGTAATTTTCAATGTTTTGAAATCCAGAAAAACCTCATTTTACCTTAATGAGATTGCTATTTTTCTTTCCCAATCCATTGTAGTACTTGGACTGTCATGCATGTGATACTTACCTGCATCCTAGTTCTGCCTGAGTTTATGGTACTCTGTTATTGCTTGTGTATGGAGGAATAATTCTGCTAAGAAAGATGCCATAGAAATCAGAGCAGGGCATAACAGTTTTATGTATAACATATATAACAATGAAGAGATGGCAATGAAGAATTGTTATCTTGTTTCATTGGCTTTTTGAGTTCAGGTGTATGTTATCTTATATTCCAATATGCATTTTCATATGTATCATCAACTAAAGATAATCACTCAATATGTAGCCCCTGAATTACCAGTGCTGGAACTTGGCCATTCCTGACTGACTGAAAATTAAAGGAATATGACCATGATTTTACCTTCTCAGCATATTGCTACTGAACTAAAGTTTAGAAAGGATTACACTTAGGCTTGACAATTAGGCAATTAGGCTGGGCAATTGTTAGATCAAGAATTGGAGGGATGCAGCATCTATGGTTCCTTCTTCTATTGAAGTTCAGCTGCTGAGTAACTGGTAACTGCTGAGTACTCAAGGTATAACAGCTGAGTACTCAGGTAAAATATTTACACCTGCCATTCGTGTACATCTTGTGTATTACAAGCTTAAAAGTTCAGTACTTAAAAATGCTGATGAAAAATCAGTTGTAAAATCCTACCTTCTTCTTCTTTCTTTTCATATAAGCTCAGCCATGCCTCCTTCTTCCTTGACTTAGGGTAGGAGCAACCATGCCTTCTTTTTTTGACTTAGTGTAAGCTCATCCATGCACCAGTCTCCATGATTACAAAGGACTTCACACACTGCTTAGACCATCACAGGTAGCCACAGATGATTGTGTTATTCAACCAGCTGGCTCCTTGTTAAAAGGGATACACCAGGTGCTGGACAGCTGTAAGTAGTGTGGCATGGTATATAAAAATGTGACCAAGCAAATAACTCATCTGTATCCCATTATCAGATACAGCTAGAGGTTAGAGACAAAAATGCCAGTTCAATTTGAGTCATGGTATATGAAAGTTTGCCTTAGGGTACAGGCCAATAGGTCTGCACAGTGTTTGTTCTGATACCAATGTCACACATACAAACCAGTTGTAAAATATGTATGAAAAGTGGGTGGAACACTAATTTCCAGGTGCCTGTCACTTAAAACAGGTTTCTAAACTTAACTGTAGGTCAAAAGGTGGTCAGCATAACACATGCTTGGTTGGAGGGCTGAATGTTTTTCCAGAATGGTTTCCAAATGGTGCAGTATATACAAAATCTAGATGTGCCTGGTAAGGCCAGTAACTTATGGCAGGTCAAAGTCAGACCATGGATTCAGTGAAGACAATGGTTAGTGAATAGTTAAATCAGATGCGACAACAGAGTGTTAGGTGAAGCCATACATCTCTGAAATAGTTTTTTATACAACACAGTGAATGAACAAAGTTTATTGACCTAGGATCCAATATGAAGGTTAGAACAAGGACAAAGCCAACCTGTTTTATTGCTGTGAAGCTTCCTTTTATGGGATAGTTTCTGGTGCTCATTTTGAAATAATTTATGACAGAAGCCACATTATACATTTTCTGTGGATTTTTGAGAGGTCAAAATATGTCACTGACCCAAATTGAACCAGGTTAACATTTTGTTGTTAGGAACATGCTGCCCAGCATAATCTTTTATGCTCATTCAAATGCAAAACTTAAAGCAGTCCTGTGTGATCTTGGTCACCAGGACTGGTGAAAGGTCAAAAAAGATCACTACATCAAATGAGCATCATTGACCTTTTGCTTAGAACAGATAGCAAGGTTCTGGTGGACTTCAGACACTGACTTAGGGCTAGACCTTGTTTGACCTTATTTGACCTAAAAGTAATGACCCAGGAACCTCCAATTTTGGCACAAGTAAGTTAACATACAGGCCATGACATCCTGTGAATTTGGTATATTTAACCCCCTTAGTTTCTGAGATCTCAGAGGGTCAAATTAACCCTCACTCAAGTGAAGGTATTGAACCAGCCACCTGGAGTGTGTTAAGATATGTGGGTTAAGTATGAGACTGAGGGGCCAAGGCAGTGGGTGTAGCTTGTTTTGATAGAAGGTGTTTTACTTCATGAGAAAATTAAGGCAGGTGGAAACTCTCATGCTCTCTATAAATAAAATTTGAAAATATGTCCCAAGCTGAAAATTTGCAGGAATACAAATTGGTTTTCAAACTCTAAATTGCACACACTTACAATGTTATTGTTCCTAGAAAAATATTTCAATGCTGAAGCTGTATGCAAAAATACCATATCCAGTGGCCTCTTGATCCTGGGCATAATTGTCCCTCTGGCTACTTGTGTGAGTCCAGGAGCCCCTTGCTTAGTGCTGGTTCATTAAAGAACAAGAGTATGCCTGCTCATTACATACATGAGCTATTCTTTAAGCCCCTTTGGAACAGCATATTGAACCATGTTCTGCACACCTGTCTGGCCCATGTCATGATCACATGTTGCCTGTTGTTTCGTGAGAACTTGATGACAAATCACATGTGACATGCTCAAAGTGGTGTATTGCACGACGGCCGGTCGTGCTCCTTATGTGCTGCCGTGGGGGCGGGACGAGGCGCGCCGACCGTCACGCCGTCACGTGACGTCACGTGACGCCGCGCGCCCGTCTCCGGCAGGCTGTGGTCCGCCTGAGGCCGGCGTCAGGCTCGCCATCAGGATGGGGGGCGCCGTCAGCACGGGCGAGGACAACGACGACCTGGTGGACAACCTGGTGGAGCACGCGTGCATCACGTCGTGCCGCGTGGAGCGCGTCTTCCGCGCCGTCGACCGCGGACACTACTTCACTGACGAGTGCAGGGAGAGCGCTTATAAGGTGCGCCGCCGCCGCTGGCGTCGGACCGGGCACGCCAAGCTCACACATGGCATCCGCTGGGCACACTCAGGTCGCGCGGGGCGCCAGCGGCCCGCGCGGCGCCGGCCACAGCGGCTGCCCGCCCGCCGACGCCGCCGGCTGCGCGGAACGGCTGGGATCGGCGCGCGCTGGGTGTGTTCTTTGCTGTGCACCGGCGGGAGTACGCCCCTGCGTCGGCGCGCGCTTCACTGTTCGTGTGCTCCGTCGGCAGGACACGGCATGGCGCAGCGACAACCTGCATCTATCAGCGCCGTGTATCTACTCGTCGGTGATGGAAAACCTGACACTGAAGCCCGGCCACAGCTTCCTCAACATCGGCTCCGGCACCGGCTACGTCAGCACTATGGTCGGGTTGATGATCGGTGAGGAACGGGACTGTCTCAGCCTGTGCAGGAATCAGCGAGTGACACGTTTGCCATGGTCGTCTGGTGTTGAACACAGATAGAATTTGGTGAATTGTCGATGTCAATGCGAGTGGGTTGGTCATTCACGAATGATTATTCCAGTGTGGTTGAACCGGTTTCTTGTGATAGGAAACCTCACAACAATGTGATGGCAGTCTTAGAAGCTCAGCAGCGCCTCGGCCGCCCGGTCGCAGCTTGACCGTACGGGGCTTTTCGGACCCGGTGCGGTCCAGTGCGGGCCGCCGCCGCCGGCTGGCCTCTGACAGGAGCGCGGCCGGCCCCACACGACCGTGCCCCGAGCCGCCGCCGCCGGCTGCCGGCGCTGTCGACCGCCGCCGCCGCTCGCCCGACCGTGTCGCGGTCCGACGAGCCGGCGGCTGACGCGGCGCGTCTCACCGGCCGCGTGTCCGCCTCCCGCCGGCAGGCAGCCAGGGCGTCAACCACGGCGTCGAGCTGTTCCAGGACGTGATCGACTACGCCCGACAGCGGCTGGACGAGTTCAGTCGGCACTCGTCGGCCATCGACCAGTTCGACTTCTGTCCGCCGCAGTTTGTGTGCGGTGAGCGCCGCCGACCGCTGGCTGGGACAGGCTGGGGCGGGACTCGAGGGCGTCACACGCTGACCGCACGCCCAGCTTGCGGGCTGAACGGGCGGTCCGGGGCGCCGACATGCTGGGGATCGGTTGGTAAATATTCAACAAATGGTGTACGGGATCAGTTTCGCTTTATTTTCAACATGCACCAGCTGTTTTTAGTTCAAACCATTTATACCCCAAATAGCATCCTACATGTTTGCATTGGCACGGTATGGTGCGTCTACATTGTGTTGACATGCATGGAACAGCTGTGCGCTCCATCAGAAACGCCGCGAATGGGCGCCGTATGACCAACGTAGTCGGTGCGCCCCAAAGCCCAAATCATCATCATCAGAAACGCCGCGGAGCGCCGCCAGAACGACGTCGGGCGTGACGTCCCCACTCAGCGCAGTCCCAACCCGTGCACACCGTGCGAACTGGCGCTGTACACCGCGCAGCTGCGGGGACCATGGAGCATGGAAGACGTTCCCTTGCGTGTGAGATGACACGGGGTTCCCAGCCAGCGCCGCGGTGTGGCTGGTCGGCTGGGCGGCCGGCTGAGCCAGCCGTCCTGTTGCAGGCAACGGCCTGCTGATCGGCGTCGGCCGGCAGTATGACCGGGTGTACTGCGGCGCCCGCTGCCCCACCTCCGAGCTGCCCTACCTCAAACAGCTGCTCAAGGTCAGTACCCGGCGGCTGCCCGGCCTCGGGTGCCTGGTGAAGGTGGGGAGCCTCGCCTGGTGTCGCCCTACCTCGAACACCGGGTGATTGTGGGGACCCTCACCTGGTGCCGCCCTACCGTAAATGCCTGGTGAGCGCGAGGAAAGGCGGCAGTTTGGCCACCCTCACCGGGGGCCGCCCTGCCGCCGCCGCTCTGGTTCAGTGCTCTCACTTGGAGCTGTCCTACCTCAACTAGCTCTCGAGGTCGGCACCATCACGATCGCTTGGGGCTGACGCGATTCAAACGGCTATCTCAAGCTGGTCAATGTTGCGACCTTCACCTGGCTTGCCATTGAGCAACGGCTAGCAACTGACATTATTACGACAGAGCGTGGGTAGGTTTTCCTCTGCCATGTCACGTTCTTTGTTTGCATCGCTATAACGCTGGCCGCTGGGGGGGCTAGACATTTCCGGTCGGCCGCTCTGCATCGGCGGGGCCGTGGGACGGGCGGGCGCGGCGGGCGTCCTAGCCTCGGGCGGCTCGCCGGATCGCCGGTGGCCGGCGGCTGTCTAACGCCCGTTTCTCGCTGCCGGCTGTCAGGTGGGCGGCGTGCTGGTGGTGCCCATCGTGGACCACCTGAAGCGGATCGAGCGTCTCGCCGAGGACCGCTGGGACGTGCAGAACAAGCTGTCCGTCTCGTTCGCGCCGCTTATTGAGCCTCGCGTCAGTGACACAAGACCGAGCTGGCGATGCGTGAGTACATGGGACGGGCGTCAGTGGACACCAAGACCGAGCTGGCGATGCGTGAGTAGCATGGGACGGGCGTCAGCGGACACAAGACCGAGCTGGCGATGCGTGAGTAGCATGGACGGGGCGTCAGTGGACACAAGACCGAGCTGTCGATGCGTGAGTAACATGGGACGGGCGCCGCTGGGTGCCCGAACGCCTCTGAAATCACCGCCGCCGGCTGGCGCTGGCGACAACACGTCAGGTGTTTTTCGAGGGTGCTAACCCCGCAAGGTCAGCTGTGTTGCTCGCACTGGACGTCAGTTGGCTGTTGAGTCATGGTTCCAGACGCGCGCTGGCTCTTTTTCGTCCGTGATCGGCTGTGTAACCTGGTGAGTTGTGTCGCTGCTGGCCCCAGCTGGCCGACGGTCTGACCGTGGTGTACTGCTGACGTACCGCGCGCTGGCTCTGTTTCGTCCCTGATCGGCTGTGTGACCTGGTGAGTCGTGTCACTGCTGGCCCCAGCTGGCTGACGGTCTGGCCGTACTGCACTGCTGACGTGCTGCGCCGGCGAGCGCCGTCTGACCGCTGACGTCACACACTCCCCCCAGCTGCCGTGATACCCGGCTCGCTGCAGCAGCTGTGCCGCACCAGCATCCGCGAACTGCTGCGTCAGACCCTGCTGGCCGAGCGGCCCGACCTGGTGACCAGCTGTCGGCAGCGGCCGGTGCGGCGCCGCCGCCCTCCCGACCGGCACGCCGAGCAGGCGCGGCGCATCCAGCGCCTGGTCAGTCCGCTGCTGAACGCGGCCGTGCCTCCCGGCGCGGAGGGCGAGGCCGCCCAGGAGCTGCTGCAGGACCCGGCGCAGCTGCACCCGCTCGGCCAGATCCTGTACGGCGCCGTGGCGCACATGGCCGCCGACGAGTGGGAGCGGGGCTCCGGGCTCCGGCTCCGGCGACGACTCGGGGCACTCGGAGGAGCCGTACGCCGAGCTGGCTGCCGGCGACGGCGAGCCGGAGCAGGAGCCGGAGCAGGACGAGGAGCGGGAGCCGGAGCAGGGACCGGGGTCGGAGCTGGAGCTGGCGCCGGCACCGGAAGAGGAGCCGGAGCGGGTTGCCGACGCCGCGGAGGCCGGCGAGGCAGAGCTGGCGGCGCCGGCGGCCGGCGCGGACGCCGGGCCGGAACGGTCGGGCCTGAAAGCGCTCCAGCGACGGCGGCGCGCGCGGCGAGCCGGCGGCCGGCGCCGGCCCGTCGGCCGTGCAGAAGCGCGGCCGCCGCGACAAGGTGGACAGCGGGCTGGGCGACTCGGATGACGGGCGCCCGGTGCCGCTGCGGCCGCGCGCCGCCTCCGACCCCGAGAATGGCTTGGCGGCCAGCTCCGACTCGGAGCCGGAGCCGGAGCTGGAGCCTGAGCCGGAGCCGGAGCGGGAGCTGGAGCGGGAGCCGCTTCTGTTGCTACCGCCCGCTGAGAGCTGGGGCGTCGGCATGACGCGGGCGCGTCGCTTCCGCTCCGATCTTAACCGCTTCCTGGTCGACTCGGACGAGGAAGCGGACGGAGGCCGACGGCGGCCGCGCCGCTCGGCCCGCGCGCGCCGCGCCGCCTCCGCCGCGCGCCTCCTGTCGCAGCTGATGCGCGCGCGCGTGGCGGCGCTGCCACTGCCGCCGCCGCTGCGCGAGTACGTCAACCTGGGCCGGCCGCTGCAGCCGGCGGCGGCGGCCGAGACGGACGCCGGGCGGACCGGCGGCGGCGGCGGCGACGGCGACGGCGACGGTGGCGAGGCCTGAAGAGCGGGTACGGCGGCGCCAGGCGACGGACAGCCCTCCACTCCGGCCTGTGATAGCATGATGGGTGGGTGCGACGACGGCGCTGCTGGACTTGTCGCGTTTCGCGTCTGGTCCGCCAGTGGTGACGTGCCCGTGCCGGGCACAAAGACGCTACGTTATCCCGGTGGTGATTGCGTGTGGCCTCCGCACAGGGAAGTCGTGTGAATAGGTGCACAGTGTATAATAGCTGTTGAAGTGAACAGTGAACAGGATGCTGTTAAACCATGTCACGAGTAGTGTGTGGTGCCCGATTTCTGATCGAGTGCGGTTGCTGTGGCTTCTGGGCACTCAGCTCTGCTAACAGTAACAGCTGCATGCGATAAGTTTACCGAGTGAGCTCTTCACCAACATGGACACGTCCGTTTTCCCTTCCAGACGTTGTCAGAGGTTCGGCGGCTTGTTGCCGAGCCGTGAGGTGTTGCGCGCTCGTGGAGCCCTGCTGTCTGGCAGGGCGCGCAGTGGGGGCTGCCCCGTAGGCCAGCCGGGCGGCTCCAGTCCATAGGCGCCGACGTCGGGGGGGGGGGGGGGGGGGCCGTTGCGTCGTCGGCCGACCGTGTGACCGTCTGACTGAGCTCGCGCGGTACTGGCCGCCCCGCGCCGCCGGCGCTGATCTGGTGAGCACGCGAATCTAGAGGCGGACGTATTTTCATACCCTGCGCTGCCACGCGCCTACTCCATACGGCGCCGATGTACAGAGGAGAAGGGGTAGGGCGGGGGGGGGGGGGGGGAGACGCGGTCGGGCGGTGGCGGCGCGCCGGCGGGAACAGTGTTCAGATGAAGTCCCCGAGGGCGCCGCTCGCCAGTCCCGGCGATTGACGCGGACCCGCGCGCCGCCGCTCCGCTCAGAGGCGGGGCGGGGTGGACTCGGCCGACTCGGACTCGGACGCGACGGGCAGTGTCTGGTCTCGATGTGAGCGGTCCGAGGTTGTTGAAGACGTCACCTGCGGTGCCAGGTCTGGCGGCAGCTCGGCGGGGTGCGCTGTCGGACGTGGCTCGGGCAGTGCTGCCCGCTCCCGCCCCCGCGCTCAGCAGCGAGGCGCCGCGTTCAGAGGGTGGGATATGGCTGTGGTGGAACCTGTACGAACTGGGAGAGGCGGCACCGTTGCTTTACTATACTAATGTACATCCGGGGTATAACCTAATAAACCATGTACCATAGTCGGTTGTGTAGCGAAACGGTCCCTAGGCTGTGTGGTTCATTGGTTACCAGCGGGGTTCAGGACTTCAGAACGGGTCTAACCAAATAAACATTGCATGATAACCCAGCGTATAGCGCAATGCGCGCGCGGCCTGGCTCGTTGGCAACCAGAGGAGTTCAGGCTTTCTGAGCGCGAGACCTGAGCTTGGAGGGGAGAACATCATCAGAACATCAGAGCACAACCGATAACCAAAAGAGCATGCGTTGTTTTTCCCGGGAACATGAGAGAATGTACTTCCCAACCTCATTTTTTGAATACCTCGTTTCACACGTGGCCATCAGCGCCAGGTCGGATGCTGCACCGTCGTACAGCTGAGAGCACCGCGGCGTGTTGGCTCGTGCGCTCCTCGAGCGGCGACACATGTCCTCGCAGGGGAGCTGGCGTGGCGTCGGGCACACCAGCGCATGGTAGACGTGGAGGTTCCCGTCCCAAAAGCCGTCCTCGAATGGATTATCAGTGACGGCTGGGTGGCCAATGTTAAGAGTCGCGCTGGTAGGAGCCGGCGTGAAGAAGCATGAAAAGAAAACGTTCCGTGAAAATGCCCGTCGAGCTGTACTTGCCGAGCTGGGTTGGCTTTCATCAAGATCGGGGCGTAGTATGGGTCACTCGTCGCCGGGATATGGCCGAGTGCCCTTAGGGGTGGGCCAGGGGTCAACGTCCGATAGATAGCTCAAAGCCTCGTCATGGAAGCACCGTGTCTGGAACGCGGCGCCACGTGTCTGCCACGGGTGTCAGCGTGCCAAGAAGTCGTACCAACTGATATGCAAAGGCCGCTTAGAACAATACATAGCCGGGACGTTGGCTATGAACGCATGAGCGGTTACCGAACCACGTGTCTGGGTCGGCGCCCATAACTGCTCGTATTCTCGTCAGCGCCGGTCCGGGCGGCCGGCGCCGCTGGGGGAGACCCGGCGCGGGCGCTAGTCGGTTTATTGACCCCGTCCGAGGGTCGCGGGCGACACTGCCAGGGCGGCGGCGGCGGCGACAAACGGCGCAGCGGGCCGCGCGGCCTCGCCGCTGCGGCGCGGCTGACGGTGAGTAGAAAACTATGAGTCGGTGCAGGCGGGGCCAGTTGGCACTGAGACGCTATTAGTGATTACAAAGGACTGTACACACCGGCGCAGGCGTCGACGCACGCGGCCGCGTCTCCTCTGTCTTTTCCGTCGCAACAGGCATCTTTAATTCACTACCTACGGCGCTATCCATTAAATACATCTACGTGTGATGGCATATGGCAACAAAGGCAGTCACAGGACGCACGCGCAAGCTCCAGCACAGTGAGGCGGTGAGGCGGCCGGCGTTGGCGCACTGTGTCCGCACCGCGCGCTTCCCGTTTCGCTTCGTCCCCCGCACACGCATTCCAGCAATGTTACTCGGCGCGCGGTGCCCGAGGGCAGGTGACGTCATCGGACGCGCTGTGACGTCACAGCATGTTTGGCCGCGAGCCGTAGTTGTTCGTCATCATGATGTTGGTGACGAAGTTGACGATGGCCGAGGCCGGCTGGTCCGAGTCGTATTCGGCGAACAGGTGGCACTGGTTGTTGCCAGTGGATGGGCCCTTCTTGGCCACGAAGCCGAAAATGCGCCTGCAATCGAGGGAGATGTTACCCAGCTGACTGGTTGCACGTCTCTTTCATGTAGAGTTCGATGAAAATTAAGCGCATCATTGATGCCACGCCATGTTTGCATGCCGGGTAACACGACGTTAGCCTGAGAGTGAACTACTGACGACTGCTTACCCGTCTTAGCTGGCCAAAACAAGCTCATTACCTAGAGCTCGACTATTTCTTTGCAAACATCATTTATGTATGGCGCAACAGGAGCATGTAATCTCACAGAAGATGTGTCGGCAGCAAGTCTTAGTTACACGACATTTGTGAACCCCTGTTTCCATGCGAACGGCCACCAGCCAGCTTCCATCATATTGCCCCACATTCCGCCGGACTTTCGAACGGGCCGACAAACAAGACGATCTGTCCGAAGGTCAGAGACCGCCGCCTCCCAGCCTCCGGCCCGCCCGGCGGCGGGCAGCTCACTCACAGCGAACCGAGTGGCTGCCCGTCGTCGCCGCGCAGGGTCCAGCGCCGGTCCTCCGGGTCCAGGCCGCAATGGGACACCAGGTTCGTGTTGTAGTGGCGCCTGCAGGCCGGCGACCGGTCAGTGTCACCGGGGCGCACGAACAGGGGCACACGGGCTGGACAGCGATGGTGTGACGGATGCCCGCCGAAACCGTCAGATTTCCAGCTCTGGGGCGTGAGACATCGTCAAACTTCCCATCATTGGAACCGATTTTACTCGTTCCTCTGATGGATGGTTGGTTGCTTATGAATAATGTCCTTGACGCACGGTCAACACGGCCATCAGGCAGGTCCAGCAAGGGTCACCCAGTGGTGCTCCACATAACCACAACATCCAGCTCTGCTTGACGACGGTCGCTTCTGTCCAGCGCGGCCGGCCGCCCCATCTCCGCCCAGCGCGCCAGCGTCCCACCTCTGTCCAGCGCGGCCGGCCGCCCCATCTCTGCCCAGCGCGCCGGCACCCCATCTCTGCCAAGCGCGCCGGCGACCCACCTCTGCCAAGCGCGCCGGCGACCCCACCTCCGCCCAGCACGGTCGGCCGCCCCACATCCGCCCGGCACGGTCAACCGTCCCACCTCTGCCGGCGCGCCGGCGCCCCACCCCTGCCCAGTGCGCCGACCGCCCCACTTCTGCCCAGCACAGCCGGCGCCCGGCCTAAACCCAGCGCGTTGGCGTGCCACTCCCGCGCGGCTAATCACCTGAAGAACTGCTTGCGTTGGCTGTCTGTGAGCGTGATGCCCTGGTTGGAGACCTTGAAGTGGACCACCACGCCCTCCGGCTGCGGCTGTTGCTGGCGGAACAGGTCGGTGACGGCGCGGCGCACCGCCTGCGGCCCGGTCAGCGCCTCCGTGTCACGCGAGTACAGGTACAACACGCTGCAGGCTGGAACGGAACAGGTGCAGACGCCGTCACACAGCGGCACAGGCTGAGGCCACTTCCAGCTGAGGCCTGCAGACTGAAGTGGGGAGGGATATGTCAAAGCGTGGGTGCACCACGTAGGTCAAAAACGTCATCTACAAAAGAGATCAGCACAGCAGCAATAAGTCGTAAAAAGACAATACATCTTAATATATATATATATATATATATATATATATATATATATATATATATATATATATTATGCATGATAAGTAAACATACCTATACGCATGGGCAAGGGGTAACATCGTGGTCGAGGGGTCGAGACGTCAAGGAGTCAAGTCAAGGCAGCGACCCGGCAGGGGACCGTACCGCCGGGCCGATGGAGGCGCCTACTCCCTCCTCTCTCTCCCGTCACCCCCGGTCCTCACCGGCGCCCGTGTCGAGGAGATCCCGGTGCTTGGCGTGCACGGCCGGCGGCGCGTCGGTGACGTCGCCGGCGGCTAGCTCCGTCTCGGGCAGCGCCAGTTTGGTGGGCAGCGCCAGTGGCGTGACGCTGTGCTGGTACACCAGCGCCGACAGCGTGCCGAACGTCGGCTCGTTCGGGCAGCCCTTGAGCCGCACGCCCTTGCTGGTGGTCTCGATGAGGAAGTGGCGCACCAGCTCGCTGGAGGCGTCGCCGCCGCGCGCCGCCACGTTCGCCGGCGGCGTGTCCACCTTCAGCGCCAGGCCGAACGCGCCCGGGAACGAGTTGGAGTCGCGGATGACGAACGAGCCGGCCGGCTTGTCGCGCAGCAGGGTGACGGCTGCGCGGCAGAGGGGCGCGTCAGGGGGACGGCTGCGCGGCAGAGGGGCGCGTCAGGGCCGCGGCCGCTCGGACGCGCCAGGGACGCGCAGGCGCAGCACGCGCCGGCGCAGGCATCGCCGCACGCAGTATACTGTTAGAGGAACGTAGGGGAGACGGCAGCGATTCGCCACACAACTGCAGGACTTCTGTCGAGAATAACGTGTCTCAGAGGATCAGAAGGAGGGGAAGGGGATATGAAAACATGGCATGTGTTGGTTTGAACTTGTCTGACTGACAACTTTGACGCATAATTCTCCACTCTAATCTCCGACAATAACTGTTTCCCTTGACCTGATTTCATATCATGTCATCGAGTCTTCGACTTTAAGTGTAGGGGTATGACACAAGCGCCATAAATTTACTGGTATACATATTGAGCAATTTATGCAAAAATTCAGGAGCATTCAATGTGCCAATTTAACTATATTTGACCGCAAATTTGGGCACAGGAGCCAAACCAAATGCTCGGATCTAGACTTTGCCTAGTCTCAACGTTATTGTCACAGTTATCGCAGGATTCAAGACTTAAGTCCACGCAAACGCGGCGGCGCCACCAGCACCGACGAGACGGACGAGGCTGTCTGCGCCGCTCACCTTGCTCGCGACTGATGGCCGGCTTGTACCACCACTTGCTGATGTCCTTGACGAAGTGGGGGTGCGCCGAGATGACCTCGGTGTCGGAGCTGACCGACGAGCGGCGGCTGTGACCCTGGTACGCCGACGGCGACGACTCGAACGACGTGGTCGTCTCGAAGTGCACCTGCTGGCCGCCCGGCGAGGGCGAGCGCTCCCTGTCGGCACGACGCGCTCGTCAGACGGCGGCAGCGGCGCGCCGGCGCGGAGGAAGCGACAGCGGGCCACACGAGCGCAGGCCGAAGCCGAGCCAACGTTGCAACCGAGACAACGGGTCCTCGGTTATGACTAACAGACACACGTATATTTATAAAGTGGGTTGACTTCTCTATTGAGAAAAGTCTACATAGAGATGAGCATCTACGACGGACCCGCGACTCTACTTCACACGTCCCCCTACGCGACAAGCGTAGCGACATGGAGCATCATCTGCCGTCCCACCTGAACAAAACACGCCGCGCCGTACCGCGGCTGGGCGTCTCAATCGTCAGCCTTCCATTGCCAAGCGCACAGGAGACAGTTGTGCGACACGACAAACACAACCATCAAATGTCCAGAGCGTCCACGGCAAATACTGTGAGGCAAATGCTGGGCGTGCAGCGGGACGATTTCATCAAAACCTCTGGTCACACTGAGAGGAGAGCAAGGCCATTGGTCGGCACGGGAACGCCGTTCATGTGAAGAGCTCGTACCTTGTCATCCGTGGCCATGCTGCCAAATTACGCAATGTTCCCATACCAGTGACGAGTAAAGAACGGACGGCAGCGGCTACAAGACTCGTGAAAGGAACTGCGCTAGGTTTCCCACAAAAGGGAAACGCCAATCAAAACAAAACTCGGGAGCAGATACAAACACAAGCAAACTTTTCACAGCTGCTCGCGTCATGACAGTGAGTTTTGAGGGGCGGGGGTCGTGAGGAATCAGTCACCCATAGCATCCATCAGGCCACACCCACGATTAGTATTTCATGAACGCCTTAGGGTGAAGTCGAAATTCAGGCAACCAACACGCGCAGAAATGTGCGTTGCAAAAAAGGCCTGCTTTATGCCACTTCAGCAAATGCTAAGTGGGAAAACAGCAGGTTTGGTCCCGAAAGATATCAATGTGGACACAACTCCGCTCGTACCCTAGCAACGCGACACAGTCATCCGTTGACTTTCACGTTAGTCTTCTGCTCCCTGCAGAAGACTTGTAGCGTGCATGTGCATAGAAGAACTGTCCGACACGCAACTACATCCAGTAATTAACAAACGTCTAGCTCGGACATCGTGCACTATCCTTGAACAACGACGATCGACACAGAAGAGACTCGGTGAAATTCATCTAGGCTGATCTCCATCAGGCTTTGGAGGCAGGTCAAGCACTGAGGCAACAAGGATGTGCAGGCGGTAGCGCGACGAGGTGCTTTAACACAGGAACATGCTCCGCGGGCGGCATCCAGCTTAATCGTGTCACGTGGTGCCAGCCGCGGGAGCGCAGGCGTGCTCCGTGCAGCCCCCGCCACGAGCGGCAGCGCAGCAGCGTCGAGCTGCGGTCTCAGTTTACGCCGGACGGCCGCCGGCCGCGTCCCAGCCGCTCGCTCGGCACCTCCGCGCGGCCGGCCCGGACCGCGGCGCATGCGAGCCTTACGGCCGGGCCGCGCCGACAGCGGCTGACCGCGGCGCGCGGGACGAGCCGGCGCGGCCGGCAGCCCGGGCCCGGGTGCCTTTAGGCGTGCAGATGGCGCTGCAGGCGCCGCACCTACCTGGGCGCCACGCCGCCGCCCGCCGTTCTCGTGTACGTTTTTGTCGTTTGGGTCACGGTCAGAAGTTTTCTACAGGCACAAGAGTGCATGGTCTGTTCAGGGGCTAGTCGCGCACCAGCCGAGGCGGTCAAGGCGTGCCAGACCATTTCGTCGGGAATGAGTAAGCCGTTGGTACGATCGCGATCTGGGTTAGGCATTAGCAACGACTGTTGGCATTAGCGGCGGTTGCCTTGACACGTGGGCTTCGCTGACGGACGGCAAAAGTGTTACGGAAGCGGCTAATGAGTTGCAGCAGCGGTTCTGGGCATAAATGTGTTAAGACATCTGGCTGTCATTGGCTATATACATTTTTTGAACAGATTCCCACTAAAAAAGACACGACTTAAAATAAAAAAGATAACAAATAAAGCAATGCTTTCGAAGGTTTACTCAGAGTTACGGAAACAATATTACTGAACAAAAATGCATATTTTCTCCGCGGCAACATATAACCCGGAAGACAAAATTAAGGTAGCGGTGGCCCAGCGTTAGCGACAGCCAGATCGCTAAACAGCCCAACATCTACAGATCATTTGTAACCCACTGAATGACTGACTATCGCACGAGAATCGTAGAAGTGCAAAGATACTATCATGTTCATCTCAGAGAAGAATAACCCATCACAAGAGGACCAATATTCAATGTCAAAGCACGTTCAAGCAAAACCATTCACTCCCGGGCGTTCCGTTCGTGGCCAACTTAGGCCTGCCAGCAATAATCCGCGCCAGACACCGACGGCTCGACCGGCGCGCCATCTGTCGGGTGATACCGGAAGCTGGCGTCGACCGTGCTCACCTCTGACTGGTGGGACTCTTGGGCGGCAGCGTCTGGTTCTGGTAGGGTGTCTTCGGCGGGTTGGGGAACGCCGGCGTCTCCGGCCTCGGCTCAGGAGGATCCCTCACCTGCAAGGCCAGCACTCCCTGAGCGCCGCCGTCTCACAGCGGCGGACCGTCGCCCCGCGACCACACAGCACGCACGAGCCGGAAATGAGGACCACGCCCCGCCCCTCCCCCAGGCAGACCATGCACCGGCAGTACAGTCCTCAGGCAGAAAACGGAAACAGATGTGAGGGGAGGGCAAGTTTAACGCTGTGCTCATAATAATATGTGGGTTAGTCTGGTTTCGCCGGCATGTGTCCTCATCCACACTCATATATGTGCATATATATATATATATATATATATATATATATATATATATATATATTAAGGGCTTAGTGCATTATCACATGTGAGTTTTGCGAGGATGACAACAGCATGCATCATTCACACCAAATGTTGAGCCGTCTCCTTAATCATGTACACCGAGCCGTCTCTGTCCTGTACACCGCATCCTGCGTTCTACTTATGCTTCAGCAGCACACAGTGGCAACGCACACATCTGAAAACATGCCAGCCAGTTCGGCAGTGTAATGCAGCAGTCCAGCTTTATCCACAGCCAACCGACACACTGCAGCGGAACATCACCGACCCGCTCCCGCACCAGGCATGCGTGAATGTCGGAAAACCCCGCGTCAAGCCCCGCCCCGCTCAAACCCCGCGTCAAGCCCCGCCCCGCTCTCACCTTGGCTGCGTGAGGTTTGCGTGAGTTAACGACCATCAACCGGTATGTTAGTTCTTCTAGTTTAGTGAGCTGAAAATAGAAGGGTGGACGTGCAGTTTAATGGCGAGCGATCCCGGTGGCGGCTGGCAAAACAGCAAGCTCACGGCATGGTGACGTCATAGCCAGCCGCGCGCACCGCCCGCCGGCTACCAAAAGCGGAGGCATGAGACATTCCCAGGAGGTTCGCGCACTCGACGAGGTTTGCACTGAAATCACGTGGCGCTGGCCACGTGGTGGTTCTCACTCGGAGGCGCCTCGTCGGCGAGCGAACACTCCTGAGAATGTTCTCCGTGCGAGGGCGGTGCAATGCGCTCGGTGGTTGTGCGCCACGGAGGTCTCCGTGTGGTTGTGCACTCGGTGGTTGTGCGCCACGGGGTCTCCGTGTCGGGGCTGGGGTCATCAGGGTCCGCTACACTATGCGCCACCGACGCGGCGGGACCGGCGGCGTCAGTCCCGGCCGTGTTAGTGGGACCCCGCGGGCCGGTGGGTCCTCCCACCGACGCGGGCCCGGCCCGGCCGCGGCACGACCCGCCGCCGGCGGCCGGACGGTAGTCACCGACGGGGCAGCTACAGACGACAACACGGGGGCACTGCAGGTGCGCGGCAGACACAGCGCCGACCTTACCCACACCCCGCTGCCTTTATACTTCCACGGGCTGTCGGGCCTGTCCGGGTTAACCAGGGCGTCAATCTCATCGTCTGTCTGTGGGACGGCGGCAGATCAGCCGGGGCGCTGGCGCACCCGCCCGTCGGCACCGCTCCCTCGCCCCCTTCCTCCCCCCGCAGACACGGCCGCACTTGACATCCGCCCCCCCCCCTCTCGCTTCTGTTACGCCGGCGCAGGGCAGCATGCCTATCGGGGCCTCATCGGTAGCTGCGTCTCGCTGGCGGCGCTGCGTGCCTCGGGGACAAACGCTGATACCGCCACGAGATCGGCCGACCGCCAGGTCGGACGCGCGCGGCGACATTGGCAGCGGGGCTGCCGCGGGCACCGACGGCGGGTCTGACAGGGGACGGCCAAGGTCGGCTGGCGTCAGCAGTACCCACCGAGCGAGGCTCGTCGAGCGAGAACCGCACCGTCGGCCGCGACACCTCCACTCTCATGGTCACGTCTCCGTCGCTCCCGACGAACGCGGATAAACGGCGCCGGCGCGCGGGCGCGGACGCCGGCACGGCTGATAAGCCTCGAACGGGGAGTACACGGGGAGTCCAGCGGGGAGTCCGGCGGGGAGTACGCGCGTTCGAGAGCTCCTAACCCGGTCCGAGCGAGTTCCGCGATCCGGGCTACACTCAGCACTATCTGAACCGGCTCGTCTCTCGCGCCGCCCCCTGCTCCGAACGGCGCGGCCGCCGCCGGAGCTCCACGCCACCACCTGTCGGCCGCGCGCCGGCGCCCGAGTCACTGGCCGCGTCGCCGCCGGCCGCCGCAGCCGCCCTGGCAGCCGACTGTGCGCGCGCGACGGGACCAGGCGCCGCCGGCACCGCCACCGGGCGGGGCGGGGCGGGGTCCGCAGCCGCCGACGCTCGTCGGACCAGCGGCGCCCCTCGGCGGCGCGCGGGACGTGACCAGGCGCCGCCGGCACCGCCACCGGGCGGGGCGGGGCGGGGTCCGCAGGCGCCGACGCTCGTCGGACCAGCGGCGCCCCTCGGCGGCGCGCGAGACGCGGCGGAGAGCCGGCGGAGCTCGCCAGTGACGACTGATCTGCCGCGACTGCGATCGACCTGATCGTCGATCGCGGGTGATCTTAACCCATGATAAACTACCCATTACCAGCAATTTGTAATATTTAAAAAGGCGTAAATAAAAAAGGCGTGAAGCACGCAAATCTTTAGTCTTAAGAACAAATCACGGATATCATGTCTTAAAAGATGACGGGCTGGATCGGATCCCTCACCCCGTCGACCAACCACCTCTAAGTGTCATGACCTGAAGCGAGACTGGCGCTGGGTTCTCTGTGCGTGTCCCCCCCCCCCTCTTCCCCTCATTGGTACATAGCATGGCGACATCATCCCATTACCAAGTGGCAAGCGCAGCGTCAAGCATCACGGCAACGGCGCAGCATCGAACAAAACGAGACCGTTTATGCGCGCGCAGGCTTGGTTTAAGGAGGCTCAGCTTCGTATGCGTGTGCGTTTGTGCAGCATGCAACCAAACACTGCGATAACACAACACGTCAGAGAGCGTACGCTCTACACACTCTATTTACAGTGACTAAGGTGACAACTTACACCACTTTGGCCATTCACGATGGTGAGAAGTCCATCTCGGTCGTGAACGGGGGTGGAGGAATATTGACTGTACTGAGTCGTATTAATCAGGTGCTGAAAGAGACGTTACGGAGGGTCAGAGAGACGTTACGGAGGGTCAGGACGCAGGCAGACAGGCCACCCCGTCACATGCCGCACCTGGTGTACGCTAGGCTGCGTTTTATGGGCACAAACCAACCAGGACAGTGGATGTCTGTTTCGTAGGAGGCCACTGTCCTAAAAATCAAACGCCTTCATCTCGTCACGCTGGGTAACTCAGCTCCACGACATCCTGCTGTTACGAGCATGCAGAGATGCCATCGCGCTGCACAAAAGTGCACAGGGCACAAAAGTGCGTCAACAAGGTAACGTGCAGCACAGGGTCACACCCCGCACCAACTGAAACTACGCGCCGCTTCTCCCGCCACCCTGCACCCGTTGACCCGGGGGCCGGCCCCGGCCCCGGCCACGGACCCGGCCACAGGGCCCCAGCCCCGGCCCCTGGCCGGTGGACCAGAGCGGCCGTCAGAGCTCACCGTCAGGTCAGAGTCGCTGACCTTCCTCTGATCGGGCCTGACCACCTGCACGTGGGGCCGGTCGCGGTCGTAGGCCGTCTCCGAGCGGTGCCGGGTCAGCGGTCGCGCCGCGCTCGCCTGCTGCGTGTACCTGGCGGCACAGGCGGCGCCACCGTCGGCAACAGGACCCCGCGCGCGACGTGCGACGTCAAGCGTCACAATACTATCGGGCGTGACGAGGGCCGGCGCACTCTGAATTGGCCTGTATACCTACGCCGCGTCCCGAGACGTCAGTAAGCGGCTTCAGCGGGCTCCAATCCGCTGAAAACAAGCCGACACGTAGTCGAGGAACGAAGCTAAAATAATAGCAGGGTTTGTCCATGTTGAGGAATGAAAGGAAAAGGAATACAATCATCACATGACAAGGTAACAGTTCGGATGGACATAGCAGACATTAGGGCATACCCCAAAGCCCGCGTTGGCTCCAACTGATCACACAGGGCAACACAGCCGACAACTGGGAGGGGGGGGGGGGGGGGAGAGGGGCTCCCGCACACCTCACACCGAAACCGAAACCAGCGCGGATTCAGCCGGTCCACTCCCAATACAGCCGACTGTTTCTACAGGCGAGACCTTTGCCCGAGGCCAACTCAAACAGGGCGATATATACGGGCTCCGCACCGCTCTTCAGGGGCCAATGCAAACACGCATGAAAATCCGGTCGGGTCGCCTCCCCCGCGGCTTGGCGGCGAATTCAAAACAGACGGGTCGATTCATCACGCGGCCGCCGCCTGCGGAACAGCTGAGGCATGGCGTCTGTCATCGGCTTGTAAAACAGGGCGCGAGGTGGAGGCGCGCGCGCAGCAGATGTGTAAGGGACCACGGGTAGACTCACAAGCCGCTTGCAGCGAAAAACAGAAGCAAATCCCCTTAATGTCTTTTCTGCCTTCTCTGGGTCGTTCTGTTGTACGCCACAGTAAGCTTGTTAGCAGGCGTAGGGTTGTTTGTGGGGGCTGGTATTCTTGGCCTCTGATATTAAAGCACGCACAGTGTGAATTTCGGCGCCCCCGGACACCCGTGTATCATGTTTCTGCCAAATCCCCTGGGGAACACGCAATTTTCTCCACAGGTCGCCTGGGTCGGCGTGTCTCGCCCCGTGTGCGTCTTTGACGGCTGAGGGGTCGGCCTCTCGTCTAGCGGCCCACCATCCAGCGCGCGCCGAGGGACGTCAGCACGCGGAAAGCACGCTTCTCCTTCCTCCTCAAATTCCAGCCACTGTTTAAGAGCCCCCGTGATCCTGAGTTTTCCTCTCACACACCTCCCTCCCTCCCCCAGTCCCGCTCTCCCTGCTCTCTCCCCCCCCCCCGTCCTCCGCCTTTACGACCGCCTGCCAGGCCGAAGGCGTCGTTCTGCCGCCGCCGCCCCCCGTCCTCCGCCGCTACGGCCGCCTGCCAGGCCGGCGCCGTCTCGCCGCCGCCGCCCCCCGTCCTCCGCCGTTACAGCCGCCTGCCGGGCCGGCACCGTCCCGCCGCCGCCTCCTCACCGGTGGGTGCTGACGCTGCGTTCTCGGCTGGCGGCGCGCGCCGGCAGCTGCGGCGAGACGGGCGCCGAGCTGCCGGACCGCGTGCCGCTCGTGTGCACGTGCAGCGGCGCCAGCTGCGCGGCCGGGCTCGTCTCCCGCGACGTGTCCGTCCAGAGCGTGGTGTCCGAGGTGTAGCCGTCCTCCTGGCCCTGGCGACGGCGCAGCTCGTGCAGCACGCGCGCCTCTTTCGGCGCCCGCTCGCTCCTGCGGGGCGCACGGTCAGAGAACGGTCACGGTCGAGGCGCGGTCAGGTCAGGTTAGGGTGGGACGGGGCAGCGTGGGCGGCGATCATAAAGGCCGACAACGGAACGGGAAGAGCGCCGCAGCCGGCGTCGCAGGCGATGAACCAGCTACGGTGATCATCGATGAGCTTGTCCTGGCTCCATAGGGTGTTTTACCCACACTTGAGACTATCATTAGAATCATTCACATTTACATGCTAACACCTGGCACCGAGGAGCCGCGGGAGGCAGCTCCGCCAGATAACACAAACGCTATAAGACGTGAATCAGCACAGTTGGCACCGAAACGCTTTTGCCCCAGAGTCGACATACGCGCAGGAAAAGGGTAGCGACTGAGGAGGCCGCTCGTCATGGTAGTTTAGCAATGACTAAATGATGTTGAAGAGGAACAAACTGCCTAAAGGAAGGTCCCTCTAGAAATGTTACTGCGGCCCGGGGCGCTGTAATCCAATACCAGGTGCCAACATTCGATATCGCTGCACACGTCATCGCCATCTCCCCCAGCCAGAGCTGTCTGTCGATTCAGAGATAGAGCCACAGCCTCGCTGGTCGCCGAAGCATATTCATACGCTGATCCCCGTGACTGAGCCAGGCTGCACCAGCCGTGAGCCGCACTAATACGACCCGACATAGCACGCAATGCTACGGGCAGCACGGCGAAGCGGCGGCGCCACACACCAGCCACAAGCCGCGTTCGCTCCTCACTCCTGCTGAACGTTCACCGCCGCCCGGGGAACCGCTCGGGCCCGCCTCCCCGAGCCGGCAACACTGGACCAACACTCGAGCTAGGCGTGAGTACGGCGGTGTTGACAGAGCGCGCGCGAGACGGCCGGCGCCGGCGCGAGCGCGGCGCCCGGCCTCGCCGTCCGTCCGCCGCATACCTGAGAGGCGCAGACCTGAGACAGGGAGACCTGAGAGTGGGAGACATGAGAGGGGGAGACCTGAGAGACGGAGACCTGAAAGATCGAGACCTGAGAGACGGAGACCTGAGAGACGGAGACCTGAGACGCACACTGACCTGAGCTGAGCCTGCTTCCGCTCCCGCAGCTTCTGCTGCTGCTTCTGCAGCCAGGTGACGTTGCCCGCCGAGGCGACGCCGTCCCTGCGGGAAGGAAACAGACCCGTCGTTAGACACAGCGCGGGGGCACGGATGCGGAGGAGAGGGGGGGGGGGGGGGGGCAACACAGGGTCGACGACGCACTACCGCCCACACTGCGAAGTCAAGACCACCCCACGACCTCCGGCCTGAAAACAATGTGTTGTCAAGGCGTGGTGACATCAGGTGACACAAATCACTGTGAGGCAACATGCAAGTACCGACCGAAGTCCTCTGTCTTCAGCTCTAGCGCGTGTGTGGGCATTACTGCAGGGTAAGCCATCACTCTGTGAAGAAACAATGCGTGGCGTGCAGGATAGGCGAACCGTCACCGAGCGGAAATCATGTGAGCAAAAATAAACTGCGATCGCAGAGAAGGCGAGGCGAGCACAAGCGCTCCTGCACGCGGTTCTCGTGTCACTAGGGACCGGAGCTATGCCGCACCACGGGAGCTATGGAATCCCGTTCGAGCAACGGGGACGGAACGTGATGTGGAACAGCGGACAGGCTCCACACGGCCTCGGTGCACGTGCGGCGCTGCAGGCGCGGCCCACGGCCGGCGCTCGGGTCCGACCAGCCGCGGTCGTGCGCCGGTGCCGGCCCGAGGTAAGGACGGGTCGCGGCCGCTCACCAGCTGCGGATCATGGCTGATCTCGGCGGTCCGCCCGGCGTCCGCCGCACCAACCGGAGGTCACCAGGCACCACTCGGCGCCGAGAGGGCCCCACCGCGCCGCTGGGGGCACCAGCGCGCCTCGAGCGGCCGCACTGGCGCCGGGCGCTCGCTCCAGCCAGGCCGCTGCCAGGAATAGCGGGCGGCGCCGCCGCAGGCCCGGCACAATCGGCGCCGCCGCTGCCTCCCCTCCCCTCCCCCCGCCGACAGGGCGGCGCCGTCGAGCTCGGCTCTACGCTGAGCTTCAATAAACTGTCGAATCCGGCGGCCGGGCGCCGGAGAGGCGCCAGCGGGCTGTCGATCTCAGGACTGGTGCTGAACGCCAGGCGTAATCGCCGCCGGGCCATCACGGGCCAATCAAAACGGCCGGTGACGAAAGCACGCAAACGTTCCGTCTCACTTCGGCTTATGTCAGAAGAACGGCAGACGATGCCACGCGGGAAGGTCGTTCATGAAAAGGTTGAATTTCGGAGCAAAATGGCCCAAGGGCTGTGAGTGGAACAGCGTTGCCAGACAGCAAACCCTGACGTCCACGGGGACGTTTCGAGACGGTTTTAAAAGGAAGTACTCCCGGCCGGGGCAGTCCCTGCGGTGGCCATTAAAGGGGCGTCTGTGATGAGAGATGAGATGAGATGAGATGTGATGAGAGATGAGAGACGTGTGTCTGTCTTTTGGAGGGATCCGCCGACGGTACTGACGTCTTCAGTATGAGCAGAGACACTCCAGCCCGCTGGCTGACTCGGATCGCCCGGGGCCGCCGTCGGACGGGGTGAGAGGTAACTGGCAGCCCATCGTACGCTGTCAGCCCCTAGGCCAGATGATGAGCGACCCCAATCTCTACAGAATATTCCAGATCATCCCAGAATAGCCCAGGCCGCCGGCGCCACAGGTGGCGCCACCACGGGCCGCTTTGATCGCCACTCACTCTGTGCATGAGCGCGGCGTCTGGCGCACGGTTCTGCGCGCGTGACGGGCCTGCCCCCCTCCCCCTCCTCCTCCGGCGCCAGCCGGTCCGTTCTGGCCTCACATCCGACTTGACCTGAGCTCTCACACGGCGGCGCGCTGAAACCGAGCGCTGTATCGTCTCAAACCTGCCGGGTGTCATGGCCGTGGTCCCTCACCGCGGACGTCCCGCCGCTTAAGCTCTTGTCTCCGCAGCGACGCGACAGGCGTCAGACCCGACGCTCCCTCCGACGTGAGCAGCCTTTCGCTCGGCGACGGCTCCGCAGCCGCGTCCGCCGTGCCCCGGGGCGGTGGCTCGGCGGCGCCAGTTTCGGCCAGCACTCTCGCTACATTGCCGGCGGCCGGGCTGGCAAACGGGCCGCGGGAGGCCGTTCTGCCAGTAACCGTGACTGTAAACTGTCTGTGGCGGCGCCGCAAACAGACGACTTGTTTACCACCGCGAAATGCGCCCCGCCGCAGGGACGAATTGCTTTGCGCATCAGAAAGCGGACAGCGCCCGGCTGAGCGATCGACGACAATGACGGACGCATTCCGACATCTGTCGGCAGCTACAGCTAACACAAATTACTCTATTAACCGCATTCCACGTTCGGCGTTGGCGACGTCGAGAGCGCCTCGTCTGATGAGGAGCGTGCTGCGAATGACAGCGCGTGGCTGGACCGTAACGGACGCATATTGGCTAATCTATTGACGCTGTGCAGACGCCGCTAGCAGACAGCGACGGCCGGCGGTGTCAACCGCTGGAGAGGGGGGGGGGGGGGGGGCGGTCGGAGGCGCCCCCAGCATCACCGCTCTCGACCGGAAACACAGCTCCACGCCGCCTCCACTAGGCTTCGTGTTATGTCATGAAAACTTAAGCAATGTCAACGAGCTAATGGAAGCTCGGTGTTCCACGTGGCATGGTCATTTGTCGTCGAACCGTGTAGGTCCTGGACGTATGGTAGGTGTCAGTCGGCTTGGCAGCGCGTGGAATAACATCCTCGACGCAATGTCGCCGCGAGTGCTTCGCAAGCAACGATTGGAGTAGGACGGCGGGGGCTCAGAAGTGCAGGACGCAAAGGCAGGGCAGACACTGCCAGTCAGCACCGACAGCCAGACACAAGAGGAGCGACCTAAGAGGAACGAGCGGCAGGCAGTCGGCTCCAGCGGGTTGCCAGAGCCCGTCTCGGCCGTCGGAGAGGGAGCCGGCGGCCCTGACAGCCGCCGTCGCCGGGCGACACCTCTCCCCACGCCAGCGCGCTGCCGACCCGGAGACAGGCCTTGGGCGGCCGGCGTGGGCGCGCCGCCAGTGGCGCGGCACTTGTTTTGCGCCCGACCGGAATATAAATAGGGCTCCCACGCCCGTGCTGGGGCGCCAACAACAGGCACGTGCACCAAGGAAAATAGCACAGAAGGTCAGGTGCGGCAAGGCGGGAGGGCGGCGGGGAGTGGACCGACCGTATTCTGCGGCGTGACACCAGCTGCCCGCCCGCGACCGCCGTCAACACGGCCAGCGGCGGCCGGAGCGTATTCAGTCGCCGCCGCCGCCGGAAACACAGCCGGCGGTCGGTCACGGCTCGACGGGAGCCAAGACAGAGACGAGGCGGACGGGGATGGGGTGGGCGTGACAGCGCGGTGGCTGCCTGGCTCTTCTGGGCGGAGCACGCCGCGCGCCGGCGGCGGCGCGCGCCCGAGGCTGACGCGCTCCTGGCACAGCTGACCACTGGAGCCGCCTGGCAGCGGCGACCAATCCATCAGAGGCGACGCCCGCCGGCGTCGACGCACCCTGACCGATGGGCCGTCGGCCGGCGGCGCTCGCGAGCGAGGGTGGCGACGCCTGGCGGCGCCGGCGTCCGACGCGCGCCGGCACGCGCCACACCCGCCGGAACGCCGGCACCGGCCGCCGTTACCACCGGCGACAGGATGATGGAGATCGACCGCGGCGCATTTGAATCCCGCTCCTGGGGTCCGCCGCTGAATTCGGATGCATGCCTGTGGTGGGCCCGCTTGGGGGCTGCGCGCCGACCAGCACCGAATAAGGCCGGCCGGAATGCTGGCGGCGCGCAGGACAGCGCTGACCGTCCGGCAGTGGCGCCTGCAGTCCGCGCTCCCTCGCTGGCGGAGCGGCCAGTGAGGGGCGCCGGTGGGTGGCCGAACGATCCGAGGCCCGTCCGCCAGCGGTCGGACGCGACGGACGGCCGCAGCCGCCGGACGGCATCGGCCTGGTTTGAGATCGGCGGCCGGCCGTGCGCCGCCGTCTCGTTTTGCCGGGACGAGGCAACGCAGCCGGGGGTGGCCCGCTCGGCCAGTCGACGGCTGCGACACGTTAGCTCCAGGTGCTCTGGACGCAGACCGTCGCGTGACAGCAGCCCCGAGGACCAGGTCCGTCGCGTGACGGCCGCTTCAGAAGGTCGGCCTTATATGACCAGCTTGGCGGACAAGCCAGCGACCAGCAGTTCGTGCGGAAACGGACGAGAGGGGCGTCCCGCGGCTCGTTCCTCCCTGCCGATCTCACTTAAAAACCGCCCAGCACGGCGCCGTGTGGGCGACGCCGCGGCGGCGCTTCAAGGCCGCGAGAAGCCCACGCAGATCGGCTCCGTCAGAGAGCGCGCAGTCCGCGTCCGCCCCCCCGCGCCGGCCAGCGCCTGTTTTAGCGCCTCTGACCAGCGGAGAAATCCGTGGCGGCGTGAGCGCTCGGCCCTCATTAAAATACCGCTATCGCGCGCGCGCGGCCTTGCCGCATCGGGCGGCCGCCCGGAGACCTGGCGACGTCACGGTGACGTCATCACGCGCGCCCCGACGGCGCGTGGAGACGGGCGGCGGCGCAGGTGGGCGGCCGCGCGCGAATGGGAGACGCCGGAGCGCCGTGGGAGTCCGGTAAATATGCGCGATCTGTGCGCCGAGCCGACACGGAGGCGTTAGCGTTGGTGTCCGGCGCTGGAGGGTCGGCTGCAGCCCCGGCCGGCGCTGCGGTCGGCTGCAGCCCTGCAGCTGGCGCCGCTGCAGCGGCCGGGCGCCGGGGGAGGACGGCAGCGGCTGCAGGGGCGACGCCCAGTGCGTCACCGGCCGCAGAGGCTGTGACGCGTCCGCTCCGAGCACGGCAGCGGGCGGCGCTCCGGACCGGGCATGGCGGGCGGCGTCTCGAAAGCGAGCGGCGATCACGAGTACCGCGTGGCGAACAGGGTAGCGTCACGCCACGCGTGGCGGCGCCCGCTGCCAGCCTTAGATCAGGAGTCACACCCGAGGCTTGCAAACTCTAGTACGCGAGACCGAGACGAGGCGAGACCGAGACAGGACCGAGACCGAGACGACGCGAGACCGAGACAAGACGAGACCGAGACAGGACCGAGACCGAGACGACGCGAGACCGAGGCAAGGCTGTCCGAGCGGCGGCAAAGACATGCAGAGGAGAGGGCACGATGAGAAGAGCAAGGCGCGACTTTTGAGAGGTCAGAGCCCAGCAGCAGGATCACCCATCGCCTCCAACTCAACCAATACCATGGCCGCGGCCCTGCCCTCCAACGCCCGCCTTCAACACAACGCCGATTGCGCCGCGCCCGCTGTGCCCTGGTGACGGCCTGGCCACGTCCCGTGTACCTGAGCGGCCAAGGCCGGCCCAGTATCTCCTCAGCACGTCTCGAGGCAGCCAGTGGCCTTGGCGGCGCGCACGAGGACCCGATAGCGGACCGGAACACGGCGCAGCCGGAGGTCGCCGGGGCCGGACCCTGAGGTCACGACGGCCACCTGCCGGCCGGACGCCGCCCTGACCCGCGCGCGGCGCGCGCTTCCGGGCCGCGGCACCGCGGCGCGCCGCCCGCGCGCGATCGCCGGCGCGCCGCGACGCCGGCGTCGACGCGCCGGGCGGAGCGGGTGCAGAGCGGCATCGACGCGCCGGGCGGAGCGGGCGCAGAGCGGCATCGACGCGCCGGGCAGAGCGGGTGCAAAACGGGTGCAGAGCGGCACCGACGCGCCAAGCAGAGCGGGTGTCGTTGTGAGCCCGGCTGAGGGCGCGGCTCAGATGATGTCACCCGACGCCGGAGAGCGGACGTGACGCGTGACGTCACACCGGCGGTGTGACGTCACGCGGGCGGAGCAGCGGGTGACGCGGCGGCCGAGTGACGTGGCGTGACCCGGCGGCGACCGAGGCACGTCCGGAGACGGCCGCGGTCGAGGCTGACGTCACGCCGGGGCCGCGCCGCGCCAGCCGGCCGGGCGGCTGCGGGCTGCAGGGCACGGCCAGGGCGGACGGGGGCGGGGCAGCCGGGAGCGTCCGCCGGCGCGGCGCGACAGCAGCCCGCTGGCGACGCGGGAGGCCACGCGGCACACGGTCCCGGCGTTCCCCGGAGAATCCGGCGCCGTATGGCGTCTCAGCTGTCGGCTGATGCTGGAGAAGGCCGACTGGATGCCGAAGCTGACGTGATTTGGGATCGTCATGGGCCAGTCTGACTTACCTTGAACCATCAATCGACCGCGATGGCTGGTGATCCCAAGAGGACACGGATAATCAGCCGGTCGCTGACGCCCCACTCAAGGACACGCAAAACACACGCGCACACACACACACACACACACACACACACACACCACACACACACACACACACACACACACACACACACCACACACACACACACACACACACACACACACACACACACACACACACACACACACATACACACACACAAACGCACAAGACCACGTTTCGAAGCTGATCGACCACACAAAACACTGCAGCGCCCATAGCAGCTTCTCTTCACTGGCAGCACCCCAGCCACGACTGGGATGAATATATGAGGTCGGTGACGGGACACGACAGGACAAGACAGGAATAACTTACCTGCGTCATCATATTCAAATGAGGCCCACCGATCACGCCGGTCACCAAAGGCGCCCGGCAAAACAGCATCAGTCAAGCGCCACGAAAGCAAACTCGGGCGGGGCAAGAACGATCCGAGGCAAGACAAAACACGACAGCAAAAACAAACCGGGCAATCGCACACTAAGCCAGTGCAAGACAACCCAAAGCACGCGTGAGGGAAAACAAAGCAACTCGTCATGAGCTGGGAACTGGAGGCCGGCCGCGACGCGACCCAGCCCGACCCAGCCCAACCAGAGCTCGAGACAAGCGCACCACCGCACCGAGCCAGCGCCGAGTACTCACGGCAAGTCCTCGATGACGAACTCGCGAATGGTCTCCTCCATCTTGGTGACGCCGGCCTGGCCGCCGTCCTCGTCGTCCACCATGTAGCGCTTGGTCGTCTCGACAATCTTGCGCGTCGGGTTCGGGCTGCACGGCACGTCGAACGACTGCGTGCTCACCGTCGTCATCGAGTTGGTGTTCTGGTCGTATGTGGTTACCGTCTTGGCGCTGGGGTCGTTCAGATTGATATCGATGTTGCGCGCCGGGGGCGGCGCGCGCCTGTACGGCTCCATCGCGCGGCTGGCCGCCGGCACCGCGGCCGGCGCCGGCGGCGACGGCTTGGTCGAGCGGATCGTGCTCTCCCAGTCGTAGGACCGGTTGGACTTCAGCGTGTCCGTGTTGTAGGACGTGTTGCTGCGCAGCGTGTCCGTGTTGTACGACTTCATGGTGTCGGTGTTGTAGGAGCGGTGCGACGGCAGCGTGTCCGAGTTGTAGGAGCGCTGCGAGCGCAGCGTGTCCGTCGCCGGCGCCTTGACGCCGCCACCGTTGAAGCTCCTGCCGTACGTCTCGGTCACGACCGACTTGCCGGAGGAGCCGTTGGTGTAGGTCTTCGGTAGGTCTTGTGTGTAGGTCTTGCGCGGCAGGCTGGGCGACGGCGGCGTCGGCGTCGGCTGCTTGGCGGCCGGCTGCGACGCGCCGCTCACGAGCAGTTTGCGCACGAGCCGCGGCGACTCGAGCTCGGGCCGGCGCTGCTCGGCGTCGGCGCGGCGCGGCGGCTCCAGCTCCGGTGACCTCTGGCGGGCCGGCGCGGCCGGACTCAGGCTGCGCCGCGCGCCCGACGCGCCGAAGCTGGCGTACGAGAACGGCTTGCTGTCGGCGCGCGCGTGGTACGGAATCTCCTCCTTGGCTTTGGCACTGAACGACTCACTGAACGTCGAGTCCGACTTGTAGCCGTTGTAGTGGACCATGCTGGCGGGTGGCGCCGGCTGCGGCGGCGACTGCGTGGAGCCGTAGCCGGAGCTGAAGCTGACGTCGACGACGTCTGGCGCACTGTGCGCCGCCGCGGCGCTGCGTCCGCGCACACTGGGCCTTGCACTGGGCGCCGGCGCGCTCGCCGCAAACGTTGGCGCCTGAATCGCGTCTATATCTGGCGCCGGAGTCTGGCACGGCCGCAGGTCGGGGATGTTGGAGCAGTTCTCCCGCAGCCCCTCAAGCACTGCGTCCAGCTGCGTCGCGTCCACCGACGATTGTTTTTTCACACGCGCGTTCGCTTCCACTGCGGTACGGAGGGCGGGTCGGGCAGGGGTGGCGGGGGAGGTCTCGGGCGCGGCCAGCGGGCTGCTATCACAGGGAGCAGAGCGGCCGGAGCTGCTCGAGTGCGGACCGGACGGCGAGTGACTGCTGCCGCCGCTCAGACGTTCGCGGCCACTGCTCGATATGCCACTGTCCATAGACACCGTGTGCAGCTCATGGCTGTCGGCGGCGGCGGCGGCACTGGGCGGCTGGCTTCGCGGACTGCCCGTCGACGGCTTCTTGATGACGGTGGCGTACAGGGAGCCGTCCAGCGGGCCCCTCCGTGTGCGCCGGCCGCTCCGCCGCGTCTGAAACAGCCGCGCGCGCCCGGTGAGTGGCGTCCCGACCGGCCGTACATGGAGCACCGCCTCCCGCGGCCGCCAGCGCCCGCCCGCCGGCGGCGGCGGCGCCGCGCCGGGCCGCAGCTGATCACAAGCGCGACGATTTCGCCGCAGTCGCGTCACCTGGAGGCTTCGGGACAGCGGCAGACGCTCGGTTGGCCGGAAAACGACCCGCCACGGCCGCCGGGCGCGGCCGCCGCCCCGACCCCGCCCCGAAACGGGCGCCCCAGCCGACAGCGTCCGGTAAAAAATCGCGCCGCTCAAGGTCTTGAGAAATGTGGGGCTGGCAGCAGCTGACGGCGACGCGCCAATGCGATAAAGCGGCCGTCGATCGGCGCCGCCCGGCCCAGCCGCCATACACAGTGTTCAGCCGTCAAAGCAGGGGCTCGTCACCGCGCGGCGCCAGCCCATCTCAATCGCCGATGGGGCCCGGCGGCCGGCGCCGCGGCGACACGCGCCCGGGCCGGGCCGGGCCGGGACCGGTCCGGGCGGCGCAGCGCGGGCGGGCAGGCGTCAGCGCCGGCCGTGACAGCTGGCGGCGGGCCGGCCGGCCATCTGCCGGCCCACCGCGCCCCTGCAGCCGACGCCGGTGAAGAAATCGCCGCGCAAATCGGCCCAGTCGATGCCGTGACACAATTACCGAAGCTCGACTTTCTAACGAGAATCGCGGACTGGACGGCTGCCGGCCCGAGCCTGGTCGGCATTCCGGTGGGCGCGGCTGAACCCGCGTCATCCGCATTGGTTAGTCGCCAGCTGACGCCAAAACTACGGCTGACACATCTGACTGTGTTTCCCGGCTTGTGAGTGGCATACGCACATTCGTTCCGCTCCCGCCCACCCGACGCTGAGTGCGTACGCGCGCACGTGCGTCGGCGCACGCGTGGGACGCCGGCGAAAGTACAGCTGAGCGCGGCCGGACCGCATCGGCGCCAGCGCGGCGTGACTCGGCGTCTCTCGCCGTGAAATTATCGATGTTTGGCTCATCTAGGACTCTCCCCGCTCCGGGCGGCGAACAAAACGCTCCCGCGCCCTGTCTCATTGGACGCCGATCGCCTCCTCGCCGCCCGGTGCCGACGTGCGGAATCATTACGCCGGTAATTAACTGGGTAGGCGGTGCAGAGGCGGGCTGCTAAATGGGCTGCCGCGTGAGCCAAGCCTCATCAGAATCAATGGTGAGCGAGGGTCGAGCCACACCAGACTCCGCTCAAAGCATGTAGGTTTCTGTTGCCCTCTGTGGTTTCAGTGATTTTCGGTCAACTATTCTGGAGGCCCAGGCAGATGTTGAAGAGGTGGAGGGGGGGGGGGGGGGGGGGGGGGGGCACAGCTCCTCCAATGAGACATAACTGGCTCCATCCATGGGTCTGCACTGCAGTAGCGTGCCGAAAGAACTGAACACGCCCTAACGTACGGCATACCTGAGCATAACATGTTATCGTGGTGCAGATCACACCCGCCGAAGCAGTGTCAAGATCACCGCCGCAGGTGTGACGGGGACCAGACAGTGCTGGCAGAGGCTCGCAGCCCGAGCTGATGACAGCAGGCGGCGGCGGCGGCAGAGCCGGCCGTGACGCACCGGGCCGGGCCGGGCCGGCTGGTCGCGGAGGCCGGCAGCCGGTCACCAAGGCCGCGCGGCATCAGCCGTGTCGTCGCGACGCGGCCCGACCGGACAATGGTCCGCCACGTCCACCGGAGGTGGCCAGGGTGGGGATGAGGCGAAGGCAGCGGCCGGCTATCCCGCCGCCGTCAGGGCGCACTCTAGGAGGCCACTACCATAAAACGGCCACGACGTCATTATTATACTCACGTGGTCCGCGCGATCCGCCATTATACACCAGGCGCTTGCAAAATATTTACGACCGAAAATAGCTCCCATGGATGATACGGCAGTGGCTGTATATTTTGATGGTTGTTTATGATAACGGGATCCGAGCGCGATGCAGTTGCAAGGCGCGGGCTGGGCTGTCTTCTACCCGTCTATCTATCCGTCTTCGACGGCACCCGGTTTTACAACGATCTGCCGCAGGCGCCGAGCATGCTGCCATAAAACACTATCTGACTTTGACAACCGACCAGAACAGGGATATTAATTTGGAAGCTAGTGCCTCTGGCGGGAGCCATGGCGCAGTTGGTGGAACCCGTGCGTTAGCTCCTCGCAGCTCAAAGGGAAACAGTATCAACAGCCTCGATAATGTTCTCTCTTCACTCTTCAGCGACAACGAGGGCCGGTGGCTGCCAAAACCGCGCCAATCGACCGAGTTGGCGCGCTTTCACGTAGCAACGTGAACCCGTGATCGCATCATCTCTGCCTTTACGATATCGCCACACTCTGGCAGGATGCAAGGTTATACCTTTTCATTCTTACGAGGCGGTCAGCGAGTCGATTTACCTAGGATAATTACACTGTAAAAATGGTAGCCCCAGCTGAGTCAACAAAACTGCCGAGATCGGTGGCACGTGAATCATCGTCTTAAAACTTCTTAAAAAGTTATTGTGTTGTAACTAAACTACATCAGCCACCGAACGACTGCTAAAACGCATAGCTAGTGGTTTGCAACAAAAATTGGCGGACAGCTACACAAGAACGTCGATGCACTCGTCACACTCCTATCTACGACCGTATATAGCGCGTGGACATAGCACAAACCGTGTGTTTGGAAAATACGCTGTAATTGTGTACATTACAACCAGGCCATCCCGTGTCAGCCGGTCGCCATAACGTAATCAATCACTGATGCGCCATCGTGGGGGCCGCCAAGTCTTTCGTGCTTACTAATCCCTCCGGAATCTCAGCCCACAGCTGCATCGTCTCCAAATCGGACCGAACCGGAAAGGGATTTTCCAGCGGACGAATTCCACGTCACGATTACCAACAAAGTCGCCTGCGCGCGCACCGTCAGCCTGGAGCGACGCCGGCCATCTGCGGTGTTGCGCGCCGCCGGTGGCGCGGCCGGACGGGCCGGGGCGGGGCGTCCGACCAGTCACGTCATCACACCGCATGGGCCAGCGCCAAACATGGCCCGCTAATCGTGGCCGCAATCAGGGCCTCGCCGGCGCGTGCAGAGCGCGCCCCGCGGTCAGCGGGGCCGGCATGTCCGACACCGCAGGCGAGCCGGCCGGACGCCGCCGCCGCGTGACACCCGGCTCGCGCTTGGGCCCATACAGTGCGGTTGGGCGGGCGCCGCAGCCGCGTGACACCCGGCTCGCGCTTGGGCCCATACAGTGCGGTTGGGCGGGCGCCGCGGCCGCGTGACACCCGGCTCGCGCTGGGCCCGCATGGCGCGGCTGGGCGGCGCGGTCCTCGGAGACAGCCGTGGTCGCGTCTCGGCTCGAGCCGCCCACATGGCAGCGAGACGCAAGCGGGAGCCGGGCCGTGGCGGCTTTGCGAGCGATTGAAACCGACCGGACAATCTCATCTGGAGTTACATGGCCGCGGGGCAGACGGGAAGTCCGGGCGAAATGGAGCGGGTCAAGCTTGGAGCTGCCGCGTCCCGTCGTCACAAACAGCCGTGCAATGTCGCCACTCACCCACGCACGTAGCCGCCACCATGGCGCCTCGTCGACTCCGCGGGCCGCGTCGAGTCCCGACCACAGGGCAGGGCGAGCCGGCGACCGCTCGCGCTCGACTGACGCGTGAGCAGGGCCCAGCCTCCGGGCGCCGCCTCCCGGGATAAGCCACCGAGTCATCTCGCGATAGGCTTCCGGGACGGGACGGGACGGGACGCGGCCGCGTCATCGCGCGCTATAGTGGTCTCGGCGGACGGCGGTGGCTGAGATGCGGGTATTTTCGGCTGCCGGAGCACCACAAAGCGGGCTTCCCGGTATGCCCAGCAGGAGTACGATCTCGTCCACCCGCCAGCATCCAACTGATTCCTCTACTCGTTTGTTGGGTATTTGTTAAAGCTGTGCGCAAGACGTTTGCATTTTTTCGCCGAAACCTTCAGGATTGCCCTCGTGTCAGTCCCAAACTCACCCGCCACGACCAGCGCGACGGAAAGGCACCGGCCCAAATCGCCGCGTGGGCTCGGAGCACTCCGACCGGCACCTCCCTCCAGCAGAGGCTCCGGCGGTCCTCAGCCCCGCCCCTGACCAATCCGTCCGCGCTGTCCCGCACGGGCGACACCTGCGCGCCGCGTCGCGTGCCTCCGGTCGGCGAGGGTGGTCGGCGCGCGCCGCGTAGGGCGACGATCGTATCAGCTGACGGCCGCTGCAGGACAGCTGACCTCGGTCGGGACGGCTGGAGGGTGGGCGCCACCCCTGGCGCCCACGGCTCGGACGGCCGGCCGGACCTTGGCAGACCGGGCCGTACCGCGGAAGTCCGGCGAGTGATCACTGGGGTCAGGCGGGGAGGAGACGGCAGGCGCTGGCACGGGCGTCCATTTGTATTCCTTTATGGGGGTCCTGTCCTTTCCATGCAATGCTGGCTTGGACCCCCAATACTTTTGTCTGAAATATTACAAAAAGGTGGAGAAAAGCTGGCTTTCACAAAACGGCCACTCTTTTTCTGTATTTCTTTTTTTCGAAGCACGATCACCGTGCTGTTCAAATTATGCTAGTCATAAATGATGCAACAATTAATGATATGAATTGTTAAATTGTAGTTAAATTAAATTATCGTTAGATTGCAGCGACTTTCTCTCTTTACAACACGCGTCTTTATGCACAACCACTGGTTGCTGCAACCCGCACCTGTCTTTGACAGGTTACGACGCCAACATCCGCTGGAATTTCCTGAGGTATTTGCCGCCTTCTGTTTGCTGACATGGGACATTTAATACCACAACCACATTATCTCGGAACCTATAAACCTACTGAAAAAACAAATACCGCAGATCATGCGACCCCCAAAGCAGCTGATTTGTTGGCCTGTACGTAGTTAGGTCGCAGGTCAGGGCAAATGGTACTACACTTGTTTTTACGCGCTTGTATTCTAAATTGCAGATTTTTCAACTACAATAAGGCTTCACAATAACTACATTTATCCAGGATAACCATGCTGTCTGTTACATGTCTATTTGATAAACCTTTAGATGATGGAAGATGGATAATGCTTTTCCTCAAACGAGTTCGTGTGCTTTAACACACTGACGCTGAATCGTATTACGTAAGATACGGGAACGTGTATTACACCGTAACCCGCAAGCCGGGTGTTTTGGGGAGCTGGAACATGTGTGACTCTGGTCACGCCCGGCCAGCGAGAGTTTACGAGTGACATCACCCTCCAATCAGGACGTGATGTCTGCTTTATGTAACGAATGCAGCAAGCAGTTCATAAAACGCCTGCATGGTGTGATGTTTACCGACGATATTCATGGGGCTGCTCATGAAGCTCGCCTGGTCTGGGACGACCGGAAGACTTCACTTGCCAACCAAAAAACAGGCCCTGGAACGAACAGCCGCCGTGACTGCCTGGTTGTGACGTCACTGCGTGATGACATCTCCAATGAAGTCGTGACTCGGAACCACGACTCATCGACAAGCGGACGTCCTAATGCAACGTCGGAACGGCAAAAATCGGTATCCCGAGTTTTCTGCCAGAGCTCAGGTTGTTGAAACGTCCTTGCGACGGCACCTACCGCAACTCGAGCTTCCAAATCAAGTCACCACGAACTCGCGACGTCGCTGCATCTGATAATCGGACTGGAGCGCCGGGGTGGGGAACCCGGTCTTTAATCAAATTCCTTACATGCATGACACGCTTTCCAACGGCGCGTTTCCTGGCGCCAATGGCGATGGCCGTGACATGACGACCGCCAGGCCAGCGATTACCAAACATGACGCCATGCATTCCGGGGTGGCGCCACCACCGGGATGTGCAGGCAAATGCACATCAGGTCGCTGTTCCCATGCACACGGTCATCTGGCTTCTATCCCAAAAGTCATGATGCAAAATGCCATGAGACCACTCACATGGCGAAAACACAGGTGGAGGAGGATGAGGACGATGACGATGTTTAACGAGGCTGGGCTTCATAAAAATGTTCGTCACATCCCACTCCATAGACGAAGAAACGTCCCAGAAATCCAGGCTGAGCAACCAATTAAGAAACCAGCTCTTTCCATGCGTTGCCGTAAGGCCAAGGTTCAGTATTCTCGAAAAATAGGGTTGCCGTGTTCTTACGCCCAAGCCTCTTCCTAAATGCATAAAAACCCTAGTATGCGCCTCTTGGCTCCAACACGCGCAAAACCATGCGAATATAGATGTTTCGCACTGATCGCTCAGTTCGGGACCGATGTCACTGCAACACTTTAAGCGTGATCTAAGAACCTTCTATTCTTCGGGATACTGGGACCACTCCTTCGCTTGTGTTATAATACTAGGAGCACTAATCTGCGACGCTCGCATTATGGACCGACGTTAACGCACGCTTAAATAGGAATAAACGTCTCAGAAAATAACGGCACTGAGGACCCATGTCAAGCAAAATGTTAGCATGCATAGGTATTACAGCGTTAAGAACAGGCGGTCTGCAAAAAGCAAGATACCCGAGGAACAGCCGCTGCTCTCAGACATCTAATGCGAGGACTTTCTTGGGGAGTGTCCTTAAAAGCCTCGGCAACCCAGCGAGCAGACACCTAACGCACCCATCCTGGAGCTCGCGGGCCGCGACAGTACGGCTCCACCGCGGCGCACGACTCCGCTGACCCGGCGTGAGCTCGCGACGTCGCCTGCGGAGCCGGCCCAGACACATCACCCCGGGTCAGCGAACACCCCCGACTGACGGGCGTGTCAGCAGTCAGACATCTCCCTCGCTGGTGACGTCCGTGTCACGTGATCCGAGTCGACACTCAGGCGCCGGGCTCGCGCCGCTCGGGGCCCAAACAGAGCGGCTGGTCGGCCTCTGCGCGGACGCCGGCGGCAGCGTCGCAGCGCCGCGCGCGCCGCTCGGCGCCGGCACGTGCGTGACGGGCCGGCGCGGCTCTCACCGCCGGTCCGGCACGGCAGCTTCGGCCAGTCACGACCCTCCGCCCAGGTGCGTGGAGACGAATTACACGCATCGGGCGCAGACAAATAGCCCAAATAGCCATCTGTTTAATTCATGTATTTAAGCGGTACCCATGGTCATAATCGCATGTCGTCACTTGTTGAAGCGACACAAAGCACCCGAAAAAAGCCGCCTGCAAAACGAGGGTCGTAGAGCACCTGTGGTTAACATCGTGTCCATTTCAAAATTCAAATAGTCGCTTATGAAACCATGAAGCGGACCCACGAAGGTGCAGTCAATGTGCCAAAGCGTGATTTGTTATAAAACAGCACAACCCAAAGGCAAATTAGGCAAAGTAGTGAGCAGATCACCAAAGTAGGTGTCTGAAAGTAAGAGCACGTTTAAAATTGGCTTAGAGCAAAACGAGGGAAGGCACGTAGTTACTGCTAATGGTTATTTATCCACAGTATGCGAGCATCTATTGCCAACAGATTCGTGGACAAAGCGATAAACGATGCCTCCGCAAGACAGCATTTTCCGTAAGCCATACTGACTTTACAAGTTTCCAATCTGCATGTTTGCGGAAGATCGCGGTGTCTGCCCCAGACATCTGCGATATTTGCCTCTCTCATCCACAGAGACGAGGGATAACAGCCTGTCCATTCCCAAACAATATCCGTGTGCTGTGAAAACGTCGGCGTCGGCGTCGGCGTCGTCCTTGGAACCGCGACGACACACAAATCAGGTCAGAAAACAGAATTCAGGGCGTCAATCAATATCCTGCGTGCGGCGATGGTCCGATTACTTACCGGGGCGGTGACCGCGCGTCGCGCCTTTTACAGTGATGGCTGATGGCACCGAGCCCGAGTAATTGGACAGATAACAGACCCGCGGCCGTCCGGTGATTCAATGACGTCAGCTGCGTGGGTCGGCCAATTTGTGCGGACAAAGGAAAACACGCAATCGGTGCCCTGGGAAGCATTGCGCGGCGTTCAAGGTGAGGACATCGTTCCGGCCCCGAGGCATTTTACCGTCCATATTTGTACTGAGTTCATTAAGGCAATTGCGAATCTTGGGTTCGGTGGGAATTTAAAGAGAGTGGGCCTACCAAGAAAATTGTTTTTGCCAGCGAATGCGCTTTGCTACTGGAAGAGGTTTTGCGAAATGCATGATATGCAATTTTAACGATGAAATATTACAAAAACAAACATTACACAATATGCGATAACAGGATACTCTTGTTTTAATGGGTGGTTCGACCCAACAAATGCTTTTGAGAAGAATGCGTTTTCTCAACCAGATGGCCCCACCTGATGATGCTTTGACTCACAAATAAACTCGTTTTTAACAAACACATAGGTTTCTTTTCATAATGAGGATGCACGCGACCCTTTTTCGCGCAAAATTGCATGATGCAAATCACGGGTGGACTTTTAAATCTAAGATTTATTGTTGTAAGCGTGTCAGTTTGATTCTAAACACAGCGCCATGCTCGCTTTGTACAGTTCAACATAGTATTGCTGCATGGAAGTGGTCTCCTACCGCCGACGAAGTCAGGCCATTGAGGAGTATTTTTTTTGTACTTAGCATTGCGTGGGACGTTGAGGGGTATATTGCCTGCTTTTGGAACAAGCATTTTTTTGCCCGTTATGCAAGTATGATACCGTTTTGGGATGCGCCAAACAACAGCTGGACCAGAAATGAGTTTACAAAGGGTTTGCTGTTTGGTAGCTGCCCAACACAAACACCTAACATCAGGATATCTGGGAGGAAGCTGCAGTGATTCATCGAGCGAATGCAATCCCTTTCTTGGCCTTGCACGCGTAACCACAGTTTTGTGAAATCGGAAACCATAAATTGTCAAATCGCGGGCCGCATGACAGCCACAGGCTAGCCAAGCAAGCCAAGCGATATACGACCATAACTCCGACCCTAAACGCGGCATCCGTATCTGTAACGACCGCCGCGGCATTTTCCACCCAAGGTCGATGAGGTGCTTGCTCAACGGTGTGCGATACGCTGATGGCGTGACAGCACACACAGTATCCACGCCTCTTCGGCAAGCGCCTTCCTTTACGGTACGCGGGAGCTGCGCGCATTCGCGTGGCTTGTCAGGACCATCACAGAACAGTTGGAGCAGCTGCTACTTCATAAGCAGAGCGGTTGTTCTCCGGATTAAAACACATGCAGTGTAAAGACCTTTGTTTTAGGCAGCCGTGGCATTCCGCCAGCCGTCTAAGGCCGGGAGCTGCACGATCTAAAACGACCAGCAGCGCGCAATGTCTGGTATTAAGATACCCCGACGCGTCCGTCTCCGTTCATCCGGGAGACTTGACCACCTCGGTCAAAGCGGCGGCCGTTCGACGCTGCACCGTTCCGGCGACGCCCCCGGGACAGGTTTTCGGCGAAGATCAGCCGATGAACCGGCCGGCCCACGTGCTGCTCACACCTGTGCCTGAGAAGGCTGTCGCCACTGGATCTCGGAGGGGTCCTGTGACAAGTGGACGCGGATGCCGGGAGCATTTCGAGCCGAACACGAGCGCCCGGCCCCTGGAGATGCCGATCGGACACGGTGCGCGACTCCTGTCGGGAAAATGGCTGGCAGCTGCAGCCGCGCGGGGTCATGACGGCCGTGCCGCGGCGCCGTCCCCTCCCCAGCGAGACGCTCGCCGAGGCCACGCCCCTGCCGAGCGGCCGAGCGGAGCGGGACGGCCGGGCTGTGTACAACCCTCACAGCCGACATTGAGAGCAGGGGCCGGCGCGATGACGACATCCGCCGACAGCTGCGCACACGCACAGCCCCGCCGCCGTGGAGGGCGTCCCACGCACGGCACGGTACAGCACGGCACCAGGACCGTATGGCGCACCTCTCGGCGGGTCTCCGCCGCAGGATCGGTGCCCCTGACACCATCGCCGCCTCCCCGGCGGCCTAGCCCGGTCCCTGCCCCGCCGCCGCTACCTCCTCCCAGGCGGCCGCTGACGATCGGCGCGCGCGCCCGGCGGCCCGCCGTCCGGCCAGCCGCATGCAAATGAGCCGGCCACAGAGCGGCCCATGGGCGCCGTCGGCGCGGCGCCGGCCGCTGCACGCTGCGGAGGCAGCACGCGCAGGCGTATATGGCGCGCTGGCGCCGGCCGCACTGGCGCGACACGACGCTCTGGCGGCGGTGGCGGGCGCGCGCAGACCCCACGCCGCCGCCGGGGTCACAGCAGGAGGCGCATGACGCCGAATGGGCGCGGCGGGGCACAAGACACACACTTACTGTTGGCTAGACTTGGACGTGGTGGAAACTGGGAGGCGTTTACGCCGAGCTTGAAATTTATTTGCTGGCCGAAGCAAAACCGGAAATGAACGGGAAAAATAAGCAGGACCAAAACCGAACACTGAGGCGTATTCGCAGCACATCAAGAGGGTTATATTCTACGCGACGTGACGTCACGTCACAATTATGCTCTGTGTGACGTAAAACACGTTGTTTCATCACTCGTGGTCGGTCCTTGACACGCGAAATGACCCCCTTATAAATGAATCTGCTGTGTAATTTTTGTCTCACTTAAGATCGAGTCGCGGAAAAAGATTCTGCGCGTCCGGCAAAGATTTTACATGACGTCACGCTAGAATCGTTTTCGCCCAAGTCACTGTGAATACACCTAAGGTACACCCAGGTCAGGAGCGCACGAAACGGACACCCTGAATGCGGCGTGGGCACTGCGGAGGAGCGGCGCCAGGCGGGGCGCCGCCGAGCGAGGTCGCTCCTCGTCGGCCAGCTCGTCCGCCTGATACGCATCGGTGAGAGGCTGACAGGCGTCGGCGGCCTGCCCACGTCCGCCTGCGCCGCCGCGCCGCTCCGCCCGGCGTCGGAGCGCGTCCGGGCGGGCCCCAGCCGGGCACCTGGCGCTGTCAGGCAGCCGGCGCGGCGCGGCCGGGTCAGCGCGGCCGTCAGCCGCCGGCGGCCGGACTCCTTCCGCCCCCCCCCCCCCTCCCCTCTCACGGTCACCCCAGGGCACAGCTTCAAAGGTTCGGCGCGCGACCGCAGCACAGTGCTATCGCGTTTACCGACAATCCAGAAACAAAGAAGAGCTGAGCGAAGTTTCCGCCATGCATTTTCTTCAGGGACAAAAACCACGTCAAAAAACAAAATGAAACGAATAGACAGCAGTCTTTCCATTCCGAGACGAACATGACGCATCAGAAAAAGCAGGCTTCCACGTTGGCGTCAGCCACAAAAAAAAAAACCGACGCCTGCCGAAGCCCATCGCTTTGTCAGTCGGCACTCCGCAACCCACCGAGCCACATCGGCAAGTCGGCGACCGGGCGGGGGGGGGGGGGGGGCAGCCACCGACCGCTGGGCCTGTCGCAGCGCTCGCCGGCCGACGCCCACGACAGCGGCGCCACCGGACGGCCTGCAGACAACCGCACCGGCGCGCCCGCCATGATGATGACATAAATCTGCATTAATTGCGCCGGGCGGGCGCCGTAAAAGGAGGGCTGGCCGCCGCCTGCTGCCGGCACCGGAGGTTGGCGCCGCTCGCTGCCTGGGGTCAGCAGCAAGCCTCCGGGACCGCCGGTCGGCGCGGCCTATTTTGTGGAGTCGGCAGGGGGCCTCCGAGACCCGCCGGGCGATGCCACCCGCTGCCTGGAGTCGGGAGCGAGCTTTCGAGACCGCCAGCTCGCGCGGTCTACTCTGTGGAGTCAGAGCCTCCGGGACCGCAGGTCGGCGCCGCTTGCTTCCTGGAATCAGAAACGAGCCTTCGCGACCGCCAGCCGGCGCGGTCTACTCTGTGGGGTCAGGAGCGAGACTCCGGGACCGGCGGTCGATGCCGCCCGCTGCCTGGAGCCAGAAGCGAGCCTTCGAGACCGCTGGCTCGCGCGATTTACTGTGTGGAGTCAGGCGCGAGACTCCGGGACGCCCACCGGTGTCGCTTGCTCCCTGGAGTCAGGAGCGAGTCTCTGTTGGACCGACGCGAGATCCGACCGACCGACCGACTCGCACCGCGCCGCCAGGGAGATCGCACCGCGTTTAGATCACCGCACCGCCAGATAGATCGCACCGCCAGGTCAACTCTGTTTAAAGCCTAATGGCCTGGCTGTTAGTGTCGGGAATATCTCGGGTGGTGTAAACGTTTACACAGGAGCGCCGACCACTGTGATCTTCACAGTTTAGTCGCATAAGCTGACTGAGCTTATCCCGGTATGCCGCTAACTATCGATCTCTGACGTCTTTTCTACAGGTCGACAAGACGTGTAAACCACGACATGCCGATGATTCAGGACGCGATACTTTTGACCAGTCTTTTCACCGAACGTCGTGGGCGCATGGCCGAGTTCAAAATCATTGGAGGCGCCCGCGATACCCTCCCCTTGACGCCGCAACTGGTAAGCTCACGTCCCCACCAAGAAAAGCAGGATTCACTGTATGCTGCGCAGTACTCCGGGCTCACATACCTTTGGCCGAGTTTGGCACAGCCTACAGGGTTCGTTGGGATTATTCATCTCAACATACACAAGTCAGGCAAACAGAGCTGGATGGGCCAGTCCTGTCACTGAAGGAGCGGGGGTGGGGGGGGGGGGGGGGGGGCAGCATTGGTCACACGACCGGTAGCTGTAACTAGGTGGACCAGCCTCGGCTACACCTGTCACTGGGTGGACCGGCCTCGGCTACACCTGTCCCTGGGTGGACCAGCCTCGGCTACACCTGTCACTGGATGGACCGGCCCCGGCTACACCTGTCCCTGTGTGGACCGGCCCCGGCTACACCTGTCACTGGGTGGACCGGCCTCGGCTACACCTGCCACTGGGTGGACCGGCCTCGGCTACAACTGCCACTGGGTGGACCGGCCTCGGCTACACCTGCCACTGGGTGGACCGGCCTCGGTTACACCTGTCCCTGTGTGCACCAGCCTCGGCTACACCCGTCACTGGGTGGACCATCCTCAGCTATGCTTGTCCCTGGGTGGACCACCCTCGGCTACACCTGTCCCTGGGTGGACCAGCCTCGGCTACACCTGTCCATTGGTGGACCAGCCCGGGCCTCACGTCCCACGCCAGCGAGGCCGGCTGGACGTGCCGCCCGTCGGGCCTGTTTATCGCGCCGCTGCTGACGACAGGGGCGGCTCCCGCCGGCCGGCGAGCGAGCCGGCATGCACCCGGACCCCGCCCCGGCGCCGCCAGGGCGGAGCCACGCCTCCGCTGCATGGCTCCCGCCCAACCGAGCTTCCGCGGGCACCCGAGTGCCCATGGCGGTCCGGGCGCGCACGCCACTCTGGGCGACCTGGGCTTCAGCAGGAGGGTAACGGGACCACAGGTTACCTCCCTAACGAGGTGCCGGGAGGCAGCCGACTCTCAACTCTGGCACCCTCCATTAGCATCGCTAACGGTGTTACCAGGAGTTAATGGCTGGCTAGATGGTTGGCTTGCGTGCGAAGGAACGCGGCGGCTCGATACACTGCGTTGATTGTGATCCACTGGCCAAACGACGCTCGGGCGATGCAACATGCAACTGGTCGGTAAACGGTGCCTGCTGGAACAAAAGCACTCCGAACCAGCGCAGCAAATGGGCAAGCCTTCCCGTGCGACCTTCAGGCGAGGCCGACCAGTAAGTGGTCATCTTGCATGGCATTATAGAGCACTGAGTGGCGGGACGTGACAGTCCCCGGGCACCGGGCGTGAATGGATAACGAGAGTTCGTGATGACGCGAACGCCGCTGACGAAATCGTGATAGGTGGGGGCTCATTGAATGGTGAGAAAGCACTGGTGATAAGCGCCCGAGAAAGACAGGCACGCACGCCAGGCAGTTGGCTAATGACCTTAAGATACTAAACAAAGCCAGCAGCTCGGTCGACGGGTTCTTTCACCGCCTGCGCTCAATCAGCGGCATTCAGGCTAGATTCTTGCTCATGGCAAAGCGCAATGCTGGAATACGTGCGTCTTTCCGCGGTCATTTATTTGATTTTAAAAGTGGAGCGGGAGCCAGCAGTTTTCCACTTTAATTGCAGGCATTAATGCACCTTAAGTACAATACAATTAGCATGCGATATAAGCCCTAAGCACCGCTGACGGCGCCACTAAAGGTTAATGGTTGGTTAAGCGACTAGCTCACGCGCAAAAGAAGCGTGACGCCGTTGATTGCACGCCAGGCTGCCAGACGTAGGGCCCGTTGTGATACACAGGCCGACCGGCGCCAGAGGACGACGCCGGCGTGACCTCATCGGACATTAAAGCCTATTTTCAAAGACCGCGGTAGGCCCCTGCGCAGCTCTTGAGATACGCATACGTAGCGTGGGTTTTCGCGCGCATAACGTGCACAAATCAATAGCAAGAACTGCGACTGCGCCGCACGTCCGTGACGTCAAGAAAGTACGCAAACAATAATCTAGCAAATTGCGTCAACTCGCTCCACAGCCGCTTCGCTCCGCAATCGCAAATCGTGGGACGCTACAGCGCCAAAACCTTTCACACAAATCGCTCGCCCCTCGGACAAACGACTGCATGCGGCACATCTGTTCAGCTACAGCGGGCTCGACCTGACTACCGTGGCCGGCGTCGGTGAGCCATCGCGGCAGACGGCTGCGCCCCGAGGCGCCCCGGCGCGCCCCGCCCCGCCCCGTCCAGTCGTGCCCGGGGGTCTGCTAGGGTGCTGGGTGGACTCCAGCTACCGTCCCTGACCAGGGCTGTGGGGCTGTCAGTTGCATGGCAGCGGCCGCCGTCACCGCAGACTGCGCCGGCTCCGCTGCATACGGCAGCGCTGCTCCGGGGGAGACTGTCCGACGGCCGCCAGTTGCGATGGTGATGACAGCCAGCGATCACAAATGACAGCAGCGGCGGTTACGGCGAGTGGCGCTTGTCCCTCCATGCGAGCGCGCTTAAAAAGCAGATGCTAAACCTTCAATCGGACATGCGAACAACGGTACGCATTGATGTACGGCGAAAAGTATCGCTCCGACGATCAGGACAAACCTGAATTGAATGTGCGTACGTCGTGCAGCAATGACATATCATCATAGAGTTTCGGACTATCTTCACGCCATAAAAGGGGACCCCCGTCATATATGTGGCCGCCCTTCGATCCTGACAGTTATGAGACAAATGTGCGCATATGTCCCATAAGTCGTGACAATGATGAGACGCGGCGCTCGCAAATGTCAGTCGAGCCTGGCCATGCCGAGCCCCAGAGCGGTCGGCCGTTCAGGAAAGCCTTGCATCGCGGCCCTCCGCGGCCATCGCTGCGAGGGAGTGTAGCCAGCCATGAGAGACCCGACTGGGACACTGTGCTCCGGACGGCTTCCACAACGGCCAGGCGGGACCTCGAACAAGGACTTGCCGAATGGTTTTTATAACTGGGACAGAAAGAGCCATCACACCGGTGCAATCTGCCAGAATGCGTCACCACCTTCTACCTCGAAATACGCCACATTATCGCCATCCAGCTGCTACGCTCCAGTCATCTGAGAAATCCCGCGCGAGCGGCATTGACCTGGATGGAGGACCCGCGTCCGCCGACGCTGTGGCGTGTCACAGGCCGGCCTGACCCGCCGCTGGAGCCGACCTTCGGATGCGCGCCGGGAGCCACGCGTCTGTCTGACTCGGACCTCGTCTCTGGGCGCCTCGGTCGGCACACGCCGCGTCAGAGTGGGGTCCCCGACCGATGTGCCCAGGTCTACGCGTCACAAATCCTAGTCCGCGATATATAATATTATATATATATATATATATATATATATATATATATATATATATACATTCTTATTGCATGCTAATGTCGGTTTTAATGAAGCCACATATCACATACACACAAAAGCTTCCGCAGCAGCCGAAATGGATTAACATATGCAAATGTATGCTTCAAATGTCGCTGCACACACCCACTTCTCCCGAGTGGACGGCCGACTCCGCTGCACGCCCTTCCGGGCGCGGCCTGCATGTCTCGAGTGTCGCCCCACCCCACCCCCACGCTCTCCCCGTGTGATCGCCGGCTGCGTCGGCGTGGACGCCGCCACCGCACCTGTCTGGTCGAGCGCCGCCGGCGTAGAAGGCCTCGTAGCTGTTCCAGCGTTGACGGGGTCGGGGCGCGCGGTCGACGCGGAGCGGCGCCGCCGCCTGGTCCTGGCAACAGGCTCGACGCGAGAAGTGCAGCTCGACGCCGCCGTCCTCGGAAGCGCATGTCTGCGGCGGCGGGTCCACGAGGGTCAGCGGCGGCGCTCGTCAGGGCCGACGGACGCGGACGCGGGGCGGCAGCGGGGCGTGACACGACACCCCCGGCGAGCACGGCGAGCACGGCCCGCCGCACCGCGGCCGGAAGCGTTGCAGGCCGCCGGCCGACGAGTCCCCGGCTGGGCATCCGCCCGCCGCTCAGCGGCGGAAGCCGTCCATGGCCGGCTGACGGAACTCACGAGCCGGCCGTGCACGACCTGCGACCGTCACGGGCCGCGCCCACGGCCAATGTCGGGGCGCCCGGCTGGCGCGGACGCGCTCGTCGGGTGGGAGCGGCGCTGTTCTACCGGACGCACGGGCTGCACCCGCAGCCGTCCGGCGTCCGGCGTCCGGGGCAGGATGGACCGTGAGTCAGCGGCAGCCGCCGTCACCACAAAGGACATCATGGGAACGGGGCACAGCTGAACAGAACGGGGTCACACAGTAACAGAGCACAACCAAACAGATCAGAGATTCGCAGCAACGGAGCACGGATGAACATAACGGAGCTTCGCAGTAGAGAAGGCCGGCGGAGCAGGACATCGCAAGCAGTCATTCACGGGTCGGATACACAGCCTGTGGGACAGCGTGCCACCAGAAGACGGTAGGCTCTCGAACCGCAACAAAGCGGCATTCCAGCAGCCGGCCCATGCGACCGCAACGGCGGAACGCCTCCGCCAGCCGGGCACTGCTCGTGACCGGCCTCCCATTGCCCGGCCTCCGGCACCGCGGGCGCCGTCTGCCGCCAGCCGGACACACGGCCGCGGACGGCACAGGAGGGACGGACACTGTCGGCGCGGTCTGCCTCAGCCGACACACGGCCGCAGACGGCACAGGAGGGACGGACGCTGTCGGCGCGGTCTGCCTCCAGCCGACCACGGCCGCGGAAGGCACCGGGGGACGGACGCTGTCGGTGCGAACAGGCGGGACCAGCGGGCCGGGCCCAGGGCCGGCCGCTGACGGGGATTGCCCGGCGGCAGCCCGGCCGGCTCAAAAATGGTAGGGGAAATACCCGGTGCGACGGGGCTCGTGGTGACAGTGATACGAGGCAGGGGCTACCAAGGGCCACGTTAACGGTGGATTAGAAAGGTTGGAGCTGTGATGACCAACATAAATTTTTGTCATTGACATTTACAACACACGGCGCACCTGCGGCCGAACAGGGAGGAGATTACCAGAATGACCGAAATAGCAACGACAAACAGAAGGTAATGGAAACCCCTGAAACTTCCCCAAAGCGTTGGTTGCACATATTTCCTGTTTGTGCAGCCTCTTTCTGAACCTGCCTGCTGCCACCCATCACGGCATCTCGAACGATGAATAAATGTATTAGCAAACCTGATCGTGTGAGTGAGACCAGCAAACGTCCCTTTCTGCGCAGCCTTACCCTGTACTGCTGCTGCTATCCATCACTGCCTCTCGAAGAAGGCATCAATGTATCAGCAAGCCTGATCGTGCTGAGTAAGACTATCAACGGTGTGTTTTCACTTTCATGAGCCGTCGCTACCGGTCTCGTCAGTGTTTGTGTCTTTCTTGTAGCGCTTATCTTACCTTTGTGCCATGCAATGGGACTGGGATCAAACGCTACTGAGGCAGCCAAGTGATGGCATGATTCCTTGATAAATTGACTTGACTTAAAGCTTGCGAGCTCTTTCACGGTGCACTCAGTCTCAATATTAAACCTCTCTTCACAAGCTGCGTCGGCGCGCAATCAAGGCTGCTGTCCCAGATTCGTAGCCGAAATAGAAAAAACTCGAACGGCCCAGAGCCTCCACTTCGACTTCACTCAGCTGGGCGATAATGATGATGACCCGCTCTGAGGCGCCCGATCACGAGGCCGACCAAACTACCACTCTGTAGTTCCGCCAACAGCCGCTGAGCGGCGCCACGTACCGTCGCAGGCGTCGTCCAGGTCTTGCCGCGGGAAGCTGAGCACCGGGTCAGAGACGGCGCACGTGTGGAACTGCACGCGGAACACGACCTGGCGCGTGGTGGCCGACTCGCAGTGGTAGCACTGATGAGGATGTCTCCCCGCAGTTGGAGCACCATCTCCGGACTGCCAGAGGGGAGAGGAGGAAAGTGAGACGTCGCTAGTCCTGGTCACTCATTGAAATTTCTACGACAGCAGCACATATAAAGACATGACGTAAAGAGACCCTCCAGAATCGCATGTCAACTGGATATTCACGACGGAAATCCTAGCGCGCGGTGCCACTGAGGGTGCAGTGAGGCTGCGCAGCTG
>NW_023596225.1:40464189-40485169 GCF_011947565.3 Pollicipes pollicipes | reverse complement strand
CAACTTCGACATCGAGCCCAGGTGAGCGCCGCGTCGACGAGAGCGCGCGCCGCCGACTGGAGCGCGCGCCGCCGACCGAAGCCAGTGTCGAGCAGAACGCGCGCCGTGCTGCCCGGCGGTTTACGAGCTGCTTGTTCGGCGTGCGGGCGACGTTTTCGCTGTTGCCCTTGTTAAGGTGGTGTTCCTACCAGCTTGTGTGTCTAATTCCGATGTGATATCCGTGAATTTCTGGGAGCTGCCTTGTGTCTACGTAGGCATGTTGTGTCTACATACCCCGCCTGCCCGGTCTGAAACAAGTGGCTGTCCGCTTTGTCAAGACAAGGTAATGCTTTGCTATTAATGCTGGCGAGCGTGGGAGCATGTTCGGCACGCCATGGTATACCCCACATAGATACATAAACGGGACTTCAAGCAGGACTTCTGCAGCGCTGTACCTGCGTGGAGCGAGCTCATTGTCAATCAACCCACCCGAACGCGTTGCTGTCGCGGCTACAGGTTCATCCAGACGTCGGACAACTCGCTGACCATCACCAAGACGACCGAGCTCGACTCCAAGGTGTACACGTGCGTGGCGTCCACCGAGCTGGACGAGGCGCGGGACGACGCCACGCTCAAGGTGGAGGACGTGCCTAACGCGCCGACGCTGAAGACCGTCGCTTGCAGGTGAGGCGACGGGGCCGGCTGACGCGCCCGCTCGGCCGCGTGCCGCCCGTGGATGGGGCCCGCCGTGGGCGCGCACCCTGTCTCTGAGGGTGACTGACGTCGCGCGCGGTGCGGGAGTCGCTCCAGACTGGCGGGGTCGCTGTCACCTGGCGCGACCCGGTGCCTGTCCTCTTGGAATGGCGTGGGCCCTGCCCACCTGATGCGGCCCGGTGTCTGACCGCTGATGCGGACCAGTTCCACGGCCCCTGCGCCTGCCTGACGCCGCCCGTGTGTCGTCTCTGAGTGGTGACCGTGTTACTGGCGCCCCCGCCCGCTGATGCTGCCTGTGGTGTTGTCCTAAGTATGACCAGTGCTTTCTGCCCCCCGCCTGTGTGACGCCGCCCGTGCGCTGCCCCTAGGGAGCAGGTGGCCGAAGTGGGGGTGGCAGCCGAACGGCGACAACCGCGCACCGATCCTGGGCTTCACCATCCAGTACAACACCAGCTTCGCGCCTGACACCTGGGAAGAGGCGGCCAACTCGCCAGCCTCGAGCAGCAGCTACACGGTCAGCATCAGCCCCTGGGCCAACTACACGTTCCGCGTGATCGCGAAGAACCGCGTGGGCCCGTCGCTGCCGTCCGGCCACTCGGAGGTGTGCACCACGCCCAAGGGCGCTGCCCGAGAAGAATCCCAAGAACGTGGAGGGCCGCGGCACGAAGCCGGACAACTTGGTCATCCGCTGGACGGTGAGTGCGCCGGCCTCGTGCGGCCTCGTCCGTCGCCGGTCGCGTTGCGAGTGGCTCCCCGCCGGCCCCGTTAGGCGCCTTGTGTCAAGAGGGCTGTACGTACCGATGAGCACGTATGGGCGAGTGGGCCCGCTGTCTCACTGATCTTGGTCGGCGAGTTAGCTCGCTGTCTCACTCGTCTTGACCGGTGAGTTGTCTCGTTATTCCACTTGTCTTGGTCGGTGAGTTGTCTCGTCATTCCACTTGTCTTGATCGGTGAGTTGTCTCGTCATTCCACTTGTCTAGATCGGTGAGTTGTCTCGTCATTCCATTGTCTTGATCGGTGAGTTGTCTCGTCATTCCATTTGTCTAGATCGGTGAGTTGTCTCGTCACACCTGTCGTGATCGGCGCCTTGTCTCGTCACGCTTATCTTGATCGGTGAGTTGTCTCGTTATTCCACTTGTCTTGATCGGTGACCTGTCCTATCGTACTTGTCTTGGTCGGTGCGTTGTCTCATTATCCCACTCGCCTTGATCCGTGACTTGTCACGTCACCTTCGTCTTGATCGACGCCGTCACACTTGTTCTGATCAGTGATTGTTTCGTTACCCTTCTTGCCTTGATCGGTCTTGGAGCCCGTCCCCGTGGCACTGGCGTGCTGCCTCAACCATCCAGCGGCCGGCCGGCCTGACCCGCCGGTCGTCCGCAGCCAATGTCGAAGATCGACCACAACGCGCCCAAGTTCCGCTACCTCGTCCGCTGGAAGCGCAACGAGTCGAACGCCGAGTGGAACCAGAAGGTGATCATGGACTGGCGGCGCGGCCATCTGGTGATCCCCAACCAGCCCACCTACGTGCCGTACAAGATCCGCGTGGACGCGCTGAACGAGCTGGGCGAGAGCGTGGTCGAGTCGGCCGAGGTGATCGGCTACTCGGGCGAGGACGGTGAGTGGTCGGGCGGCGCGGCGGGCTCGTCATTTGCGACGCGGGGCTGCGGCGGTGGGGACGCGCTGTCGCGACCACGCGCTCGGTGGCGCGGCGCCGCGGACTGCGAGGGACGGCGCGTGCTTGCCGACACATGCGCCAGAGCGGTGCGTGGGCAGGGCTTGAAGCAGGTCTGTCGGACCCACGGTTATCCAGCACTGACACGCCCGGCTGTCCGTTGAGATCTGCTAGACACAATCCTATGTGTTTTTGTTGCGTCAGTGAATGTGAAATGCCCCTCGTCCAGCACCCAACAAATCAGAAAAAACGATGATTCGGCGCGTTTTGTGGCGAAGAGTCGCTGCTGCTGGGGCGTACCTGGAGGGCGGTGGGAAGGCTGAGGTGCCCGCTCTGTGTCCGACAGTGCCCACGGCGCCGCCTACCAACTTCCGGCTGGAGAAGATCTACGACGGCAAGCGCGCGCTCTTCTCGTGGAGCCCCGTGGACAACTCGACCATCCGCGGGGAGTTCCTCGGGTACAAGGTGAGCGCCGGCGTCCTCCGGCACCGGCCGCTCCGGCGGGCGCTCGGCCGGCTGGCTGAGACGCCGTCACTGGCGCCGTTGTGAGTCGTGTATTGACGGACGCGAGGCACCGAGCGGCTAGTGGCGGGGTGAAGTCCACGAACACCGCCGCTGATAGTCGGCCGCTCGCCGCGGCGTGTTAGACGCCGCTCCGGCCTGTCGGCGCGGACTGCGCCGGTGGTTGCCGCGCGCCGGTCTGAGCCGGCGCGGATCTGCCGCGGGCGGCCGCTCCCCGCCCCTCGGCGGCGGTCGTGCCGCGCTGTGCCGCCCCTGATCCGGCCCGCGCCTCGCCGTCGCCAGATCCAAACCTGGACCGAGAAGGAGGGCACCGACAAGAAGCGCGAGATGTCGTTCGGGCCAGACGTGACCCAGGGGCTCGTCACCAAGTTCAAGCCGCACGCGCGCAACAAGGTGCAGATTCTGTCCTTCAACCGGATGTACGAGGGACCGCCGAGCGAGGTGTTGACCTTCGACACGCCGCAGGGCCGTGAGTATGCGCCGCCGGGGAGCCCCGAGTCTCGGCGCGGCGCGTTCAGCCCGGAGCGTGCTGCTCCGAGACCACCCGGTGCCGGTCGGGCCCGGTGCCGTTCGGCCACGCGCGGCTGGGGTGGGGGTATTCTTGAGTGCGGCTGGGAGTCGTGGTGTTGGCTGTGTCCGCTGTTACCTGAAAATGTGTGTGGTGGGCCCGCTTCGCTTATCAATGTTCCTGACACCTGCTCCCACTTAGTGTTCGCTCCAACGGGCGCACAACGCGGTGTGCACCTGACAAGCGAGGGAAACTCTCAGGTCCGATGTGCGGCGTGGTCATACACGTGACCCTGTTTCGCCGGTGGGCTGTTAGTTCGCTGTCCCGCCTGAATGTGCGGCCGCTCCGTCCGGGCGTGACTAGCTGTTAGCGTTGTCTGGCGGGTGTGGGCGTCGGCGGGCAGGCATCAGCGGCAGCGCCGGTCCGCCGCTGCCCCGGCCGGCGGCGCGCTGGGCTCGGCTGACGCCCCCCCCCCCCCCCCCATCCTCCCCGCAGGGCCGAGTGCCGTCGATTCGCTCGAGGCCGTCCCGATGGGTTCGTCCGCCTTTTTCCTGATCTGGAAGAAGCCGCGCGAAACCAACGGCGTGCTGACGGGCTACAAGGTGGAGTACCAGAAGATGAACGGCCTGAGCCTGGGTCCGGTGCTGGACCGCACGCCGCAGATCACCAACCCGCGCACCACGCGCACCAAGCTGGCCGGCCTCAAGCCGTCGACCAAGTACCGCATCACAGTGCGCGCGCTGACGGAAGCCGGCGAGGGACCGCCGTGAGTACCCGGCGCGGCTCCGGCGCTGGCGTCACCGGGGCGGCCCGGTCTGGTCCTGACTGACCTGACCTGACCTGACCTGACCTGACCTGACCTGACCTGACCTGGCCTGGCCTGGCCTGGCCTGGCCGGCCGGCTCGGCCCGGCCGGCTCGGCCAGTGCGGCGGGGTACGGCCCCCGACCGAGCAGGAGGTCAGCGCGACGGTGCCCGCTGGCGGCCTGTCCGCCCACGTGGTGCGCATGCGCAGGCGTGGGATTGACAAGCGAATGCTACACATCAGAGAAGTGCGACTGGTCAGGCGGTCAGGTGTCTCTGGGCTAGTCTAGGGGTACGGGTGTTCCGCCTGTCAAGGTCGCAGTTTGAGGAGCGTGAAGAGCTGCTTGAACTTGATGCTCGTACAAATTAGTTTCCCGTTATTTTACGTGCTCTAGGAGGCTTATGCCGACCATATGCCCTTTTGTAAGTCGTGACGAAGGAAACATGTGTCACGTTTCTAGTCTGAAGTCCTGTAGCGGGACTAGCAGGGTCATTACGCGAGAAAAAAAACGCCAAAAACGCCGGGCTGTGTGATCCAGGTGCCAAAGAACCGTCCCGTCATTTTCTTAAATTTGAATTGCCCTCAACTTGAACTCAGGTCGTAGAGTTATCGCGCCGTCGGGCCGGGCAACGCGGGCGTCCGTTCTCGAGGGAAAATGATCTGAACCTTTCTGGGACGTTGCGCTTAGCACTACGTAACCAGGGGAGGGATTTGCCCCAAGCGCAGCCAGGGTGTAATCAGGGAGGGTGTTGAAAATGAGCAAAAACACATGACGGAATTATGAGCCGCCCCATGTTCCGGGACATTCACCATGCTGGTTCAGCTGTTCATTGATCCCGGCGATGATCCACAGCATACGACAAGATATTTGTCATGAAATCACGACGCTCTGCCTTTAGCGGACAGATAACTTTCGATACCTTGCGAACAAACAAAAGATCGTGTTTGCCGATCGGCCTTCAAGGGAACGAGTATCCCATTATTTTAAAAAGCTTGCGAAATACTCGAAATTCTGACCTCGGTGCAAGCTGTCCCACCTTGCACCGTCATATATATATATTTGGGGTATTATGACGCGTCAACGGCGTCGGCTGTTGGCGCCCTGACGCTGCCACCCGAACTATGGCACCACGTCGAGCGCCATCGTCGCTCTGTAAGATGCCGAGCCGCTCTGACCGAGGCGCGTCAACTCGGGACCGTCGCTGCAGGTACTACATCGAGCGGACCACGAAGAGCCCCCAGACGCAGCAGCCGGACCGGCCCAGCCTGCTCTGGGCGCACGTGCGCGGCGAGGAAGGCTCCGAGAACAACCTCAAGATCACCTGGCTGCCCAACACGGAGGGTCGGCCGGGCTCACACTTCTTCGTGCAGTACAGGTGAGGGCGCCGGCTGCGGTCAGCGGCCGAGCCTCAGTCGCGGCTGCGGCCCGGCGCCCGCGCTGGGCCTGGTCTGGACGCCGCGTCCAGCCGGCCCCGCGGTGCCGAGGTCGGCGTGACGGTCGCACGGCGCGGCGCGCGCGGGGCTGTCGCGTGGGCTTGTCATCACGGGCTGTGTGAGGAGTGAGTGAGAGCTGGCTGGGGCTGGGGCTGGGGCTGCTGCTGCTGCGCCTGAGAGTCCGGGCCGACGCTGACCTGACCCCGCGCGCCGCAGGCGGGCCGGCGAGGCGTCCTGGATGTCGTCTCCGATCGAGTACTACGACGACAGCATTCTTCTCCGCGGTCTTGACCCGGCTCAGGTGTACGAGATTCGCACTGTCTCGGTCGACGGCCTTTTCAATGCCTACTCGGACGTGGAGGAGGTACGACCCGGACGAAGTGAAGACCCGCTCCCGTCAAAGGGAGTGGTTCTTCCTTTGGTTTTAAGTGTGCCAGTTCAAGTGTTGTGGGCAGCCATTGACCCTTTCCCAGACGGGAATGAAAATCGCCGCTCCAGTACCCGCCTCGTTTGGCTTCGTTCGTCTGATCCGTCTAGTCCCCGCGCGTGTGATGACGTCGGCCAGGTGCTCTGAGCCCGCAGGGGCCTGTCAGCGGCCGCGGCTGACGTCGCCGGCGCGGCGCCCCGCCCCCAGGTGGAGACGTATGCGCCGGACGGGCCGTACATCCAGGCCACGCAGTCGGTGCACACGTCCGGCTGGTTCATCGCCATGATGCTGGCCGTGGCGCTGCTGCTGCTGATCCTGGTGCTGGTCTGCATTGTCCGGCGCAACCGCGGCGGCAAGTACGACGTGCAGGACCGCGAGAACGCCCACGGTCGCGGCGACCTGTACCCGGAGGACGGCTTCCAGGTGAGGAGGAGTCACGGGCGTCCGCGCGCCGCCCGCCGCCGGTCGCTCGCCGCGTGCGCCGGCGGGGACGGCGCTGTTCGGCGGTGCGGAGGTGGCCGAGCATTGCCTTCCTCTTCACCGCTCGTGACGCGCCGCAACTGGATGGTGTTGCCGACGCTGGTTTTCCCGGACATTGGTATGCATCGTGCCTTGTCATAACGGGTTCCCTGGCTAGTCCTCGAGTCCGGAACGTATGGCATCAGTATCGAAATGGAACAAGGACACACAAGCCGCCGCGGCCACTGTCGCGTCTTGCGTACCGCGTCATCCACTCGCAATATACCCTCGGCTCACACCAAGCTCGGGATGTGACGTGGCGGTTTGAGCTGGGCTTTGGCGCAGCCGGCCGGCTGGTGGCGGGATCCGTGGCGGCGCTTCACCACCGTGACGGGCCGCGGTCAGCCAGCCGGCCGTGTGCCCGAGCCGGGGTGGCCGGGCGCGCCCGGCCGGCCGGGCGTGCCGCGCCTCACCGCCGCGCCTCATCGCCACGCCTCACCGCCACGCCTCACCGCCGCGCCTCACCGCCGCGCCTCGCCGCCGCAGGAGTACCAGCAGCCGCTGGATGCCAAGCTGCCGCCGGGCAGCCGCGGCAGTCTCGGCTCGGACGTCAAGCACCCGCACGAGAGCGACACGGACTCGATGGCCGAGTACGGCGACGACCCGGCCGGTGAGTGCGGCGCCTGCGCCGACGGTCGGCCGCCCGGCTGCTCGGTCGGGCAGGCCGCCGGTCCGGCAGGCAGGCGGTCAGTCCGGCCGGATACTGAGGCCGTGGTGACGCCCGACGCCGAGTTTGCAGTTCGGTAATTTGGTCCCTTTGCCAGTTCTTTTTTGTAAAGGCCGGGCCTTTTTCGTGTGTCTGGACGTACGGTACGGTCCGCTTTAAGTAAAGGTCATTGTCAACAGCATCTTGCATGACGCATCACTCAGCATGACTGTTGCACCGTAATTAGTTCCACGGCCGCAGTTACCGACGTTCCCTTTATGGTTTGCCTGGCCCCACTCAGCCAACCGCCACTCGGTGTTGACCAAAGCATGCCGGGAGAACATCGCTCCCCTCCCCGCGATCATTGGTTCGCTCGCCACGCCGTTTTGTCTAGGTTGACTGCGGCTGGCTGTCCGTTTGAGGTGTTGGCCCTGGCTGTGCGGCGCGCGCCCGATAGCGCCGCGTCCCCCACTGACCGCCGCCTGTGGCCGGCCGGCCGACGCGCAGAGGGCATGAACGAGGACGGCTCATTCATCGGCCAGTACGGGCGCGGGCCTCGCCACCAGCCGCCGCCGCCGGCCGACACCAAGATCGGCACGTTCGTGTAGCTGTCGCCGGCCGAGCCGCGCGCGCCCTTGCACGGTCTGTAGGCGGGACAGAGGCGTCTCCGCGCGGTCTGTTGGTCTGCTCCACTCCAGCCAGCTCCTTCCGTGCCGGAAGCAGAGACGAGCTCGGTCGGCAGTGACGTGTGGTGTGACGCAGTAATGAGTCAGAGTGTGAATGGGCTTGCAAATCGAGTGCAAGTCAACATTCGGTCTTGTGTATGCTCGGTGACCTGCAGATCTGAGGCGTACATGCTGACGTTCAGCTCGGACGAAAATCCCCCTGTTTTGCATCGCATCGTGGACGACAGACAAGCTGCCTTTGCGGACCTGGGGGTCTTGTATGTCCTTGCAGTGTCGTTAACTTACTCCCAAATGAACCGCTGTAGCCTGGATGTTCTGCCGGAATGTGCTGCGCTTGATCCGCTGAATCCCTTATCGTCTGCTCTCCTTATACGCTGAGCTTGAGCATTCACGTCGTGCCGCTGCCCGATTGTCACATGCGATCGTCTGCGACCGTGATGTTACCGTCGTGTGCCGCTCGCTCTGTGGGCGCGCCGCCGCGGCCGCGGTGGCGGGGGTCACCTTTCGGGCCGACAGCGGGCCGGTGCGGGGCGGGAGGCCGCCGCCGGCGCAGTGCTGACGCGTCGCCCTCGCGCTCCAGGCCGCTTCACCGAGGACGGCTCGTTCATCGGCCAGTACGGCGCGCAGAAGCGCAAGGGCTCGCCGCCGACCGGCGCCGCCTACGTGTAGCGGCCGGCGCGCGCGCGCGCGAGCGGACTCTAACCGCGGGCGTGGCGGCGCCCGCTGCCGGGGCAGGATCGGACGGAGGCGGCGGCAGCTGCGGCCCCGCCGGACTATCGGGAGGCCCCGGGACGGACTCGGCCGGCCCCGACGCCGGAGCAGGGCATGGTCTGAAGGGCGGCCGGGCCGGGCTGAGCCGAGTGCAGACACGAATCCAGAACATTCCTGCGCTAATCTAGAGGCTTGCGCGCCATGTGGCTATGTTCTCGCCAGCCTCGTGCCGCCGGGCGGCTGCCTGCGTCGGCGCCACACCGCATCCCTTCAGGCGGCGGCCTCGTGGGTGCACCCGCTTGTCGGACGGGGCGACGTGTCCGCCTCGTCCGCCGGCGCACGCTTCGACTCACGCCGCCGCGGCGAGCCCGATCGCTGGGCTGTTCCCGACTGCCAGGCGCGGCACCTCTGGCTCGCCAGCCAGTTGAATCTCACGTTACTCGGAGGATGTGGACGAGATTACCGCACGAGATCTGATGGGATCTGAGCGCGTCTGCTTGTGTTGCGCGCGGTCATTATCATATGGACTTGTTCGAAACGTACGCGGTGTCGAGGGATTTTGTTTAAGCGGTTTATGCAGTCGGTTGTGTCAGAAAGCCACATTTTAGTACCATGCTGTCTGTGAGTGTTCCTTTTTTAGCTATAGAATTGTTTGTGTTCTCTCGCACTTGCGTGACTTATCAATTTGCATCTGGTGTGAGGTATTGGCATAATTCAGTGAATGGGCGTACTGATGGATCTGTATTTGGTGAGTTCGGCGTGTGGCAGATGACTAGGATATGAAAACGACTTGGGCCCACAGCACAGCTTACGGCTTCTGCTGCAGCACACGGACGACGCCTGCACTCGCATACTGCTCCGTTACTCCTGCACAACTGTGCTCCCGTAGAGTTCGCTAGGAATGGCTTCTGTCAGAAGCTGAGCTGACGATAGATGTATTTTGGTGTGAAATAAATACAGCGACCACCTATCGTCGAGGGGCTTGTTTTACTCGGCTGTGGGCTTGACCTGTCAAGGTCACCATTCTTTCGAGGTGAGGGCATCTGACGGACTGGTTTGGTTTTCGCCCCGAAGTGGATTATGTGGCTTGAATTCCGAAATCGGCCTATACCTTTAGTGTTGTGAAGTTTCCCGTCATTTGACCTTTAATTTTGCCTTGAATCTACCTTGAGAGGCCAGGACTTTGACGGACGGTAGCTAATGCGCAGAAGGAACTCTAATCCTAAAAAGAGAAAAATGTTTTGAGTTAATATTGAGCTACCCGTCAGTTGGTCTTGAATTTCTGCTTCAATGGTGACCGTGATGGGTGGGCGCAAAATGGCCCTGACGCCGACGCGCCCTTAAAAACCAAATCACCACCACGGTGACCGTGATGGTTCAGAGCCATCTCGGACGCTGGCTAACGTACTGAACATTCTGATGCTCGAAGATCCGAAATAGACTCGCAACTTTCGAGTGTCGCGGAGTTTCACCTCTGGGCGACCTCGAATTTCGCCTTGAAACTTAAGAAGCCAGGACATTTGAACGAGGCTGATGACCTTTGTGCCGAAAAGATTAGCACGCGCTTCGGTAGGGGAAAAGTTTGACACCCGTCGGTTTTTTCCAGCGTGGCGTGCGAACGACGCGCTGTGGCTGTGCCAAACTTTGCATAGCTGCGGCCGATTATATGGCGGAGTTTTTGGTATAAAAATTACATGGCTGCCATCACATTAAATTACATTGCAAATAACACAATTACTGACCTATGGCAGGTCAAAATCAGGGCTTGTTTGTCAGTGAAGGCCGTTTCCAGAGAATCTCCCAATCTGATGCGACAACGCGGTGTTAGATGAAGCCATGCATCCCTGAAATAGCTCATTTGGCAATTCACCAACTGTTTTTGCGATTACAACAAATTGCATTGAGCCAGGGAAGGTCAGACCGAGGTCAAAACTTGTGGTGGACCTCTTGGAGAGCTAGCAGACAGTCCTGCATGTCGGCTGCCCCCAAAGTTCAGCAGCACCCCACCTGTTTGACTCCTGGTGACGTGTTTTCTTTGGTACCCTGCGCATTATGGGGGTCATTTTCTGCATCTCCGCACCGCGGACCCTGAACCACGATGCATTCCCTTTCCCTGCCTGAATACCATTCTGGATCGACATTTCGCCGAAGTGGATCACTGCAGGCCCTTCTTAGCCTTAGCGTGACGGGGGGGGGGGGGGGGGAACTGTGGGCGCCTTTGGCCGCGTCTCTGCCGAAAATGACACTTTATTTGGTCAAATATTGTCCTGCGGTGAGTGATAACGTAACTATCCCCTCCCCCCCCCCCCCCTGCAGCGATTTACCTTCAAGCCGGAGATCGCCGCAGTGCCGTCTGCTGGCACCGAGACCACGTGAAGCGCGCCGGCACGCTCCGAAGCTTGCTTCCATTTCTGGCGGCGCCTGATTTCCGCAACGTCGCTGAAAGCGTGCCGATGAGCCTGGAAGCGCTGCGTCACGTGACCGGCTGCTGGCACCAGCTGGTCGGGTTCGATCGGGACCGCGCCGGGTCGGCCAAGTCGACTTCTGTCGCTATGAGTTTGTCTCCCTCAGCCTTGGCGTTCAGTCGTGATTATTTATCTGTAGTGTGTTGTCCGCCGGTAAGTCGCAGGACATCACCGCGTATCACCGTGTACCAGTTATCACCATCCCATTGCCTTATCGCTGATAGTGTACTTGACGACCGCATACGCGCGACCCATATCCATGCCATGAGCGCTGCACAGTGCTCGCAGCGGCCGCAGCTCGTTGTCATGATACGTGGGACGTGACGCTGCGTATCCGTGCATCCTTCGTTGAGAGCTCAAACGTCTGAAGACCACTCTCAGCATCGAGCCACACCCCGCAGCGCGAGTGGCGCCGCGGCTGTGCACGCTGCATACACGCTGTGCACACCTGAGGTGAAGGCGGGCGCGGCGGTCTGCGTCAAAAGACCGCCGGACCGGCGGCCCCGCCCGCCGCATCTATACCGCTGTACCCACACCCCACGCACATACGTACTCGTGTATTCATGGCTATAACTCCTCCGAACAAGGCAAGAAACATCTAGACGCAATGTCAGTTTGCGACGATACGCATAAGGTATCACTGAGAACATGTCAAAAAAAGCATCGGGAAAAGATATGACCAGCAAGCACATCCCGAGGCTCGACCAGGGAACATAATGTCTACGCGGTTCAAAAGAGCCCAGCGCCCAGCGTAAAAAGTCGGTGGCGACGTAACAGAGAGGCCGCCTGGCTGCGTCGCGAGCCTCGGACCCCGCTGGGGACCACCGTCGGACGGGCCGGGCCGGTGCGGGGCAGCCAGCGGCGCCCGGGACGCTCTGACTCCGAGCTTCGGAGCAGGCCGCCCGTGACACGGTGGGTGACTGTGCGAGCGCGAGAGGCGCGCCGGACAGGCCTGCCGCTGCGGTCGCACAGTCGAGGGCGGCGCCGGCGGCGAGACAGCCGCCAGCGGCGCCGACGGCCGGACAGCCGCCAGCGGCGCCGGCGGCCGGACAGCCGGGGGCGGCGCCGGCGGCCGCACAGCCGAGGGCGGCGCCGACGGCCGGACAGCGCCAGCCAGTAACCGATCAGCCGGACGGCACCGGCCACTGACCCATCAGCTGGACGGCGCCGGCCACTGACCGATCAGCCGGTTAGCTGACGGCACTGACCGCCCGTGTAGAGGGGAGAGCGGCTGGCTAGCATCGCCGCAAAAAGGAAAAAATGTGACAGCAAGATCATTCGGTACATGCGCACGCAAGCAGCCTCATACATAACTATGTCCAGAATTCCCTCGCTACAGACTACGCTAAAGCCCAACTGAGAGTGATATTTAGCACTCACTCAGTACGGATACAACCCAGAGCTGCAGCTGGTGCTGCGGCAAGGGCAATATCATGCCAAACACAGCAATTTGGATTAACTGGTCGCGGCTCTTTGAAACAAGTCATTTTCAAAGCGGAGCAATTGCACACTGTGGTGTCGTGAAGGAGAAAATAAGCTTAAGGTGCATCCAAGTCGCCCTTTTCGGCACGACAGACGAACCCTTTCTTGCCCTCCCATGATGCAAATACAAAACCGAGAATAAAGGGGACACGAAATGCACGTTAGTTGACCCACGTAGGGGAGTGAGCCAAGATTTCCACCCATATGAAAACTTAAATGCATAGATATGAGGGCAAACAATCTCCAGCAAAAAGCAGCGATCAGAAACACGCGAGCCGGGGACGAGGACAGAGGGAGACTAGGGAGACAGATCCATTAAACACAAGTCCTTCAGGGCGATGTGTGGAAACAAGATCCAAGAGCATCCCCGTGCCCGTCCTAACAAGCTAGACAGGTTCTAGCGCCGCGACGCGCCACGATAAACGACGCCCGACCAGCAGCATCTCGATAGTGGCTATCATCGTCCGCAATCCCGCGGGTCAACGCTTCAATAACATCTAAAATATCAGTCAACAAACGCCAGGTGGCAGCGCCCGCCGGCGCTGCGCCGGTCCGGCGCCCCGCGCAGCCGGACGCCGCCGGCGAGCGCCGACGCCGTCCACAGCACCGCCGCCTCGCTGTATTGCAGAATACTGTCCGTATTGCACGCTAGCACCACCTGCCGTCGCCGGCTGAACTGCTCGTTAGCCCGGCGGCCGACAGGCGGGTCACACTATCGCCGAACGGTCGATGTCGCCGGCGTCGCCGTTGGCCGGCGGCCGCTGGTCCGGGTCGGCCGGGTGCGAGGCGCTGCGCTGCCGCTCGCGCACCTCCACGAAGTTAACGTGCCGCCCGCTGGGCGTGGTCGGCACGCTGAGCAGCGAGCTCAGCTCCGACTGCTCGGTGTCGCTGCCGGCCGGCGGCGCGGCGCCGTCCAGCACGGCCGGCGCCGACACCAGCGTGGCACTCGAGTCGGCCGCCCGGCTGACCGTGTTGCTCGGGTTCAGGTGGAAGTCCCGCAGGGAGTCGGTGCGAGAGCCCTGCGCGCGCGAGAGCCGTCGGCACGTCAGGTCGCGCGACGCGCGGTGCACCACGCCAGGCGACGGCCTGTCACGCAACACATCTGCATGGGGATCACACCGGAACCATCCGTCGTAAGGGACTTCAGAATCAGCTTGGAACAGCTGAGCTGGGTCTTATCACCCATAGACGACGGCACGAAACACTGCAGGACCAAGTAACTAAACACGTTCTATCGCAATCACGCAACAACCCAACCTCGGGGTTCGGCCCAGTTCATTGGGCCGAGCTGACGACCCCAGACCCCAGCCTGGGTGAGTCCCAGCGTCAGCACAGCCGGCAGCTCTGGGCCGCTCACCATGTCGGCGATGTCGTTGACCAGCTGTTCGGTGAGCGGGTTGGGGTCGCGCTGCTGAGCGGCCACCAGCGTGGCCTTGCGGGCCGCCACGTAATGCCCGCGCCGGATGCGCAGATAGTAGACGTCCGTCACGGCCCGCACCGAGTACTCGGGCACGAACGTGGCGCGGTGCGAGCCGTCCAGCGAGTGCACCGAGCCGCGCAACACCGGGGACGCGTCACCTACGGCGACGGCGGTCACCCGGTCAGCCGCGGCGCGGCACACAGCCACGGCCACACAGGGGAGCGGTACATAGCCGCGGTCACACACGGAGAGCGGCGCATAGCCACGGCCGCACACGGGGAGCCGCACATAGCCACGGCCACAAACAGAGAGCGGCACATAGCCGCGGCCACACACGGAGAGCGGCGCATAGCCACGGCCGCACACGGGGAGCGGCAAACAGCCACGGCTACACACGGAGAGCGGCACATAGTCGCGGCCACACACGGAGAGCAGCGCATAACCACGGCCACACACGGAGAGCGGTACATAGCCACGGTCACACGCGGGGAGCGGCACACGGCCACACACGGAGCGTGGCACACAGCCACGGCTCCGCATGGGAGCGTCGCAGAGCCGCAGCAAATGCCGCGCAGTCGCGGTCGCAAACACACACAGACACCACACTAGCCAGCACACAATACACACACACATACACGGCCACACCAGGTAAGTGGCCTGCGTTCCGGAACAAGACTCGGAGCACGGCCACACAAACCGCCGTGGACAAGGAACAGCTGAGACAGTGGCATCTCCCGCTCCGCAGGGGCAACAGCCACACATCCAGCACGCGCCTGCCCGAGTTCAAACCCCAGCACGACATCACAACAAGCAGTACGCTGCTTTTCCCAGAGGGCGTTAGGCACCAGCCGCTCCGGCCACTCACTCTCGCCGGGCATGGTCAGCGCCTGGGTGCCGAAGTAGCTGAACGGGCCGCTCTCGAACGACAGGTTCTCCTTGCCCATCGTAACGTCCACGCGGCCCTCCAGGATCATGCAGAAGAAGTCGACCGGCTTGCTCTGGGAAGAGGATGTCCCCGTCACGCGCTGGGCTCCCTGGTCCTGGATAGCAGGGGAGGACGGCTGGCTGTGGCTGCCCCTGGCTGAGGCTGCCCCTGGCTGTGACTGCCCCTGGCTGTGACTGCCGCTGGCTGTGACTGCCCCTAACTGTGGCTGCCCCTGGCTGTGACTGCTCCTGGCTGTGGCTACCCCTGGCTGTGGCAGTCTCTGGCTGACTGCCCCTAGCTGTGGCTGCCTCTGGCTGTGACTGCTTCCGGCTGTGGCTGCCCCCGACTGCGGCTGCTCCCAACTGTGGCTGCCCCTGGCTGTGACCGACCCTAGCTGTGACTGCCATACCGACACAGTGCGTCGCCAATACCCCGCACTGCAAACCTAAAGCCAGCCAAACATGTACAGGCCGTTGCTAAGCTAACTGCGACAACGATCTCAGTTACAGCCCGGCTGCCAGGCTCTGTTATCAACGTACAGTCATCGGAGCCGAGTGACTAACACCACCACCATGTACAGGTGGGTGCAGTGCGACCGGCGCAAAAACTCTAATTGGAGGTGACTCATACCTTCCAAAAACGCCAGCTGTATCTACAACCAGCAATAATGCGCACTCGCATGGCGTTTCATACGGCCGCGCTTGCAAAAGGCCTACAAAGTTTACCGTTGTGGGTTGTTATCTGTTTCTTCTGTCGCCCCCCCCCCCCCCCCCCGGTCCCCGACACCCATCGACTCTAGCGGCATCCGTAACAAAAATGCGAGCCCAGGTTTACTGCGGTGACTGTGTCACGATTCCCGGGTCTGATCACGCGTTCTGAATGACAACATCATAAAATATCATCGACGTCCTAAAATGTACATTCACATACATTTCGTTCAGATGTTCGAGATGTAGCTGCGTCACGTGCAGCATTTAGGAACGTTGCCGTGTGCCATGTTGCGTACGTTGTCTAGAACAACATTTAAGATACCCAAGCTCTCAAACATCGCCCCCAGCCCAAACAGAGTCCGCAGCTGAAGCCCGTTTCCGTGCCGGTGCCGTCCCCGCCCCTGGATGTTCGTGCCCAGCTCAGAATCCATGTCCACCCTCGGACCGACTGTGGTGCGCACCCGTTCGTAGATGAACGCCTTGGAGTTGCCGTCCTTCAGCTTGATGTGACGCACCACGTCCTGCTCCAGCAGCTTCTTCAGCACGGACGGGCAGATGAGCTCGTTCTTGAACGGCTCCACTGTAACAGGGCGGACAGCGGTGTTGACTGGTGGAATGTGACCCTGGTCGAGCACGGACACGCGCTGGCCAGACGTCTGAGCCTGCAGACCGCCTGTCACGCGGCGTCCACGACCCGCTCCCAGCTCTCCAGACCGCCACCGTGCGGCTCCACTGACTGGCAGTGTGTGTGTCTGTGTGTGCAGAGGGGGAGGGGGTGATTTTCATATAAATTCCGTCCGCCTATTTTGTGGATATCTGTATGGATATCATGTGAGGATATCATCTTCATGGATGGATACCTGGACTCAGAGTTCACGCTACGTAGCGCTTATGTGAGCCCTGACCTCACCATCCGATCGGAAAATTCCAGTTCCACGGCACATTTTTGCGGCGGAAGTCGTGCCGCAATGCTCGGCACGGTCCGCCCCTGACGTCACCTGACCTTGAGCGACCGCTACCACCGGCCGTAAACCATCCCAGCCAGAGGCCAATAGCGAGCGTCAAAGCGACTTGAACCCATACACCTCTCAGCGGGTAGACTGGGAATCAGGTTATCTAACCATTGAGTTACAGGGGCGGACTTCCTCAACAACAGAAAGTGTTGCATGTGAAAGTTCACCAGCCTTTAACATCTGACCCATTGTCACATCGCTTAACTGTTCTGAATCAGGTTCCGCCCAGATAATGCCTGAAGGTCAAGCAAGACCGCATTGCACTTCTGCAAAAACCAGGTAACAAAAGACACGTCTACGGGGTACAATGACGCCAGAACTGGGAGCCCAGCCGCGCCCAGCCCAGCTCGGCCGGCCTCTCAGGCGCCCCCCGCCGCTCACCGGTCTGCAGGAACTGGAACGTGGCCAGCGCCAGCTGCGGCGAGATGTGGATCTGGTTGTTGGTCGGCTGGGCGAACGCGATCGGGTCGGGCATGAGTCGCTTCTTGCCGCGCCGTTTCTTGGTGCGGTTGTCAGCTGGCGATGGGCGAGCCGGCCGTGAACAACACCAGTCACAATTCATAAGTCATCTCGAACATCACAGAGACGCAAAACCGTTCAACCTTCAGAAACTGTGTACGCGCTTTCCTTATCTTAACCTCGCATCACGAACATACAGCTTTCGAAGTGGCCTATATCCGGGTGGCCGGTCGAGCCACAGGCTGTTTCATTACTTCTGTCTCCTTGCATGCACCAAAACCTGTTCCCAGTAGGTGTCCAGGCGAGCGGCGGGCGGCCTGAGGCGGTGGACCCGCTGCACCACTTACTGAGCACGTCCGTCTCGTCCATGATCTCGGCCTGGATCATCTCCTCGATGACGTCCTCCAGCGTGACCAGGCCCACCAGCTCGTAGTACGGGTCGCCGACCGTCTCCGTCACCACGCGCTGCACGAACGCCATGTGACCCTTGTTGCCTGCGGGCATCGGGGTCACGGACCGCCGCCGTCAGCCTCAGCCGGCGCCGGCGGCGGCGCCCGTCGGCGCTCAGGTGCGTCACGACACCCGGTCAGGCCACGGGACAGCGCGGCACGACGCCGGATCCGAGCTACTGCACACCGCTCGGAACCCAATGGCCAGGTACCCGTCCGTATGATATCCTGAATACACCACACACAGAGGCGTTTCAGACTTTTCAGCGATCCGTACAGCACACCACTCGGAACCCAACGGTCAGGTAGCCGCCCGTATGATATCATGAATACACCACACACAGAAGCGTTTCAGACTTCTCAGCGATCCTGTGACTCCGCACACTCATCTGCCAGAGTTGAGCGCATCAGTACCGCATGCGTCACATCAGACGCGCGTGACCAACCTTCCTTGAACTCCCTCAGCATGACGTCAAGCGTGACGTCATCAAACACGAACGACCACGGGTTCTGGTAGAAGTGGCACAGCGTCTTGATCGGCGTGCAGTCGTCCGGATCGACGAACGCCATGTCCTTGGCCAGCATCACCGCCACGATGTTGGAGCGGTCTCCCTCGCACACCGGGATACGCGAGTAGCCTGCGACACCGAGCGGTACGCAGCATGAGACGCGCGACAACGCGTGCTCCTGACAGGACAACTGCAGCTATGGCGCGCACGCACGCTTGCGCGCATGCGCGAACACACGCACACACACACACGCACACACACGCACACACGTGCCCTATCCACGGTCGGGGCCAGAGTCAGCACACTCCTCCACGGCCATCTATTCTCCATCACACCCGCAACCACGCACACCTTTACAACGGCCGACAGAGATGTGAGCTAGCAGTCGAAATATATTCTAAAATTGTCTGCCTGTTTTGCGTCAATTTTGAGCAGAGCTAGCGAGAAAACTTTAGATTTACAATTATTTTTCTTATTTTCGGGCTACAACACGGTACAGTAAATTAGCACCAAGAAGTTCCGTTTTAAGGAAGAAAGGAAGTTCGGTACGGAAGCACCTAGTCATGAATGTGTCACATGGTTTCCCGTCCAGCAAAAACGTCTTACGGTCACAGTTTGAGTTTGAGAAAAACACAGTTTGTCCTTACAGTTTGAGAGAGAATAGTGGTGCATTGCATCAAACGCACTCTAAATCCGTCAACCATGCTAGCCATAAGGCTACAAAACGGGGAAAATAAGTGTGGCTTTGACCAGCAGTGAATCAGGATTAAGGCATGTCCGATTAAAAAGTTGTTCGAGGCATTACTAAAAAATAATCGCGGCAGCGAAAAACGAATCTTTGAAAGCTCAGCCATGTGGATGCACCGTATGGTCTTTGAAATCCGTCCACTACCCTGACTGCGGCTGCCGGGCTTACGCAATCATGTGGCATACCCAGACGTCAACGGTCGCTTGCCCTTTGGTCGTTCACCAACAGGTCACTAGTTCGGCCACTGAACTCATGTCCCCCTCCCCGCAGACACAGTAGTTGAGTTAAAGGACACCACTCCAGTCAACATGATCTGTCCCATTCCCCACGGACACAGCAGCAGAGCTAACGGAACCCACCCCTGTCGGCCGGATCTGTCCCATTCCCCACGAACACGGCAGCTGAGCTAACGGAACCCACCCCTGTCGGCCGGATCTGTCCCATTCCCCACAGACACAGCAGCTGAGCTAACGGACCCCCCATCCTTGTCGGCAAGACCCAGACACAGCAGAGCCGCGAACACGAGCGGTGGACGTTCGGTTCAGCATGGCCAATGAATGTCAAACGATGGCCCGTTCTCTGCGGCTGTACGGCACCGGCAATCAATGCAGCCGTCTGGTTCACTACACGAGTGAGACCAGCGGTCGTGTCTAGTGACGCGTCAGGGGCGTTTATCGCGGAGTTTTTTTTTTGTGTGACAGAAGCAGCGCTCTTCCTCGCGGGCGATCCCGTACACGACTGCCCCAGAGCGGGCGCCCACCTTGCTCCATGATCTCGGATATGGTGTGGTAGTCGAGAATGGCGTCGTAGGGCAGCATGTAGACGTCGTCCAGCGGCGTCATCACGTCGCCCACCGTCTTGGCCTTGAGGTCGAGCGCGCCCACGATCATGTTCTGCTCCTCGTTCTCCAGGCCCATGTCGTCCTTGTTCAGCTGTCGGCGAGAGGGCGGCGCGTCACGTGCGGACGCCGGAAACTGGACATGATCGTGACATCCAGCGCAGTTCACCCAGGCGTGGTTTTGGGCAATGAGCATTTCATGAGGCGGTGCGGTTGCCAAGCTGAGAGAATTGCACGGGTCGGTCACTGCTGCTGGGTCACCGCCCACGAACCGGCCCCACATAGGTGCTCTCACAAGTAGCGAGCGGCGATGTAGCGTCGTTGGCTGTCAAGCGTGCGCTTTTCAACAGCATGATGCATGCGTACCATGCAGCCAGGGCCGGATGACCACAAGGATACCCCGCAACACATCCGTCGGAACCAGCACCGAGAAGAGCGTCGACGCGGCGAGAGTGGGAGCCATTTCCGGCCGCCTCCTCATCTCGGGAGCCCATTTCGCCTTCAATGTCCTATCAATAACATTGGATCTCACGACCTGCTTTTCGTTGAGGTCGTGGACTGACCCCTCACGGCATAACTCAGGGAAAGTCGAACTTTTTCGATAAATCTGCGGCCACGCTGTCCGTAAATCAAAGCTTGTTTGAGAATCTTGGGCGTCCCAAAAATGCTCACGCCGTTGCTGTGACGAGCCAACACCACATCCCGCCCGAGTGTTGTTTGGTACATGGTATGTGTGCATCATAGCCTAGAAAGTGTATTTTGTATTTAAAAATCACACAACCAACCATTACCGGGCTTCTCTCCGTAGCATGGGTTCCCAATGCGCCTGGCTCCATTGGCTAGAGTTTTGGCAACCTCTAAATGGCGGTAGCATTCCGTCTGCTTTCACCTCGCCATCCCCGGCACACAAGCGGACCAATACTCGGCGACGTCGTGACTCAACATGGACCCCATCCGGTAAACAATCGCTTACCAACTTCCAACGGCGACATGAATGGAGCACGCCTGACAAAAAACAGAGAACTGTCAATACGCCATTAAGAAAGCGTTTTATCTCATCTCACAGGTGTTTTGCAGAGAGCCCAGGATCTCTGCTATGCATCAACCGCCGGTTCACTCTCCACGAGCGCTGTGGAAGGTTGCAGACAAAAGAGTCATTACGTGAACTGAGTCATTACGTTGTCATTACGTGAGCGAGCACAAGTATGCACGCTACCAGGCGTCTTAATGACTCACTCGGTGACACCGGCGCCACCTCTTACTTTTGCAGCTTGAGCTGGAGTTGGGTGCAAGAGAGATTTTCCTCCCTACTTAACCCTCGCTCTGATTCGCCGTTT
>NW_023596225.1:40405231-40463243 GCF_011947565.3 Pollicipes pollicipes | reverse complement strand
TCTCTCAAACTGTAAGGACAAACTGTGTTTTTCTCAAACTCAAACTGTGACCGTAAGACGTTTTTGCTGGACGGGAAACCATGTGACACATTCATGACTAGGTGCTTCCGTACCGAACTTCCTTTCTTCCTTAAAACGGAACTTCTTGGTGCTAATTTACTGTACCGTGTTGTAGCCCGAAAATAAGAAAAATAATTGTAAATCTAAAGTTTTCTCGCTAGCTCTGCTCAAAATTGACGCAAAACAGGCAGACAATTTTAGAATATATTTCGACTGCTAGCTCACATCTCTGTCGGCCGTTGTAAAGGTGTGCGTGGTTGCGGGTGTGATGGAGAATAGATGGCCGTGGAGGAGTGTGCTGACTCTGGCCCCGACCGTGGATAGGGCACGTGTGTGCGTGTGTGTGCGTGTGTGTGTGTGCGTGTGTTCGCGCATGCGCGCAAGCGTGCGTGCGCGCCATAGCTGCAGTTGTCCTGTCAGGAGCACGCGTTGTCGCGCGTCTCATGCTGCGTACCGCTCGGTGTCGCAGGCTACTCGCGTATCCCGGTGTGCGAGGGAGACCGCTCCAACATCGTGGCGGTGATGCTGGCCAAGGACATGGCGTTCGTCGATCCGGACGACTGCACGCCGATCAAGACGCTGTGCCACTTCTACCAGAACCCGTGGTCGTTCGTGTTTGATGACGTCACGCTTGACGTCATGCTGAGGGAGTTCAAGGAAGGTTGGTCACGCGCGTCTGATGTGACGCATGCGGTACTGATGCGCTCAACTCTGGCAGATGAGTGTGCGGAGTCACAGGATCGCTGAGAAGTCTGAAACGCTTCTGTGTGTGGTGTATTCATGATATCATACGGGCGGCTACCTGACCGTTGGGTTCCGAGTGGTGTGCTGTACGGATCGCTGAAAAGTCTGAAACGCCTCTGTGTGTGGTGTATTCAGGATATCATACGGACGGGTACCTGGCCATTGGGTTCCGAGCGGTGTGCAGTAGCTCGGATCCGGCGTCGTGCCGCGCTGTCCCGTGGCCTGACCGGGTGTCGTGACGCACCTGAGCGCCGACGGGCGCCGCCGCCGGCGCCGGCTGAGGCTGACGGCGGCGGTCCGTGACCCCGATGCCCGCAGGCAACAAGGGTCACATGGCGTTCGTGCAGCGCGTGGTGACGGAGACGGTCGGCGACCCGTACTACGAGCTGGTGGGCCTGGTCACGCTGGAGGACGTCATCGAGGAGATGATCCAGGCCGAGATCATGGACGAGACGGACGTGCTCAGTAAGTGGTGCAGCGGGTCCACCGCCTCAGGCCGCCCGCCGCTCGCCTGGACACCTACTGGGAACAGGTTTTGGTGCATGCAAGGAGACAGAAGTAATGAAACAGCCTGTGGCTCGACCGGCCACCCGGATATAGGCCACTTCGAAAGCTGTATGTTCGTGATGCGAGGTTAAGATAAGGAAAGCGCGTACACAGTTTCTGAAGGTTGAACGGTTTTGCGTCTCTGTGATGTTCGAGATGACTTATGAATTGTGACTGGTGTTGTTCACGGCCGGCTCGCCCATCGCCAGCTGACAACCGCACCAAGAAACGGCGCGGCAAGAAGCGACTCATGCCCGACCCGATCGCGTTCGCCCAGCCGACCAACAACCAGATCCACATCTCGCCGCAGCTGGCGCTGGCCACGTTCCAGTTCCTGCAGACCGGTGAGCGGCGGGGGGCGCCTGAGAGGCCGGCCGAGCTGGGCTGGGCGCGGCTGGGCTCCCAGTTCTGGCGTCATTGTACCCCGTAGACGTGTCTTTTGTTACCTGGTTTTTGCAGAAGTGCAATGCGGTCTTGCTTGACCTTCAGGCATTATCTGGGCGGAACCTGATTCAGAACAGTTAAGCGATGTGACAATGGGTCAGATGTTAAAGGCTGGTGAACTTTCACATGCAACACTTTCTGTTGTTGAGGAAGTCCGCCCCTGTAACTCAATGGTTAGATATCCTGATTCCCAGTCTACCCGCTGAGAGGTGTATGGGTTCAAGTCGCTTTGACGCTCGCTATTGGCGTCTGGCTGGGATGGTTTACGGCCGGTGGTAGCGGTCGCTCAAGGTCAGGTGACGTCAGGGGCGGACCGTGCCGAGCATTGCAGCACGACTTCCGCCGCAAAAATGTGCCGTGGAACTGGAATTTTCCGATCGGATGGTGAGGTCAGGGCTCACATAAGCGCTACGTAGCGTGAACTCTGAGTCCAGGTATCCATCCATGAAGACGATATCCTCACATGATATCCATACAGATATCCACAAAATAGGCGGACGGAATTTATATGAAAATCACCCCCTCCCCCTCTGCGCACACAGACACACACACTGCCAGTCAGTGGAGCCGCACGGTGGCGGTCTGGAGAGCTGGGAGCGGGTCGTGGACGCCGCGTGACAGGCGGTCTGCAGGCTCAGACGTCTGGCCAGCGCGTGTCCGTGCTCGACCGGGGTCACATTCCATCAGTCAACACCGCTGTCCGCCCTGTTACAGTGGAGCCGTTCAAGAACGAGCTCATCTGCCCGTCCGTGCTGAAGAAGCTGCTGGAGCAGGACGTGGTGCGTCACATCAAGCTGAAGGACGGCAACTCAAGGCGTTCATCTACGAACGGGTGCGCACCACAGTCGGTCCGAGGGTGGACATGGATTCTGAGCTGGGCACGAACATCCAGGGGCGGGGGACGGCACCGGCACGGAAACGGGCTTCAGCTGCGGACTCTGTTTGGGCTGGGGGCGATGTTTGAGAGCTTGGGTATTTTAAATGTTGTTCTAGACAACGTACGCAACATGGCACACGGCAACGTTCCTAAATGCTGCACGTGACGCAGCTACATCTCGAACATCTGAAACGAAATGTATGTGAATGTACATTTTAGGACGTCGATGATATTTTATGATGTTGTCATTCAGAACGCGTGATCAGACCCGGGAATCGTGACACAGTCACCGCAGTAAACCTGGGCTCGCATTTTTGTTACGGATGCCGCTAGAGTCGATGGGTGTCGGGGACCGGGGGGGGGGGGGGGGGCGACAGAAGAAACAGATAACAACCCACAACGGTAAACTTTGTAGGCCTTTTGCAAGCGCGGGCCGTATGAAACGCCATGCGAGTTGCGCATTATTGCTGGTTGTAGATACAGCTGGCGTATTTGGAAGGTATGAGTCACCTCCAATTAGAGTTTTTGCGCCGGTCGCACTGCACCCACCTGTACATGGTGGTGGTGTTAGTCACTCGGCTCCGATGACTGTACGTTGATAACAGAGCCTGGCAGCCGGGCTGTAACTGAGATCGTTGTCGCAGGTAGCTTAGCAACGGCCTGTACATGTTTGGCTGGCTTTAGGTTTGCAGTGCGGGGTATTGGCGACGCACTGTGTCGGTATGGCAGTCACAGCTAGGGTCGGTCACAGCCAGGGGCAGCCACAGTTGGGGGCAGCCGCAGTCGGGGGCAGCCACAGCCGGAAGCAGTCACAGCCAGAGGCAGCCACAGCTAGGGGCAGTCAGCCAGAGACTGCCACAGCCAGGGGTAGCCACAGCCAGGAGCAGTCACAGCCAGGGGCAGCCACAGTTAGGGGCAGTCACAGCCAGCGGCAGTCACAGCCAGGGGCAGTCACAGCCAGGGGCAGCCTCAGCCAGGGGCAGCCACAGCCAGCCGTCCTCCCCTGCTATCCAGGACCAGGGAGCCCAGCGCGTGACGGGGACATCCTCTTCCCAGAGCAAGCCGGTCGACTTCTTCTGCATGATCCTGGAGGGCCGCGTGGACGTCACGATGGGCAAGGAGAACCTGTCGTTCGAGAGCGGCCCGTTCAGCTACTTCGGCACCCAGGCGCTGACCATGCCCGGCGAGAGTGAGTGGCCGGAGCGGCTGGTGCCTAACGCCCTCTGGGAAAAGCAGCGTACTGCTTGTTGTGATGTCGTGCTGGGGTTTGAACTCGGCCAGGCGCGTGCTGGATGTGTGGCTGTTGCCCCTGCGGAGCGGGAGATGCCACTGTCTCAGCTGTTCCTTGTCCACGGCGGTTTGTGTGGCCGTGCTCCGAGTCTTGTTCCGGAACGCAGGCCACTTACCTGGTGTGGCCGTGTATGTGTGTGTGTATTGTGTGCTGGCTAGTGTGGTGTCTGTGTGTGTTTGTGACCGCGACTGCGCGGCATTTGCTGCGGCTCTGCGACGCTCCCATGCGGAGCCGTGGCTGTGTGCCACGCTCCGTGTGTGGCCGTGTGCCGCTCCCCGCGTGTGACCGTGGCTATGTACCGCTCTCCGTGTGTGGCCGTGGTTATGCGCTGCTCTCCGTGTGTGGCCGCGACTATGTGCCGCTCTCCGTGTGTAGCCGTGGCTGTTTGCCGCTCCCCGTGTGCGGCCGTGGCTATGCGCCGCTCTCCGTGTGTGGCCGCGGCTATGTGCCGCTCTCTGTTTGTGGCCGTGGCTATGTGCGGCTCCCCGTGTGCGGCCGTGGCTATGCGCCGCTCTCCGTGTGTGACCGCGGCTATGTACCGCTCCCCTGTGTGGCCGTGGCTGTGTGCCGCGCCGCGGCTGACCGGGTGACCGCCGTCGCCGTAGGTGACGCGTCCCCGGTGTTGCGCGGCTCGGTGCACTCGCTGGACGGCTCGCACCGCGCCACGTTCGTGCCCGAGTACTCGGTGCGGGCCGTGACGGACGTCTACTATCTGCGCATCCGGCGCGGGCATTACGTGGCGGCCCGCAAGGCCACGCTGGTGGCCGCTCAGCAGCGCGACCCCAACCCGCTCACCGAACAGCTGGTCAACGACATCGCCGACATGGTGAGCGGCCCAGAGCTGCCGGCTGTGCTGACGCTGGGACTCACCCAGGCTGGGGTCTGGGGTCGTCAGCTCGGCCCAATGAACTGGGCCGAACCCCGAGGTTGGGTTGTTGCGTGATTGCGATAGAACGTGTTTAGTTACTTGGTCCTGCAGTGTTTCGTGCCGTCGTCTATGGGTGATAAGACCCAGCTCAGCTGTTCCAAGCTGATTCTGAAGTCCCTTACGACGGATGGTTCCGGTGTGATCCCCATGCAGATGTGTTGCGTGACAGGCCGTCGCCTGGCGTGGTGCACCGCGCGTCGCGCGACCTGACGTGCCGACGGCTCTCGCGCGCGCAGGGCTCTCGCACCGACTCCCTGCGGGACTTCCACCTGAACCCGAGCAACACGGTCAGCCGGGCGGCCGACTCGAGTGCCACGCTGGTGTCGGCGCCGGCCGTGCTGGACGGCGCCGCGCCGCCGGCCGGCAGCGACACCGAGCAGTCGGAGCTGAGCTCGCTGCTCAGCGTGCCGACCACGCCCAGCGGGCGGCACGTCAACTTCGTGGAGGTGCGCGAGCGGCAGCGCAGCGCCTCGCACCCGGCCGACCCGGACCAGCGGCCGCCGGCCAACGGCGACGCCGGCGACATCGACCGTTCGGCGATAGTGTGACCCGCCTGTCGGCCGCCGGGCTAACGAGCAGTTCAGCCGGCGACGGCAGGTGGTGCTAGCGTGCAATACGGACAGTATTCTGCAATACAGCGAGGCGGCGGTGCTGTGGACGGCGTCGGCGCTCGCCGGCGGCGTCCGGCTGCGCGGGGCGCCGGACCGGCGCAGCGCCGGCGGGCGCTGCCACCTGGCGTTTGTTGACTGATATTTTAGATGTTATTGAAGCGTTGACCCGCGGGATTGCGGACGATGATAGCCACTATCGAGATGCTGCTGGTCGGGCGTCGTTTATCGTGGCGCGTCGCGGCGCTAGAACCTGTCTAGCTTGTTAGGACGGGCACGGGGATGCTCTTGAATCCTGTTTCCACACATCGCCCTGAAGGACTTGTGTTTAATGGATCTGTCTCCCTAGTCTCCCTCTGTCCTCGTCCCCGGCTCGCGTGTTTCTGATCGCTGCTTTTTGCTGGAGATTGTTTGCCCTCATATCTATGCATTTAAGTTTTCATATGGGTGGAAATCTTGGCTCACTCCCCTACGTGGGTCAACTAACGTGCATTTCGTGTCCCCTTTATTCTCGGTTTTGTATTTGCATCATGGGAGGGCAAGAAAGGGTTCGTCTGTCGTGCCGAAAAGGGCGACTTGGATGCACCTTAAGCTTATTTTCTCCTTCACGACACCACAGTGTGCAATTGCTCCGCTTTGAAAATGACTTGTTTCAAAGAGCCGCGACCAGTTGATCCAAATTGCTGTGTTTGGCATGATATTGCCCTTGCCGCAGCACCAGCTGCAGCTCTGGGTTGTATCCGTACTGAGTGAGCGCTAAATATCACTCTCAGTTGGGCTTTAGCGTAGTCTGTAGCGAGGGAATTCTGGACATAGTTATGTATGAGGCTGCTTGCGTGCGCATGTACCGAATGATCTTGCTGTCACATTTTTTCCTTTTTGCGGCGATGCTAGCCAGCCGCTCTCCCCTCTACACGGGCGGTCAGTGCCGTCAGCTAACCGGCTGATCGGTCAGTGGCCGGCGCCGTCCAGCTGATGGGTCAGTGGCCGGTGCCGTCCGGCTGATCGGTTACTGGCTGGCGCTGTCCGGCCGTCGGCGCCGCCCTCGGCTGTGCGGCCGCCGGCGCCGCCCCCGGCTGTCCGGCCGCCGGCGCCGCTGGCGGCTGTCCGGCCGTCGGCGCCGCTGGCGGCTGTCTCGCCGCCGGCGCCGCCCTCGACTGTGCGACCGCAGCGGCAGGCCTGTCCGGCGCGCCTCTCGCGCTCGCACAGTCACCCACCGTGTCACGGGCGGCCTGCTCCGAAGCTCGGAGTCAGAGCGTCCCGGGCGCCGCTGGCTGCCCCGCACCGGCCCGGCCCGTCCGACGGTGGTCCCCAGCGGGGTCCGAGGCTCGCGACGCAGCCAGGCGGCCTCTCTGTTACGTCGCCACCGACTTTTTACGCTGGGCGCTGGGCTCTTTTGAACCGCGTAGACATTATGTTCCCTGGTCGAGCCTCGGGATGTGCTTGCTGGTCATATCTTTTCCCGATGCTTTTTTTGACATGTTCTCAGTGATACCTTATGCGTATCGTCGCAAACTGACATTGCGTCTAGATGTTTCTTGCCTTGTTCGGAGGAGTTATAGCCATGAATACACGAGTACGTATGTGCGTGGGGTGTGGGTACAGCGGTATAGATGCGGCGGGCGGGGCCGCCGGTCCGGCGGTCTTTTGACGCAGACCGCCGCGCCCGCCTTCACCTCAGGTGTGCACAGCGTGCATGCAGCGTGCACAGCCGCGGCGCCACTCGCGCTGCGGGGTGTGGCTCGATGCTGAGAGTGGTCTTCAGACGTTTGAGCTCTCAACGAAGGATGCACGGATACGCAGCGTCACGTCCCACGTGTCATGACAACGAGCTGCGGCCGCTGCGAGCACTGTGCAGCGCTCATGGCATGGGTATGGGTCGCGCGTATGCGGTCGTCAAGTACACTATCAGCGATAAGGCAATGGGATGGTGATAACTGGTAGACGGTGATACGCGGTGATGTCCTGCGACTTACCGGCGGATAACACACTACAGATAAATAATCACGACTGAACGCCAAGGCTGAGGGAGACAAACTCATAGCGACAGAAGTCGACTTGGCCGACCCGGCGCGGTCCCGATCGAACCCGACCAGCTGGTGCCAGCAGCCGGTCACGTGACGCAGCGCTTCCAGGCTCATCGGCACGCTTTCAGCGACGTTGCGGAAATCAGGCGCCGCCAGAAATGGAAGCAAGCTTCGGAGCATGCCGGCGCGCTTCACGTGGTCTCGGTGCCAGCAGACGGCACTGCGGCGATCTCCGGCTTGAAGGTAAATCGCTGCAGGGGGGGGGGGGGGAGGGGATAGTTACGTTATCACTCACCGCAGGACAATATTTGACCAAATAAAGTGTCATTTTCGGCAGAGACGCGGCCAAAGGCGCCCACAGTTCCCCCCCCCCCCCCCCCCCGTCACGCTAAGGCTAAGAAGGGCCTGCAGTGATCCACTTCGGCGAAATGTCGATCCAGAATGGTATTCAGGCAGGGAAAGGGAATGCATCGTGGTTCAGGGTCCGCGGTGCGGAGATGCAGAAAATGACCCCCATAATGCGCAGGGTACCAAAGAAAACACGTCACCAGGAGTCAAACAGGTGGGGTGCTGCTGAACTTTGGGGGCAGCCGACATGCAGGACTGCCTGCTAGCTCTCCAAGAGGTCCACCACAAGTTTTGACCTCGGTCTGACCTTCCCTGGCTCAATGCAATTTGTTGTAATCGCAAAAACAGTTGGTGAATTGCCAAATGAGCTATTTCAGGGATGCATGGCTTCATCTAACACTGCGTTGTCGCATCAGATTGGGAGATTCTCTGGAAACGGCCTTCACTGACAAACAAGCCCTGATTTTGACCTGCCATAGGTCAGTAATTGTGTTATTTGCAATGTAATTTAATGTGATGGCAGCCATGTAATTTTTATACCAAAAACTCCGCCATATAATCGGCCGCAGCTATGCAAAGTTTGGCACAGCCACAGCGCGTCGTTCGCACGCCACGCTGGAAAAAATCGACGGGTGTCAAACTTTTCCCCTACCGAAGCGCGTGCTAATCTTTTCGGCACAAAGGTCATCAGCCTCGTTCAAATGTCCTGGCTTCTTAAGTTTCAAGGCGAAATTCGAGGTCGCCCAGAGGTGAAACTCCGCGACACTCGAAAGTTGCGAGTCTATTTCGGATCTTCGAGCATCAGAATGTTCAGTACGTTAGCCAGCGTCCGAGATGGCTCTGAACCATCACGGTCACCGTGGTGGTGATTTGGTTTTTAAGGGCGCGTCGGCGTCAGGGCCATTTTGCGCCCACCCATCACGGTCACCATTGAAGCAGAAATTCAAGACCAACTGACGGGTAGCTCAATATCAACTCAAAACATTTTTCTCTTTTTAGGATTAGAGTTCCTTCTGCGCATTAGCTACCGTCCGTCAAAGTCCTGGCCTCTCAAGGTAGATTCAAGGCAAAATTAAAGGTCAAATGACGGGAAACTTCACAACACTAAAGGTATAGGCCGATTTCGGAATTCAAGCCACATAATCCACTTCGGGGCGAAAACCAAACCAGTCCGTCAGATGCCCTCACCTCGAAAGAATGGTGACCTTGACAGGTCAAGCCCACAGCCGAGTAAAACAAGCCCCTCGACGATAGGTGGTCGCTGTATTTATTTCACACCAAAATACATCTATCGTCAGCTCAGCTTCTGACAGAAGCCATTCCTAGCGAACTCTACGGGAGCACAGTTGTGCAGGAGTAACGGAGCAGTATGCGAGTGCGGGCGTCGTCCGTGTGCTGCAGCAGAAGCCGTAAGCTGTGCTGTGGGCCCAAGTCGTTTTCATATCCTAGTCATCTGCCACACGCCGAACTCACCAAATACAGATCCATCAGTACGCCCATTCACTGAATTATGCCAATACCTCACACCAGATGCAAATTGATAAGTCACGCAAGTGCGAGAGAACACAAACAATTCTATAGCTAAAAAAGGAACACTCACAGACAGCATGGTACTAAAATGTGGCTTTCCGACACAACCGACTGCATAAACCGCTTAAACAAAATCCCTCGACACCGCGTACGTTTCGAACAAGTCCATATGATAATGACCGCGCGCAACACAAGCAGACGCGCTCAGATCCCATCAGATCTCGTGCAGTAATCTCGTCCACATCCTCCGAGTAACGTGAGATTCAACTGGCTGGCGAGCCAGAGGTGCCGCGCCTGGCAGTCGGGAACAGCCCAGCGATCGGGCTCGCCGCGGCGGCGTGAGTCGAAGCGTGCGCCGGCGGACGAGGCGGACACGTCGCCCCGTCCGACAAGCGGGTGCACCCACGAGGCCGCCGCCTGAAGGGATGCGGTGTGGCGCCGACGCAGGCAGCCGCGCGGCGGCACGAGGCTGGCGAGAACATAGCCACATGGCGCGCAAGCCTCTAGATTAGCGCAGGAATGTTCTGGATTCGTGTCTGCACTCGGCTCAGCCCGGCCCGGCCGCCCTTCAGACCATGCCCTGCTCCGGCGTCGGGGCCGGCCGAGTCCGTCCCGGGGCCTCCCGATAGTCCGGCGGGGCCGCAGCTGCCGCCGCCTCCGTCCGATCCTGCCCCGGCAGCGGGCGCCGCCACGCCCGCGGTTAGAGTCCGCTCGCGCGCGCGCGCGCCGGCCGCTACACGTAGGCGGCGCCGGTCGGCGGCGAGCCCTTGCGCTTCTGCGCGCCGTACTGGCCGATGAACGAGCCGTCCTCGGTGAAGCGGCCTGGAGCGCGAGGGCGACGCGTCAGCACTGCGCCGGCGGCGGCCTCCCGCCCCGCACCGGCCCGCTGTCGGCCCGAAAGGTGACCCCCGCCACCGCGGCCGCGGCGGCGCGCCCACAGAGCGAGCGGCACACGACGGTAACATCACGGTCGCAGACGATCGCATGTGACAATCGGGCAGCGGCACGACGTGAATGCTCAAGCTCAGCGTATAAGGAGAGCAGACGATAAGGGATTCAGCGGATCAAGCGCAGCACATTCCGGCAGAACATCCAGGCTACAGCGGTTCATTTGGGAGTAAGTTAACGACACTGCAAGGACATACAAGACCCCCAGGTCCGCAAAGGCAGCTTGTCTGTCGTCCACGATGCGATGCAAAACAGGGGGATTTTCGTCCGAGCTGAACGTCAGCATGTACGCCTCAGATCTGCGGTCACCGAGCATACACAAGACCGAATGTTGACTTGCACTCGATTTGCAAGCCCATTCACACTCTGACTCATTACTGCGTCACACCACACGTCACTGCCGACCGAGCTCGTCTCTGCTTCCGGCACGGAAGGAGCTGGCTGGAGTGGAGCAGACCAACAGACCGCGCGGAGACGCCTCTGTCCCGCCTACAGACCGTGCAAGGGCGCGCGCGGCTCGGCCGGCGACAGCTACACGAACGTGCCGATCTTGGTGTCGGCCGGCGGCGGCGGCTGGTGGCGAGGCCCGCGCCCGTACTGGCCGATGAATGAGCCGTCCTCGTTCATGCCCTCTGCGCGTCGGCCGGCCGGCCACAGGCGGCGGTCAGTGGGGGACGCGGCGCTAGCGGGCGCGCGCCGCACAGCCAGGGCCAACACCTCAAACGGACAGCCAGCCGCAGTCAACCTAGACAAAACGGCGTGGCGAGCGAACCAATGACCGCGGGGAGGGGAGCGATGTTCTCCCGGCATGCTTTGGTCAACACCGAGTGGCGGTTGGCTGAGTGGGGCCAGGCAAACCATAAAGGGAACGTCGGTAACTGCGGCCGTGGAACTAATTACGGTGCAACAGTCATGCTGAGTGATGCGTCATGCAAGATGCTGTTGACAATGACCTTTACTTAAAGCGGACCGTACCGTACGTCCAGACACACGAAAAAGGCCCGGCCTTTACAAAAAAGAACTGGCAAGGGGACCAAATTACCGAACTGCAAACTCGGCGTCGGGCGTCACCACGGCCTCAGTATCCGGCCGGACTGACCGCCTGCCTGCCGGACCGGCGGCCTGCCCGACCGAGCAGCCGGGCGGCCGACCGCCGGCGCAGGCGCCGCACTCACCGGCCGGGTCGTCGCCGTACTCGGCCATCGAGTCCGTGTCGCTCTCGTGCGGGTGCTTGACGTCCGAGCCGAGACTGCCGCGGCTGCCCGGCGGCAGCTTGGCATCCAGCGGCTGCTGGTACTCCTGCGGCGGCGAGGCGCGGCGGTGAGGCGTGGCGGTGAGGCGTGGCGGTGAGGCGTGGCGGTGAGGCGTGGCGGTGAGGCGCGGCGGTGAGGCGCGGCACGCCCGGCCGGCCGGGCGCGCCCGGCCAGCCCGGGCTCGGGCACACGGCCGGCTGGCTGACCGCGGCCCGTCACGGTGGTGAAGCGCCGCCACGGATCCCGCCACCAGCCGGCCGGCTGCGCCAAAGCCCAGCTCAAACCGCCACGTCACATCCCGAGCTTGGTGTGAGCCGAGGGTATATTGCGAGTGGATGACGCGGTACGCAAGACGCGACAGTGGCCGCGGCGGCTTGTGTGTCCTTGTTCCATTTCGCCACTGATGCCATACGTTCCGGACTCGAGGACTAGCCAGGGAACCCGTTATGACAAGGCACGATGCATACCAATGTCCGGGAAAACCAGCGTCGGCAACACCATCCAGTTGCGGCGCGTCACGAGCGGTGAAGAGGAAGCAATGCTCGGCCACCTCCGCACCGCCGAACAGCGCCGTCCCCGCCGGCGCACGCGGCGAGCGACCGGCGGCGGGCGGCGCGCGGACGCCCGTGACTCCTCCTCACCTGGAAGCCGTCCTCCGGGTACAGGTCGCCGCGACCGTGGGCGTTCTCGCGGTCCTGCACGTCGTACTTGCCGCCGCGGTTGCGACGGACGATGCAGACCAGCACCAGGATCAGCAGCAGCAGCGCCACGGCCAGCATCATGGCGATGAACCAGCCGGACGTGTGCACCGACTGCGTGGCCTGGATGTACGGCCCGTCCGGCGCGTACGTCTCCACCTGGGGGCGGGGCGTCGCGCCGGCGACGTCAGCCGCGGCCGCTGACAGGCCCCTGCGGGCTCAGAGCACCTGGCCGACGTCATCACACGCGCGGGGACTAGACGGATCAGACGAACGAAGCCAAACGAGGCGGGTACTGGAGCGGCGATTTTCATTCCCGTCTGGGAAAGGGTCAATGGCTGCCCACAACACTTGAACTGGCACACTTAAAACCAAAGGAAGAACCACTCCCTTTGACGGGAGCGGGTCTTCACTTCGTCCGGGTCGTACCTCCTCCACGTCCGAGTAGGCATTGAAAAGGCCGTCGACCGAGACAGTGCGAATCTCGTACACCTGAGCCGGGTCAAGACCGCGGAGAAGAATGCTGTCGTCGTAGTACTCGATCGGAGACGACATCCAGGACGCCTCGCCGGCCCGCCTGCGGCGCGCGGGGTCAGGTCAGCGTCGGCCCGGACTCTCGGGCGCAGCAGCAGCAGTAGCAGCCCCAGCCCCAGCCAGCTCTCACTCACTCCTCACACAGCCCGTGATGACAAGCCCACGCGACAGCCCCGCGCGCGCCGCGCCGTGCGACCGTCACGCCGACCTCGGCACCGCGGGGCCGGCTGGACGCGGCGTCCAGACCAGGCCCAGCGCGGGCGCCGGGCCGCAGCCGCGACTGAGGCTCGGCCGCTGACCGCAGCCGGCGCCCTCACCTGTACTGCACGAAGAAGTGTGAGCCCGGCCGACCCTCCGTGTTGGGCAGCCAGGTGATCTTGAGGTTGTTCTCGGAGCCTTCCTCGCCGCGCACGTGCGCCCAGAGCAGGCTGGGCCGGTCCGGCTGCTGCGTCTGAGGGCTCTTCGTGGTCCGCTCGATGTAGTACCTGCAGCGACGGTCCCGAGTTGACGCGCCTCGGTCAGAGCGGCTCGGCATCTTACAGAGCGACGATGGCGCTCGACGTGGTGCCATAGTTCGGGTGGCAGCGTCAGGGCGCCAACAGCCGACGCCGTTGACGCGTCATAATACCCCAAATATATATATGACGGTGCAAGGTGGGACAGCTTGCACCGAGGTCAGAATTTCGAGTATTTCGCAAGCTTTTTAAAATAATGGGATACTCGTTCCCTTGAAGGCCGATCGGCAAACACGATCTTTTGTTTGTTCGCAAGGTATCGAAAGTTATCTGTCCGCTAAAGGTAGAGCGTCGTGATTTCATGACAAATATCTTGTCGTATGCTGTGGATCATCGCCGGGATCAATGAACAGCTGAACCAGCATGGTGAATGTCCCGGAACATGGGGCGGCTCATAATTCCGACATGTGTTTTTGCTCATTTTCAACACCCTCCCTGATTACACCCTGGCTGCGCTTGGGGAAAATCCCTCCCCTGGTTACGCAGTGCTAAGCGCAACGTCCCAGAAAGGTTCAGATCATTTTCCCTCGAGAACGGACGCCCGCGTTGCCCGGCCCGACGGCGCGATAACTCTACGACCTGAGTTCAAGTTGAGGGCAATTCAAATTTAAGAAAATGACGGGACGGTTCTTTGGCACCTGGATCACACAGCCCGGCGTTTTTGGCGTTTTTTTCTCGCGTAATGACCCTGCTAGTCCCGCTACAGGACTTCAGACTAGAAACGTGACACATGTTTCCTTCGTCACGACTTACAAAAGGGCATATGGTCGGCATAAGCCTCCTAGAGCACGTAAAATAACGGGAAACTAATTTGTGAGAGCATCAAGTTCAAGCAGCTCTTCACGCTCCTCAAACTGCGACCTTGACAGGCGGAACACCCGTAGCCCTAGACTAGCCCAGAGACACCTGACCGCCTGACCAGTCGCACTTCTCTGATGTGTAGCATTCGCTTGTCAATCCCACGCCTGCGCATGCGCACCACGTGGGCGGACAGGCCGCCAGCGGGCACCGTCGCGCTGACCTCCTGCTCGGTCGGGGGCCGTACCCCGCCGCACTGGCCAGGCCAGGCCAGGCCAGGCCAGGCCAGGCCAGGCCAGGCCAGGCCAGGTCAGGTCAGGTCAGGTCAGGTCAGGTCAGGTCAGGTCAGGTCAGGTCAGGTCAGGTCAGGTCAGGTCAGGTCAGGTCAGGTCAGGTCAGGTCAGGTCAGGTCAGTCAGGACCAGACCGGGCCGCCCCGGTGACGCCAGCGCCGGAGCCGCGCCGGGTACTCACGGCGGTCCCTCGCCGGCTTCCGTCAGCGCGCGCACTGTGATGCGGTACTTGGTCGACGGCTTGAGGCCGGCCAGCTTGGTGCGCGTGGTGCGCGGGTTGGTGATCTGCGGCGTGCGGTCCAGCACCGGACCCAGGCTCAGGCCGTTCATCTTCTGGTACTCCACCTTGTAGCCCGTCAGCACGCCGTTGGTTTCGCGCGGCTTCTTCCAGATCAGGAAAAAGGCGGACGAACCCATCGGGACGGCCTCGAGCGAATCGACGGCACTCGGCCCTGCGGGGAGGATGGGGGGGGGGGGGGGCGTCAGCCGAGCCCAGCGCGCCGCTGGCCGGGGCAGCGGCGGACCGGCGCTGCCGCTGATGCCTGCCCGCCGACGCCCACACCCGCCAGACAACGCTAACAGCTAGTCACGCCCGGACGGAGCGGCCGCGCGTTCAGGCGAGACAGCGAACCAACAGCCCACCGGCGAAACAGGGTCACGTGTATGACCACGCCGCACATCGGACCTGAGAGTTTCCCTCGCTTGTCAGGTGCACACCGAGTTGTGCGCCCGTTGGAGCGAACACTAAGTGGGAGCAGGTGTCAGGAACATTGATAAGCGAAGCGGGCCCACCACACACATTTTCAGGTAACAGCGGACACAGCGAACACCACGACTCCCAGCCGCACTCAAGAATACCCCCACCCCAGCCGCGCGCGTGACCGAACGGCACCGGGCCCGACCGGCACCGGGTGGTCTCGGAGCAGCACGCTCCGGGCTGAACGCGCCGCGCTGAGACTCGGGGCTCCCCGGCGGCGCATACTTACGGCCCTGCGGCGTGTCGAAGGTCAACACTTCACTCGGCGGTCCCTCGTACATCCGGTTGAAGGACAGAATCTGCACCTTGTTGCGCGCGTGCGGCTTGAACTTGGTGACGAGCCCCTGGGTTACGTCTGGCCCGAACGACATCTCGCGCTTCTTGTCGGTGCCCTCCTTCTCGGTCCAGGTTTGGATCTGGCGACGGCGAGGCGCGGGCCGGATCAGGGGCGGCACAGCGCGGCACGACCGCCGCCGAGGGGCGGGGAGCGGCCGCCCGCGGCAGATCCGCGCCGGCTCAGACCGGCGCGCGGCAACCACCGGCGCAGTCCGCGCCGACAGGCCGGAGCGGCGTCTAACACGCCGCGGCGAGCGGCCGACTATCAGCGGCGGTGTTCGTGGACTTCACCCCGCCACTAGCCGCTCGGTGCCTCGCGTCCGTCAATACACGACTCACAACGGCGCCAGTGACGGCGTCTCAGCCAGCCGGCCGAGCGCCCGCCGGAGCGGCCGGTGCCGGAGGACGCCGGCGCTCACCTTGTACCCGAGGAACTCCCCGCGGATGGTCGAGTTGTCCACGGGGCTCCACGAGAAGAGCGCGCGCTTGCCGTCGTAGATCTTCTCCAGCCGGAAGTTGGTAGGCGGCGCCGTGGGCACTGTCGGACACAGAGCGGGCACCTCAGCCTTCCCACCGCCCTCCAGGTACGCCCCAGCAGCAGCGACTCTTCGCCACAAAACGCGCCGAATCATCGTTTTTTTTTCTGATTTGTTGGGTGCTGGACGAGGGGCATTTCACATTCACTGACGCAACAAAAACACATAGGATTGCGTCTAGCAGATCGCAACGGACAGCCGGGGCGTGTCAGTGCTGGATAACCGTGGGTCCGACAGACCCGCCTCAAGCCCTGCCCACGCACCGCTCTGGCGCATGTGTCGGCCAGCACGCGCCGTCCCTCGCAGTCCGCGGCGCCGCGCCACCGAGCGCGTGGTCGCGACAGCGCGTCCCCACCGCCGCAGCCCCGCGTCGCAATGACGAGCCCGCCGCGCCGCCCGACCACTCACCGTCCTCGCCCGAGTAGCCGATCACCTCGGCCGACTCGACCACGCTCTCGCCCAGCTCGTTCAGCGCGTCCACGCGGATCTTGTACGGCACATAGGTGGGCTGGTTGGGGATCACCAGATGGCCGCGCCGCCAGTCCATGATCACCTTCTGGTTCCACTCGGCGTTCGACTCGTTGCGCTTCCAGCGGACGAGGTAGCGGAACTTGGGCGCGTTGTGGTCGATCTTCGACATTGGCTGCGGACGACACGGCGGGTCAGGCCGGCCGGCCGCTGGATGGTTGAGGCAGCACGCCAGTGCCACGAGGACGAGTTCCAAGACCGATCAAGGCAAGAAGGGTAACGAAACAATCACTGATCAGAACAAGTGTGACGGCGTCGATCAAGACGAAGGTGACGTGACAAGTCACGGATCAAGGCGAGTGGGATAACGAGACGACGCACCGGCCAAGACAAGTACGATAGGACAGGTCACCGATCAAGACAAGTGGAATAACGAGACAACTCACCGATCAAGATAAGCGTGACGAGACAAGGCGCCGATCACGACGGGTGTGACGAGACAACTCACCGATCTAGACAAATGGAATGACGAGACAACTCACCGATCAAGACAAATGGAATGACGAGACAACTCACCGATCTAGACAAGTGGAATGACGAGACAACTCACCGATCAAGACAAGTGGAATGACGAGACAACTCACCGACCAAGACAAGTGGAATAACGAGACAACTCACCGGTCAAGACGAGTGAGACAGCGAGCTAACTCGCCGACCAAGATCAGTGAGACAGCGGGCCCACTCGCCCATACGTGCTCATCGGTACGTACAGCCCTCTTGACACAAGGCGCCTAACGGGGCCGGCGAGGAGCCACTCGCAACGCGACCGGCGACGGACGAGGCCGCACGAGGCCGGCGCACTCACCGTCCAGCGGATGACCAAGTTGTCCGGCTTCGTGCCGCGGCCCTCCACGTTCTTGGGATTCTTCTCGGGCAGCGCCTTGGGCGTGGTGCACACCTCCGAGTGGCCGGACGGCAGCGACGGGCCCACGCGGTTCTTCGCGATCACGCGGAACGTGTAGTTGGCCCAGGGGCTGATGCTGACCGTGTAGCTGCTGCTCGAGGCTGGCGAGTTGGCCGCCTCTTCCCAGGTGTCAGGCGCGAAGCTGGTGTTGTACTGGATGGTGAAGCCCAGGATCGGTGCGCGGTTGTCGCCGTTCGGCTGCCACCCCACTTCGGCCACCTGCTCCCTAGGGGCAGCGCACGGGCGGCGTCACACAGGCGGGGGGCAGAAGCATGGTCATACTTAGACAACACACAGGCAGCATCAGGCGGGCGGGGGCGCCAGTAACACGGTCACCCTCAGAGACGACACACGGGCGGCGTCAGGCAGGCGCAGGGGCGTGGAATGGTCCGCATCAGCGGTCAGACACCGGGCCGCATCAGGTGGGCAGGGCCCACGGCCATTCCAAGAGGACAGACACCCGGGTCGCGCCAGGTGACAGCGACCCCGCCAGTCTGGAGCGACTCCCGCACCGCGCGCGACGTCAGTCACCCTCAGAGACAGGGTGCGCGCCCACGGCGGGCCCCATCCACGGGCGGCACGCGGCCGAGCGGGCGCGTCAGCCGGCCCCGTCGCCTCACCTGCAAGCGACGGTCTTCAGCGTCGGCGCGTTAGGCACGTCCTCCACCTTGAGCGTGGCGTCGTCCCGCGCCTCGTCCAGCTCGGTGGACGCCACGCACGTGTACACCTTGGAGTCGAGCTCGGTCGTCTTGGTGATGGTCAGCGAGTTGTCCGACGTCTGGATGAACCTGTAGCCGCGACAGCAACGCGTTCGGGTGGGTTGATTGACAATGAGCTCGCTCCACGCAGGTACAGCGCTGCAGAAGTCCTGCTTGAAGTCCCGTTTATGTATCTATGTGGGGTATACCATGGCGTGCCGAACATGCTCCCACGCTCGCCAGCATTAATAGCAAAGCATTACCTTGTCTTGACAAAGCGGACAGCCACTTGTTTCAGACCGGGCAGGCGGGGTATGTAGACACAACATGCCTACGTAGACACAAGGCAGCTCCCAGAAATTCACGGATATCACATCGGAATTAGACACACAAGCTGGTAGGAACACCACCTTAACAAGGGCAACAGCGAAAACGTCGCCCGCACGCCGAACAAGCAGCTCGTAAACCGCCGGGCAGCACGGCGCGCGTTCTGCTCGACACTGGCTTCGGTCGGCGGCGCGCGCTCAAGTCGGCGGCGCGCGCTCTCGTCGACGCGGCGCTCACCTGGGCTCGATGTCGAAGTTGATGGGCACGCCGTCGGCCAGCCAGCCGATACTGACGTCAAGCGTCGAGTCGACGGCGGCCGTGCAGCGGAAGGTGGCAGAGTTGCCGGCCACCACTTGGTAGTCCTCGGGGCCCTGCGTGATGCGCGTCCGCTCTGGCCGACGGCGAAACAAGGTCAGATCAGGCCAGGTCAGGTCAGGTCAGGTCAGGTCAGGTCAGGTCAGGTCAGGCCAGCCGTGGACAAGCGCCGCCGCCGCCCCGCTACCCACACAAACGCGGCGGCCGCGCGAGTCTGAGCCGGTCGCGCCGCGCGCCGGACGGAGCGAGCCCAGACTTACACGGACACCATCGCCAAACAACCCACTAATGCAGACGGGTGTGAAACGATTCACGGAGGTGAGACAACAAACCCGCCTACGTGCACGTCAGCTTCACCGGTTCACCGTCAGCAGTCGCCGTTTGTACGCCGCGAGGACAGCGAACACTGCTTGTCTGAGACAGTGTGCCGCCCGGCCATCAACAGGAGGCTCTGCAGCGCACCTTTCACGACCAGGGTGCCGTTGGCTGAGTCCTCGCCCAGCTTGCTGGTGGCCAGGCACATGTAAGTTCCGGCGTCGGGGAAAGTCACGCTCCTGCGGGCAGGCCAGACGGCGGCGGTCAGTGCCGGTGGTGCCGGCAGACTCCACGCCCGGAGCCCGCGGCCAGGCTCGCGCCAGGCATCCCGGAGCTCGGCCGGCGCGGCACGACCAGCACGGTACCAGCACGGCCTGGCCAGCACGGCCTGGCCAGCACGGCCTGGCCAGCACGACCTGGCCAGCACGATCTGGTCAGCGCCACTGGCGCCGTTCTGTCCAGCAGAACAGCCGAGGGACGTCTTCTGCCCCGCAGGCCGGCGAGGGTGAAGCGGTGAGAATTGATTAATAGCCAGAAGCGTCATGCTTAACAACTCCCTGAATGCTTAGCAGAGACGACTTAAGATCATGGCCACGCATGAGCCGTTTTGAAGACCGGCACCAACACCCCACAACAGAAATTCCATTTCACCGAACACCTTTTCCGCCCTGCGGACAACACGACCGGTGCCTCCCCAATTAAGATGTGGGTCCGTATGTGCGTGGACCTTTTCAACGGCAACGACAGGCTCTAGCAGCCGAATAGCAATGCACCGTACGGCGATACCGACCTAGCTAAGGCCAACCAAGTACACTCAACATGCCAACCTCGCCGGGAACTGCCTGGGCAGCCGTTTGGCGCGGGGTCGTCCGTCAACACCGGCGCTGGGACGGACGGGAGGGGAGGAGAAGGGGAGGGGAGGGGAGGGGACTAGGGTACTCACTAGGGGACGGGTAGGGGAGTGTAAGGGACGTACTTGATGGTCATGGTGCCGTCGTCGCCGATCTGGTAGCGCCCGCCGGTCAGCTCCTGCCTGTTGTCGCCGACGCTCAGCCACTTGACCTCCGGGTGCGGCGCGCCGAACACCTTGCAGACCATCTTGACGTCCGTGCCGACCACTGCAGCCACGTCCTGCGGCTTCTCCTGGATCTCCGGCGGCAGCTCCAGCACGTTCACGTACACGTCCTTGTAGACGTAGCCGTTGTTGTTGGTGGCGTTGCAGCCGTAGTTGGCCGTGTCCGACTTCTGCAGGTTGGTGATGGTGATCTTGTTCGGCGTGACGGTGCGGCGCGGGTTGGGAGGCGCCTTGTCCAGCGGCATGCCGTTGTAGATCCAGTAGAGATCGGGCTTGGGCACGGCGTCGGCGGCGCACTCGAACACGACCGTCTCGCCCTCGGCCGCGTTGCGCACCTCCGGCTCCTTGGTGAAGTACGGCACGGCTGCAACACGGCCGCGGGTCAAGTGTTTGCCAATGGGACTACGGAAGAAGCTTAGGAAACTGCACGTGTTTTTGAACGGAACTTCCATCGCACCGAGCGCACGCATAGACAGTTAGCATGACAGTTACCCATTTTACCACGCACAGACAGTTACCATGACAGTTACACATGACAGTTACCAGCTCGCATCAGCCCATATATCTACACCTGAACTTATCCATCAGCGGCGCAGTGAACTGTAGAATTCTCGGAGCTCGGCAACAATTCAAAAACCAGCTACCAACGCACCCATTCTGCAATAGGACAGAGAACCCGCAAACTCTAGAAGACCTGGTACCGTGCCGCGAAGCTGGTGCCGCTATCTACATTACGAGTGTACTCACACTCGAGTTTGAGGTTAAACGAACTCGTCTTCGCCGTGCCGACGCCGTTGCTCGAAGTGCACTCGTACTCTCCCTCATCTTCAAACAGGGCCTCCGTGATCAACAGGGACTTGCCGAAGTTGCTCAACTTGACGCGACCATCGCTGAGATCGAGCACGCCGTTGGATCGCTGCCACTGGGTGGTTGGTAGCGGCCTGCCGGCGGATGACGTCACGGTCAGAGGTCGACGTTACGGATGTGCGCACCACACCAGCCGGAAACATCGGAAGGTAAACGCTGTCTGGATCCGTGACATCAGCGCAAAAACACCGCATGTACGTCAACCAGCGCGCAGCACCAGGATTCGCCCGCTATAAACAAGCCATCTTTTCCTCTCGACGCATTCGACGTCACAAACACGCGGGTGACATGAAACAGGCCGACGGCGGCGTCAGCACACGCGCACCGCCTGACACACGACACCTGACGCCTGTCACCCGCGCGACGGACCCGTGGTTCATGACACAGGCCGGTGGCGCCGGGCCGGGCGTCACTTACGTGCCGCTGTAAATGCACCAGATCTCCACTTTGCTGCCGCGCAGCGCTACGATGTTCTTGGGCGACTGGTACTGCTTCATCGGCTCCCGCTTGTTCTTGGAGCTGACGCTGCCCGTGCGGATCACCGACAGCTCCACTCGGTTGCCGACCTTGTATTCATTCCTGACAACGCGGCAGCGGGTCACGCACTCATGCCATCATCGCGCGCACACTTCGGCGACCCGGAAAGATTTGGCCAAGGCGCCGACCTCCGCCCGCGGCCGGGAGCGGACGCAGAGATTCAGGGCACACAACCAGATTATGATCGCGTCCACCGCATTGCATCGCATCGGCCCTACATCGGCATCGCATCGGCCCTACGTCGGCATCGCATCGGCCCTACATCGGCATCGCATCGGCACTACACCGGCATCGCATCGGCACTACACCGACATCGCAGTGGCACTACCAGGACAGGGAGCCTCTACCACTGGGTCCTGTGCCATAGCGTTACACACGACGGAAAAATGTTCAGCCCTCTTTTGCTGACAAGCTTTAACGTACTTACCCCGTGCCCTACTCTGGGCAAGCCGGTCAATGCCAATACGACGAGTTACGTTTTGCGGACGATGCGATCGATGGAATTGCTATCAAGCAGTGCGCGCCGAATAAGCAACGCCAAACGTGTTCGCGTTGGGCCTGGACACATGCGGTGCCGTTTAAAAAAGGACCTGCATTACAAGCGACAAATAAGTCGCACCTGACGGGACGCAAAATTATCGTTCTGGTTTGGGCCACGTCCCGTCGCGCAGACAGCAGTGAACATGGTACGCTGCACCTGCAGCTTGCACGTTTTGTGCGCTGGTCTGCTGGGAACAAAACTTGCATGTGACCGCACAAATACTCTAGTTACGGGCTGTTCAGCACAACATGGGGTAAGTACGGGTTGTCTCACAAGCACCGACATACACCGACGTGCACTGGCAGTAGAGTTGGCCGTCCACCCTTACCGGAAAGGGGAGGTGGCCGAGCAGGCGTACACAAAGCCGTTGCTGGCGTCTTCCAGGGTGACGTTGCTGAAGTAGAGGTTACCGAAGGGGCCGACCGTCTGGCGGGTTGAGTTGATGCTGGAGAGGGAGCCACCGTCGCCCTGCCGGCGGACGGTGACACAGGGTCAGGGTCGGGGCCAGGGTCGGAGTCAGGGTCACGGTCGGGGTCAGGGTCGAGGTCGAGGTCGGGTCAGGGTCACGGTCGGGGTCAGGGTCGAGGTCGGGCCAGGGTCGGGGTCAGGGTCACGGTCGGGGTCACGGTCGGGGTCAGGATCACGGTCGGGGTTGTGGTCGGGGTCAGGGTCCGGGTCACGGTCCGGGGTCATGGCCAGCGCGGCCAGCGGTTCCCAGCGCCGTCACACGCCGCCCATGCCGAGTGTGAGACACAGCTCTGCCTGGAAACAACTTTGATCTAATAGCCCTGCCTTCCAAATCATGCCACGGACCCAAGACACAAACACACCCCTAACCGTACCCCGAGGACCGGTACCCCATGGACCTGTGCCCACGACACGGTCCTCCAACAGACCACCGGGTGTCACAGAAGAGGCCACGGGGGGGGGGGGAGGGGGGCACAGTGACCTTCGTAGTCGACCCAGCCCAAAACACCACTGATGGAATTAAACGTCAACACACGGGCGTCATAGTTAAGACCAGCGTCCTTCTGCAGAGCGCCACATTACCACCAGTTCTCACAGCACTGACAACGTCCGCACGCAGCGCCATGACAAAATGCATCGTAAACACTCATCACAGCACGGGCGGTCCTGCTACATAGCGGGCCAGCCGCAGCACGCTCACTGCTGGTCACAATCACAGCCAGTGTTCATGCCACAAGGTCGCATCGTGACACAGGGGTCGTGTTATGACACAGGGTCGTGTCATGACGTGTCATGACATCGTGTCATGACACTGGTCGCGTCCCGCCCGGCATTCCATCTCAACCAACACCACCGAGCAGCCGCAGCAGGAGTCGTGCAGCAGGGTCGGGCAACAACCGGCGCCACGGCGCGACGACGGACCACGCGCGCGGCGCCGCTACCCAGCCTCCCCACTCATTCCGATGTTCCGTACCGGGCAAACATCTCATAACGGCGTTCACGTCCGGCCCTGCAGGCGTCACGGCCCTCGCCGAGCGGCGGCGGCGGCGCCTGACCTGTATCATCCAGTGGACGGTGGGGTTGGGGTAGCCCTCCGGCGGGTTGCACTTGAGCTCCAGCGGCTCGCCCTCGTTGGCCGTCATGGTGATGGGCGGCTGGTCCTTGAACGAGTTCAGGTCGGACTTGCGCACGAACACCGAGTTGGAGGTGGCCGTGCCGTGTGTGTTGGTCGCCTGACATTGGTACGAGCCTGCCGGGGGCGGCGCGGCCGGGTCAGCGGGGAGGCGGCGGCGCCCGCTCTCGCCTCCGCGCGCCGCCGGCCGAGGCGAGCGCCCGGCGCGCGGTCTGCACCCCAGCTTCAGCACGCTCAAACCTGGCCGACGATCACCGATGTGCCTCGCAGGCCACAGCGTTGTCGCTGGTGACTAGACTACCGCAGCTCCACGCGTCCGGTCGGCTAGCGCGGAGCGAGAATTGGTATGTCAACTGGTGCAGTGCCGCAGGGCCACATTTTTGTCAAGCGATTCACACTACCGATCCACACACCTTTCATCAGCAATCCCCAGCATACTGGGCCCTCGATTGAAGTACTCACAACGCCCATGGCCATGTCGGCACACGCACACATTCGACCTCAAACTGTGGACACACGGCCCCCCCCCCCACCCCGCACGCAAGCACGCACGCGCACAAAACGCGCCCGCCGGTTGGCCGGCGGTGCGAGCAGCACTGACCAATATCCTCCGCCTTCGGTGACGTGATGACCAGGGTGCCACGGTCCGGCTGCTGGGAGATGCGAGTGTCGTACACCGCCCACTGGAACGGCTTGCCGTTCTTGAACCAGAAGTATCTGCCGCAGGGGAGGCGCCGCGTCACCCCAGCGCACCAGACACGACGACAACGGACGGGCAGCTGGCAACGAGAAGGTCGGCTACCATCGCCCGACATCACGCGGCGTGCCCGCGCCTGAAGGGCGGCGTGGCTCCCGATCCACCGCTCGCGCCGGGATGGTACCGACTCCGGGCGAGAGCGAGCGGTAGCAGCAACTGGGGCTTCAAGGCGCTTCGACTGCGCGGTCACACCGCGCCCACAGACGGAGCCAGGTGACCGGTCATACCGCGCCCACGGACGGAGCGAGGTGACCGGTCATACAGCGCCCACAGACGGAGCGAGGTGACAGGTCATACAGCGCCCACAGACGGAGCGAGGTGGCAGGTCATACAGCGCCCACAGACAGAGCGAGATGACCGATCACACAGCGCCCACAGACGGAGCGAGGCGACCGGCCATACAGCGCCCACAGACGGAGCGAGGTGACCGGTCATACATCGCCCACAGACGGAGCGAGGTAACCGGTCATACAGCGCCCACAGACGGAGCGAGGTGACCGGTCACACAGCGCCCACAGACGGAGCGAGGTGACCGGTCATACAGCGCTCACAGACGGAGCGAGGTGACCGATCACACAGCGCCCACAGACGGAGCGAGGTGACCGATCACACAGCGCCCACAGACGGAGCGAGGTGACCGATCACACAGCGCCCACAGACGGAGCGAGGTGACCGGTCATACAGCGCCCACAGACGGAGCGAGGTGACCGGTCATACATCGCCCACAGACGTAGCGAGGTGACCGGTCATACAGCGCCCACAGACGGAGCGAGGTGACCGGTCATACAGCGCCCACAGACGGAGCGAGGTGACCGGTCACACAGCGCCCACAGACGGAGCGAGGCGACCGGCCATACAGCGCCCACAGACGGAGCGAGGTGACCGGTCATACAGCGCCCACAGACGGAGCGAGGTGACCGGTCATACAGCGCCCACAGACGGAGCGAGGTGACCGACAGACTGTCAGAGGGCCAGACGGCGATACGCAGGGGTCGAGAGCGACCGGCAACAATACGGTCCCCGAGATCAGCGCGGAGCTACAACCGCCGCAGTTCACTCACCATCCCAACCCAACGGACACGAAATCCGACCCACATTCACGGCCTGTCCGGGAATGTGTGCATAACAAATAGCTCACAATTAGAGCATGCACTAACCGAACAGAACGAGACGAATAAACATCATACTTTTAACCATGGGTGGAGCCGCAGGCAGACAAAGCAGGTGAAACACGGCACGCACCAATTTCAAGCGCCAATGTTCCGCGCACCATGTCGCGTAGTACGGTGTCGCACCCGAGGTCAAATTACACCCTCCGCCGATGTCTCCAGGAGCGCTGATCCAATTTCCTATGGGAAACGGCGATTGGCTTGACAAAAGTAGGGAACAAAAACATGGCCTCGTATATAGCTTAACTCACATTGAACCACAGTTGTTCAATATACGCTGCATGGCTCTCGCACACGTTGAGATCGTGGCATCTACAGTGTTGTCATCATCGTGTAGTAGCAACACCGCTTGCCGGAGAAGGCAGCCGCTGCGGCTGTTCATCAAGCCAATCCCACGAGCGGGACGCGCCACGCGGACGAGGGCGACACGCTCGCCCGCTCCCCGGTCATCTGGACGCCGTGCAAAAGAAGCAGAAGACGCCATCATCCGCAGCCTTAGCTTCCGCTTCTTCTGCGCGCGGCCCCGTGACACCAGCAGCCGGCGTCACGTGACACCAGCAGCGGGAGCGGCTCCCGTCACCCACACCTCGTCTGATGCCGCGGCAGTTGCGGCTGCTGTCGCTGTCGCCGCGGTTTAGGGCGCGTCGAGATCTCCTCGCAAGTGCTGCGGAGGGCGGTTCTCGCGCGCCCGCCAACCACCGCCTCGGGTGCTCAACACGGTGTACGCGACGCCTCTGTGCCCGGGTCGGGCTGTCGGCTCGAGGCGTTCCAGCACGTGGCGGGCCCATTCTCTTCGAGGATCAGCTGACTGTTTGGTCACCCAGCGGGTACACAATGCAGCCATGTCCCTGGCTCAGGTTCTAGCATTAGCATTGGTCGCAGAGCACTAGCTGGCAATCGTCAATGCGCTTCTTTACACGACATGCCAACCTGCAACAAAGGTTGCGAACGGGCCGATCTCGCTCTGCCGGGGCAGTATTCCATTTGCAATGAGCAGTTATTAAGTCTCATGGCATTTCTAAGTAGCCAAGACCTTGCATCCCCCAGACTTGATCGACCGCCGCCGAAGAGGCAAATCACCACAAAATTCACATGTGCAAACTGCGCTTAAACCGCGTTTTCCCACGCTGAACATGGCGAAGCCCCATGTGCCGTGAGAAATCTTTCATCAATACCTTTGCAAAACCTTGGCCATATACAAGTCGATGACACCGCAGAGCCGTCCGATGCTGCCGCGAGGTGCCGACGGCGGGGACGCCCCGAAGCCCCGGGAGAACACCCAAGCCGATAGCGCAGATAAGTCGACCCCTCCACGGGTCATGTCCGTGTCAGTTCCAAGCCCTTGCCGGTCTTTCCAAAAGCGCGCTGGACCACTACGATACGGTGGTTCACATCGGCCTGGGGATTGCCGGTGAAACTATGATGACTCGAAGGCGTTTTGCGTGCCGCCTGCTCCCGACTGCTCAATTAGTCTCAGGCGACCTCATTCTCGCTAAATGCCTATGCCAGTTCGACGGCGCCATAGGCCGCGGCACCAACTTCACGGATACATGTGGGAATCTGGACGCTGTCCTGTAACACATGCACGACGCTGGTCTGACAATGCAGTTGTCGAATGCCTATTGTGCAAGGTCCCATTTTTGGAGCATGCGTCATCCAGCGCGAGTCCGGCGCCACACCTACAGAAGCCCCGGGTGCGCATCCCGGTTTCGTTCGACGAGGGTGAGGGTAAACTTATGTTTGAATGTGATACGTCAAGCTCGGGGCCGGGCGCCGTTTGGCTTCCCATGACTTTGGCGGGATAAACCGCCACCTATTTGTTATCGCCAGTTTAAGCAGCAGCACGGATCGGCCCCGGGCGCAGCCGACGCGCCGAGCCGCGAGACGGCGCGGATGCCCGACGCTGCGACACAGGCCGGCGCAGACGTCCGAGACGTCTGACGCTGCGACACAGGCTGGCGCAGATGTCCGACGCTGCGACACAGACTGGCGCAGACGCCCGACGCTGCGACACAGGCCGGCGCAGACGTCCGACGCAGCGACACAGGCCGGCGCAGACGTCCGAGACGAACGAGATGTCCTACGCGGCGACGAAGACCGGCGCACACTCCGACGCTGCGACACAGGCCGACGCAGACGTCCAAGACGTTCGGCGCTGCGACACAGGCCGGCGCACGCTTCGACGCTGCGACACAAGCCGAGCCGAAGACCCACGCGTTCGGCGCCGCCGGCAGCGCCCTCCATGGTCGCACAGCTTCGTTGGCGCGGCGCAGCGCGCTGCGCCAGCCAGATCTCAACAGACGGGGCACTTGTCTCGGCACAGCCTTGTTTGTGGCGGCAGCCGTAGCGCGACAGCTGCAACGCGACGCGCCGTGGCTTCGCCAAGATTGCCCCTCCGCCCACTCAATGGCGTGAAGTTCCGCACGTGTCGCGTCCGTCTTGAATCGAATGATGAGCTCCAAGCTGGTATGCCACGTCGCCAACGTTCTCCGTCCCTGCATCGCTGCATGACGGCAGTCTACAAAGGTGACCATTTTGTGCCGGAGAAGCTCCTGGTTGGAGCGGTCTCCGCTCCTTTTGGCTGCATGTGGAAGCCGACGTGTGCCACTTCCGCCGGCAGTGCCGCCGCCGTGAAGGTGGGAACGCTGCTGTGCCGGTCCCCTAGAACCACGATCGGTCGCCTGTTTGCACCCCGACCGCTCGGAGCCGTCGCCACGGGTTTAGATATCCTCACCAGTCTCGCCTCCAGCGTCGCTGTTTGGTCGAAGCCTCCCCTCTGAAGGAGCCATCACAATCGCTTCAAAATCGGGACAAAAATCATGAGGAGCAGAATCTAATCTCATTGATGCCTGCGCCCTCCCTGCCTCCCCCTCGCACGGAACGAAATAAACCCAGACAAATACAGCGCACCACAACCGAGCTTCAGCCGTCATTTGAAGCAAATAAAAATCCAATATCAGAGTTACGCTTGATCTATCAAACGAGCTAAAGTGGATATCAACATATTTCACGATCGTGGGCCGTCGCTATTAATTTCGACAGTTAAGTCACCCACATATACGTCGTTTAAATTGCAGTTGCAATTGCAACAATTTAAAATTAAATTGTTTTTTCCTTTTCGTCTTTTTAATGCTTTAAGTGCATCCGATCATCCCCTATGATCAATGTTTGCTGACAATATCATCTCATATAGATGCTTCCCGAGCATCGCGCCTCGTTGAAAATGCTCAGTTATCATTCCACGTTCACACAAGTCACCCGATCTGTTGAAGTTATCTTCCACAGAGGGGAACACGCTGCGCGACAAAGTTCGGCTTGATTTGCACCATACACGAAATCATTAGAACCTTGGCCATCCGGCTATTTATCCTTCCGATCTTCGCACCTGAGCTCACCCATGGTTCGAGACCCGGCCTGATTTGCACGCGAACTGAATGCGTCAGGTATGCGTTGATTTCCTGCATTCAACCTACAGCAATGATTTACACGTGACGCGTCAGACATAACTTCCCAATAAGGTGTGCCAGACAGCCCAACTTGCATCAAACACGCGCGTATCGGGGTCACTTTGCTCATCAGTTTGCTAACCTGATGCCAAAGGCGCGCTCCATCGGACGACGCGGTTTAATTTGGACGAACACGGCACATATGCAGACATACTTTACGAGCGCCGACATTCTCACCGTCGACCGTTAGCGTTCATATGAGTCCAGCACCGTTACGCTTTGCTCTTGGGCTTATCGTCGTAGCGAGCAAACAAAGCGTGGCGTTGGTCCAAACCAGCGCTGCAGTGGTAAAACCCCCGTTCCCACCCGTGCTCGGGAAGTGTATGCAACGTGTTCAGTCCTTCACCGCGTATGACTCAGTGATCCCCACGTCCAAGGATGCGGTTCGGAAACCGGTGCGCCGACGACGCCGTGGTGGTATCACACCGCACGCTCTTAGCATGCTGTTCCGACACCGATGCCAAAAACGTCTACAAAGGAAAAAATGAGAGGCCAGGTTAGAAATATTCCATCACACATTCCCCGCATTTCAGCATTCTACACAAGCCGGTTCATATCCGGTGAGTCACATGCCACGTGCGAGCCTAAAACTCTTATGCAATCAAGTCCTTAACGTAAGTTGTTCAGTGCATTTGCGACGAACGTCATTCACACAGATAAGACAGTAGTAATAGCCTTATTCCTCGGAGAGCAATCAGGAGAATGGAGATATAGATGGACTGATATTTCGGCAACATACCTTCATCGAAACCATAGTAGCAGAAGTGCATCAGGAGTGTAAGTGTAATGCAAGTGCAACGCTATCCTATATAAGTCATACTACGCAAGTCCTTAGCAGCCTAACTTAGTGTACTAACATCAGCTCGGCTCATCTCTTTCATGGTGAAGCCGTTGTAGTGTAACAGACAAGTAGCCATACACATACACAAGTACGCATGCATTCACTCACCATTCATTCAATCCTACGCAAATGCATACACTCAAGCGTAATACACACATGCGTACATACGTACATGCATGCATACACATATCGACACATACACACGAAGGGCAGGCATTTCGATTTTAATATCACAGCAGACTAGTCCACGTCAACTAGCGAGCCGCTTCCGCCGCGGTAACCACCACCGTCCTGTCCTCGCCCGCGGCAAGCTCCGGCCCCCGCGAACTCAGGGCGCGTGACAGAAACGGACGAGTGGCGCACGGAGATCGCGCGGGACAAAACCACGTACAAAAACACATGGAAAAAGAGAGAGAAGCCATTTCTGATGTTGAACTTGTTAAAGCCGATACTTAACATTACACTATGGAAAAGACAGTAGATATTCCGAGCCTTCAGAACGCCATAGCTCGACGGGACGTATGGGCATGGGCACATGGGTACCGTAAGCACGTATGGGTGATAGTCATGTAGCCTCGTACGCGTCGCATGGCTTTGCACTGAAACTACGCCAACTGGAAACAAGCCAACTCATCTCACGGAGATCCTTCGTATCCAGTCAGCACCGATCTTCAGAAAACAACATGGCCATTCACCATGCGATACACTAAATTTATAGCCTGCGATTGCCACGGAACTCTCTCTCCCAGCAGGCATCAAACCACTCGGGGGGGGGGGGGGGGGGGGCATCGTTGAGCAGATCAGATGCCACGGCTCTGCTTGCCACTCATATACCAACAAAAAACCCTAGCCTTACTCGACGCTGAACAACACAACAACGCGGCCAACGGGGAAAACTGGGGTCAAGCGACAAGCTTCAAAAACATGCGCCAGGAAAGGCTGCAGCAAGGCGCTGACAATGCCGCTCTGCGATTTCCCCAGATTGCAGACGCCTTCGGCGGAAAACGTACATCACAGGAAATCACGGCAAGCGCAGTAGCTATGCTTTGAAAGCCACGAACAACACGAGATTGACGCAGTTTTCTGGGGAGGAAACACGACTCTCGACCAGCTTCAGTACATTCGCCAGATACTGCATGACAACGCGCCGTGAATATGTTTACGTGTTTTCATGGACTATCAGATTTTCCACACTATCTGGTAAAGGATGTCGCCAGGCTGCAAAACGACCAGAGAACTCCGTCCCTGCAGCTGGAGTAGCCAAAAAATCGTCCCCCACCTGCACGAAGTAAGACCGGAGATTGTCATTTCCCACGAAGTCAAAAGTGGCATGTGTTCGGCACGCAACCAACGTCGCCAAGGACAAGAGCGGTCCACGTCGATTTGATTGGATGCCGCATCCGCGGGCGTCACCAGCAAGCTGTTGCATCCATGTCACGGTGCAAAGTGGATGGGCTTTCGCTTCAGATGTGCGACCGTGGTGACCGTGACTGGGCTGCGGGTGCGATGCGGCAGTGGCCGTTCCGTGAGCCCCGCTAGCGGTTCGATAACAACTCTGGTGGCTCGATAACTCCTAGCGCCAACTCGCCAAGATGTCCAGGCAACATCGCTACGTTAAAAGTTATGTCGGGCTGCGTCAAAGTTATAGTTGTCACATTTCGCGACCTTCATATCAATTCCCTTTTCTTGAAACTCTCTTTCGACACATCCTTCCAAGACCGATCTTTGCCCTGCTTCTTTGCGTGTTGTAAGAACAGTTTGATGCGAAACCATCATTCGTCTTGCATAAGTATCCTTATTTTGTATGCTCCTATAAGAACTGAAAAGCAGGGCTTTGGGGCTCACAGACGGGTTTAGGACACAGCCTCGGCAGATCGTACTCCACTTTCAATGCGTCGGATTCAGACTTGGTTTCGATTGAGCCGTGAAGGCGATCAGAATCGGACCCAAGTAATCCGTATTCGGGACTCCGACTTCATCTTGAAGGGAATACTTCATATTGCTATGGGGTTTTGAACTGAAAAGCTACCCTGAAGACCATTCGGCGCAGTTCACAGCCCTGCCCTTCTTTAGACCTAAACACCTCTAGTTTCTGAGTTATACGTCCGCGAAGACGTGCACACTTTTACGGGAGAGTATTTCGATATCACCCAGGCATCCATGACGTCAAGGTCATTCAGATCCTGCCATTCCATAAGCTATGCGGCGATCGAGGCCAAGGAAAATACCATTGTTGGGTCGTCTATAACTGACGTTCGTGAGCACAATTTCCAGAATATGACTGTCGTCAATTCGCTCTCAATCAACGTTGTGCAAGGTACGACAACGTAATCAAACAGTGACGCATTGGCGGGCGTATTTAGTTAAAGAGAAATTACGTTTTTAAGACAGTATTTTCCACTTAAAAGTATAACATTAGTAATACGCGAGCTTATTTCATCATATCCAATGTGTGACATTCCCTTTAAGAAGAGCTCGGTCTGGTTTTTTTTAGCCATACATATAAATAACTTCACGCTATGCGCACAAAAATGTCCATTAATTTTACAGGGCAAGTACTGGAGTCTTAGAAATGCACAAAAAACAATCTGTAAAAATGGGTATATTTTACGACGCCGGCCCGCCTGCTGCCAAGGCCCATACCACCCTCAGTACAGTGCGGACGTGCAGCAATGACGGGTCAAACATACTTCAAGAACAATAGTAAAAATCACGACACAATTGACTACACAAACCAAGAGATACATAAAGTGAGCATCTCTGGAGAGATCACAGCGTGGATTGGGCCAGGTAGGAACACGAGAAGCAACTCTTCATGGCCCGACAAATCTGACCCGGCACGAGCCCGTAGACTTTTGACTATGGTGTGGGCCAGATTCGGCGGGCTTTCCGGGCTAATGAGCGAACTTCGGCATCTTTCTGGCCCTTACGCTTACAAACTTGTCCAAGCGTGGCCCCACTTCGCCCCCTCTTCCGACTAGCTTCACTTCATTCGTACTCGTTCTTCACTCGTATGGCCGTCGGCGTCGACCGTGGCGGTGCTGGTGCCGGCGAGGCGGCCCGCGGCGGCCGTACCGACGCCGGCGACGGCCGTGCTGGCGCCGGCGCGGCGCCACTCCCGGCTCCTCCTTGGCGCGGTGCGTGCTGCGGCGCCGCTGCACGCATGCGCAGGCGGTGTTGACCCGCACGCTTCTGTCGCCGACGCGCACGGTCTGCGCCAGCTGCTGACAGTAGCTCCGCGGCGAGCAGCCGCGGCAGCGCCGACCCGGCCGCAGACACGTGTGGCTGGTGAACTTCACACCGCCCACTGCGCCCACCACGGACGTCCTGTACGGACACGCGGCGCCGACGCTCCGCTCCGTCGCGCCGACCACCGTCCGTCCCGGCTCCGGGCCCGCCACTGGCGCCGACACAGCGGCGGCGCCGGTCGGACGCCGCTTCGTAGCACACGCGGCCACCGCCGCCAGCGTCAAGACAAGGTGCAGTGCCAGGCGTCCGACAGCCATCGCGCCGCGCATGCCGGCCAGCGGAGACTGGACGACAATGAGTCGCTGACGCGGACCACGCGCCTATATCTCCGGCCGGCCACGTATGACGTCAGCGCACCCGTTCGACGGCCGCCTGCCCGCATCTGTGACGCCTTACGCTCAGCCGGGAACCACCGGCGTCGCGCGGCGTCCCCGGCAACGGCACACACCGGGACGTATGCGTCACGCGCGGCCGTCGCTACGCTACCAAACGCGAGGACCGGGTGAAGGCGCAAGACCATCACGGGACTGTGTGCTAAGCCAAATGCCGTTAGGCGCTCGTGTTGTGGCCCTTTCTGGTAGCGGTCTCGCATATTTATCCGTGTGCTTAAGGTGCTTACTCATATTCACACACTCGGTTACCGTGTTGGTCTTAAATCATTCAGGGGCGGATCTTGCGAGGATATTTTTTTTTGGGGGGGGGGGGGGAACCGTTCGTTGCCACCTGGCTGGTGTGGGATCCGAGGTCCACTGCATGGCGCCTCTCGCGAGTACCTAGTAGGGACACCATTCAAGCACCGAAATGCTTTTGAATCTTCCATATACAGTATGCATGTTTACAAAGCTCGTAACCCTCATTTTGAGGTATTATTTTGCTGTTATGTATTTGCTATTATGTAGGCTGTTATTTTGAGGTACATCTTTTGGGGTAAGTAGACGAAACTTTTATGAAGTTCTGGGAATTTTTTTGGGGGGCCAAAACATACTCTCAAAGTTTTTTAAGGGGCATGGTCCCGTGCCCCCCCCCCCCTAGGATCCGCCCATGAAATAATTAGACTACACGTCTTATTTTCGTATTAACTAGGAAGAATGAATATCTTCCTGTCTCATGTAGCACGAGACGTAATTCGTGTTGAAATCTTGCGTAGCTTCCACAACATCGATTGAGAGCTAATTGACGGCCATTTTACCAGGAAATCGTGCTCACGAGCGCCAGATATGAACGACTCGACACAAATATTGCTTGACATTGAACGCCGCATAGCCAGTGAAATGGCAGAACTTAAGTGACGTCACTATAGCGTCATGAATGCCTGGGTGACCTTGAAATGGTCCGCACGAAATACTCCGCACATCTTTGCGGGCATGTGGCTCAGAAGCTAGATGGTTTAGGGCCTTAAGGAGGACGGGGTTGTGCGCCGCAATGAATGATCAAAATGGCTTTTTAAGTTCAAAACACCACGCAAATGTGGAACACTCCCTCCAAATCAAGCAATGAAACACTGGAATCTGCGCCGAATGGGACGCTTCCGCCGCGCTGTGGCGACGGAGGCGGCCGCGGCCGGACCAATAGCCGGACTCGGTTCCACGCCGCCCACGAACTGCCGGCGTCGCGCAGCGTCCCTAGCAACGGGGCCGCATACAGAAGCAGGTGCGTCAGACTACCTGCGCGAGCCCCAGCCCCGCAATGCGTCTTGAAGACCGCTTCCGGGAAATTGCTCAAGCTATGCCAATAGAGGACTCGCACCTTTGACGACGGCAGTTTTAACGCGCCGATTTAGGCGCTGCAGGGTATCACGACACATCACAGCCTCGAGGGAGCCTTGAAGGTTGTAACATAAATGCGCCAAAAGTAAGCGCTTCCAAACTGCAGCTGCCAGACATCAGTCGGCTGTAGTGAGCGAGGAACGCATTGCGCATCGTTGCGCAAGACGGGCGCACGTCCGAGGTCTGCCTCCGGTCTCCCACAAATCCCCAAGACGTGCGATCGGTCGACCGCATTACCAAACAATGAGTAACCGCCGTCTGCTCGGCAGCAACAGGTCGAGCCCCTCTCCCCCTCCCCTCCCCCTCCAGCCGTCGCCGTTGCAGACGGCGATCAGCCGATATCGGGGGCCACCTGCCCATGTCAGTCTGCCCACAGCCGCCCGCCGAACGGCTGATCGCCCAAGCCACTAGCCGTCGACGTCCGTGACAGCAGAGCAGCACATCCGGCGCCACCGACAGCCACGGGTGTCTGTCACAGCTGATGCCGATACAACAAAGGCGTTACTTTCATCGGAATTTCAGACGCGATGCAGGCACGACACAAGAGGGAGAACCGCAGATGCCGACACAGCCGGTGGCCGTTCACAGTCGGGGAGCGCCGACGGCCGGAGGTCGGCCCGTCGCGAGCGCTGTCCGGGCGCTCGGCCTCGCGCTCCGCCAGGGAGTCTGACCGACCTTTCCCCAAGTGTCTCCGAAACGCCTCCAGTCAATCTTTCCCCACTATTTGGGAGATAATGAAACCGCTTGAGGACGTTGCATCGCCGCAGTGAGCACCCCGCGTAGATACTGGTATCTTGGCCCGGCTCGCTTGCCTGCTTGCTTAGTCATGCAACGAGCCGAGGGATGCGACGCCGCATTTCTCAGCCGGGCGATATCCTGGCGCGCAGCTCCGTCACGGCCCGTCACGGCCCGTCACGGCCCGAAGCGGAACCATAAAAATCCATCGCAAGGGCTACAATCATACTTCAAGTCAGCATACAATACTCAAAAGAAAAATTGAAAGTCATGTCAAGTCATGAGAAGGTGAATTCCACACAAGGCGGGGGGGGGGGGGGGCTGATGGCGAGTGCACGTGGCGTATCAAGATTGCACGTAGTACGCTCAATGCCAATCGTAAGCCCCACTCTGCACCGAGTGGGCCGTCGTGCCCCGGCCCCCCGGACGCGCTAGTATGACGCGACGGGACCCGGGAGCGCCCAACAAACAGGGGGCGGACGCCGCCGGCGACCCGCTGACTGCACGCCACCGTACACACTCTGAGACAGGCACCCTAGACTGAGAACTCCAGACCGAGTGCTCCAGTCCTAGACTGAGCGCTCCAGGTGTCGAAAATACGACGTCTCTCCTTACAGCGTTACGCCAAGCTCAGTCGACGCGGCTAGTGACCTCGTATGCCGTCCGAAAGCAGCAACGTGTGTGTTGGGTGCTGGCCGAACCGCGTTACCTAGGTACATCGAGCATCTCAAAAAACCGGCGCATTATATACAGCAAAATTTCAAGTTCTAAGACAACAGTCTAAAACGGGCTTTACAGCGATGCCACAGTCAGGGCAAGGCAACTGTCGCTTGGGCCGCACTGCCGTGTATTTGGGAGCGAGTTTCACGACGACAGATACCGCAGACGCTCTTCTTTAGGATGGAAGTCATGGGTGTGGCCTCGGCATTGTTTCGCTCCAACTCATTGGTGTCGTCGTCACTGGGGCCTTACGACGCACTCAGCCGCTGGGGCTACATGGCGTCGCCCGTCTCCCGCCCTGGCAGGAAGGGCGACACCGCGGGGAACCGAACTCCGTACCTCTGGTTTCCCGCATATGCATCTTGGGGGGGGGGGGGGGGATTTAGGGCGCATCGACTGCTAAAGGTCATGCAGCCCGCATATGCATCTTAACCACACCCCATTACTGCTGCTGACCGCATCATTGACGCACGCGCTGGAATCCACGGGTCCCGAAAGACTTCCCGGCGGTGTACCCGGCGGCAGCGGGCTGTCCCGGCCGGCGCCACGACAACGCGGGGATCGAGAAAACCGCACCAGGCGTGAGCGCCCGCTTCCGGCGCGCGCGTCCCGCGATAGCGGCGCCGCGCGCTCGCCGCGACCTCCCAGCCTGGACAACTACATGGATACTGGGGGGGGGGGGGGGGGGGTCCGAGGCGGCCGAACAGCCCCCTCCAAATGGCTGTGACACACGCGACCGGGGCGTAGTGGCCTCCTTTCGCGTCGCGATTCGTGCTACATGTGTCACCGCGAAAGCAGGCACCAGGCAACAAATGTCCAGAAAAGCTGATGGCTTACTTTCCAGAGGAATTTAATCCGCTGTCTTGCAGGGTAGGCTGAGGACCGCACTGACGCTTGGCATAGGTTAACACATAATTATCGCTCGGCCACCGAGCCGATGGTGCTGGAGGTTTGTTGCACACCAGGGGTCCATAGGCGACGCCAAGAGCGCGAGGGGGGAGGGGGCGGGGGGCAGATGGGGCAGACGCTTCCCTGACGCACGGCAGGGGAAACACCGTCTTCCCCCAGCTCGCAATTCGGAAAATTCCAGGTACATGGCGTAACGTAGCCCAACCCCCAGAGCAAAGCACAAGGCTACTTATTTCACACGGCCGGCAGCTGTATCACGGCAGCAGCCTCCTGGCTTGATACCAAGCAAAGGCCGCCGGCATGGTTGGATGGTCCCACACACGCATGCGACGAACAAAGCTTGTATCGCTGCGACCCACCGTAGGTCATGACGCAAGGAAAGCCCATGATCTGGCGATTACGGCCGACGAACATTCCCAGCACATCAGCGCGCTCCTGTCCTGACTCCTGCCCTGACTCCTGTCGTGACTCCTGTCCTGACTCCTGCGCTAACCCGGAGGAGGACCGCTCGCCGATCATTTACGGATCGCGAGTACAGGTACCACTTTTCGCGATTTGGAAAGTTCACCCCGCAGCCAAAATTTGAGAAACCGCCCGCCCCACCCGACAATTCCTTGAAAACAGCTCAGGAAAGCGGGCCTTGTTTCTCACCATAGGCAACGACAAATGTGTAATACATCGGTATAGCTTCAATGCTCGTACAGATGCGCCGCCAGCAAGGCACAGTCATCATCAAATTTATCCCTGACTTATCCTCGCGACACAACTGAGAGCGACACAACTGAGGGCGACACAACTGAGCCGAGAGGGACTCAGGTAGCTGTGTCTGCTTAGGCAAACTGGCAAACTTAGGCAAACAAACAAACTTAGGCAAACTTAGGCAAACTGCTCGGCTCCCCACGGCGCAAAAGGGGCCCTTAACGACACAGGCTACTCAAGAACTGGCACAGAGTCCCCAGGTCTGCTTATGAAGCCCCCTGGCCGAAACGGGATAAGAGGGCCCTCTTCGGTACTGGGGCCCCTGACTGGTGCAGGGCCTTTCCGCTGTCCTATTGTGGACCTTTGCATTGTTGTCATGCATTTGTTGTCATGCCATTGTTGTCATGTCATTGCTGCCATGCTATTGTTGGCATGCCTTCTTTCCTTGTCTGAGGGTGCATGACTACAGCACGTCTCTTTGCCACGCGGGGTCAAGTCGCTGCTCATGTCCCCGTTTGCAACTCGCCCCTGATTGACTCGAGGCCCTTTGCCGACACAGGATCCCCGTCAGGCATGGCGGGCTCCCCATTTCTGCACGATTCTCGACCAATGCAAGAGGCCCTCTAAATGGCATTCGCAGGCTTAAGCTTGCCCCTGTTTAGGCGATGCGCCCCAACACCAACACGCAGCCGACATGGGGTACCTCATTATCGTTGGGCCATCGGATGGCGCACACGGGCCTTTGACCGGCATAAGGACTCGGACCTGCGGGGGCGGATTCCCTTACCCCGGTAAGGGCAGGGGTCAGAGCCACTCTATTTTTGTAATCAATATCTTCCTGGCATGCTGTGTAATCATGCTCACATTTCAGTAGTCTCTGCGGCACTTATTACGCTGTTTTTACAACAAGAATTCTGTAGAATGTCTCGTTCCCCTGCTGAGGCGGTTCTGTCATAAACGCTGCACGGCAAATCCACCGCCAGTACGGTCGGCAACCGACCACTGACAATCAGCCGATCACGGGCGGCGGCGAGGGCACCGCGACATTTGCGGTACAAACATCATCGGGATTTGCTCCAAATACCCACGATCACATACCAACGTGATCAAGATTAAACAAGGCACACGTCTCGGCGAGGTTCCCGTTGCTACACTGCATGGTATCGTAATCGTTGACATGCGAAGACGACACAGTCTCCGTGCCATCAGCCTGCGCTTCCAGACGGGGGTACGTCACTGCCCTGGATCGCCGCGTGGCCCCGCTGACGACAGGACGGGCCCGCGTTATATCATGTTTATTTCCGCCAATCACAAGCCTAGAGCAAGGACCCCTCCCCCCCTCACACACACACACCTCCCGCTCCACTACCACCACTCTCCAGTCGCCATGTTTATTCCCGCCGACCACCAGCCACAAGCAAGTGGCCGTCCACGTCCCGCTCCCTCCACTGCGGCCACTCCCCGCAGTCACTGTTTTGCCCCTCAATTTTTTTTAAATCAAATTTTGGTGACACGCCTGGCACGCCACATGCCACGTTTGTCAGCACCAATCACGGCCCAGTATTCGCCCTAAGCGTGCCCATGAAGTCACGTCGCCTGTGACGTCACGCGCCGGCTAAAGATGATGTCAGGATTGTTTGTCAGCGCGTCAGCATGGAGAGGAAGCGCTACCAGATGAAAAATCCTTCTGACTGAGGCGGGAGCTTGATTTGGCAAGTCTTGCGTTGACGAGTACGTTAGGTGGGGTGGGGGCGCTTGTCTCTGATTTTGGAGAAATGCGACGTAAGATGGATAAGGAGGGAATTGAAAAGCTAAGAGTAGCCATGCAAAGGTGAGTGACAGTGATTGGTGTGGTGTGCGGTTGCGTTGCCCAGTAAATTAATGGCGTTATAAGTCAACATCTAAAATGAGATGGCTGAAATTGAAATCAATTGGAAAAAAGGAAGAAGCACTCAACACACGGATGGGATAGATGATGGACATACCATAACAGACGCCACACTTCCAAACACCACTTTGTACGAAGTGCGTCATGGTCGTCGGTAAGCCAGTTAATGTGTGGTCTGAAGTAAAAGATAAAGAAAAAAGGGAAAGCAAAGTTAAAAAACTTTCCCGTCAGCCCGCACATCGAATGCTCCGTCAGCACGCATGACGTCACGCATTCCAGCTGACAAACCTGCTGACGACAGATCAAACACGGCCTGGATCATTTTGTCGGGGATGAAGGACGAAGGGAGAAACACGGTGACAATCCCTCCCCCAACTCTGCCACAATGTCGCACCCTCTAGCGGTGCTGGAAGCACATGAGGGACAGACCATCGCAATCGACTCACGTCTCAGACAACTTTCGGACATTCAGGTACAGATTCGTTTTCCGAAACCGCCAAAATCAAACCAAACAACTTCTCAAGGGAGCAATGGTCGTTTGCCGTTCTTTTTTAAAGGATCACGACGCATGTCATCACACCGTTTTTGTGGAGCCCGGCGACTGCTTAGGCCATGAAAGCGCTCAGGGGCCATGGCGCAACCGGGATTCAAGCCCTCCCCTCCCCCCCCCCCCCCCCCCCCCCAACACTCGGGAGTCCGACGCGCTTGCCACTGGCCGCCACCACCGTTAGCTGTTCCAACGTGCGGGTGCGGTGAAGCGCGCAAACTTGCTTCCCCCTTTGGCGTCTCGCAGCGGCCGGCGGCCCAGGCGCTCCCAGCACGGCCGGCGGCCCAGCTGCTCCCAGCACGGCCGCCGACCCAGCCGCTCCCAGCACGGCCGCCGGCCCAGCCGCTCCCAGCACGGGCCGCCGGCCCAGGCGCTCCCAGCACGGCCGCCGGCCCAGCCGCTCCAGCACGGCCGGCGGCCCAGGCGCTCCCAGCACGGCCGGCGGCCCAGGCGCTCCCAGCACGGCCGGCGGCCCAGGCGCTCCCAGCACGGCCGGCGGCCCAGGCGCTCCCAGCACGGCCGGCGGCCCAGCCGCTCCCAGCACGGCCGCCGGCCCAGCCGCTCCCAGCACGGCTGCTGACCAATCGGGCTGACCGCCGGGCCAGCCCGCTGACACGTCCAGCCGGCGCCGGCCGCACAGCGACGCCCTCTCAGCGCCGGACACCTCCCGGGGCCCCCAAACCGGTCCTTCCCGGGCTGCCAAACGGGTCATCGACGCTTGAACGGCTGACGCGGCAGCTGGCGGCTGCGGCGTCCGGCAAGGACAGCAGTGCGCGCGCTGCGCGCAACGCCCGGCAGGCGCGGGACTCACTTGGGAATGGGCTCTCCCTTGGCCTCGCACTCAATGATGAAGGGCCGGTCGTTCTCGTCCTTGCGCTCCGCCACCTGGAACAGCTGCTCGGTGGGCGGCGGCTGCTTGGTGATGAGCGGCGGACTCTGCACTGCGGACGGAGCGAGGGAGGGGCGCCGGTCACACGGAGCGAGGGAGGGGCACCGCTCACACGGAGCGAGGGAGGGGCGCCGCCCACACGGAGCGAGGGAGGGGCGCCGGTCACACGGAGCGAGAGGGGCGCCAGGTCACACGGAGCGAAAGAGGCGCCGGCCACACGGAGCGAGGGAGGGGCGCCAGGTCACACGGAACGAGGGAGGGCGCCAGGTCACACGGAGCGAAAGAAGGCGCCCGGTCACACGGAGCGAGGGAGGGCGCCAGGTCGCACGGGGCGAAAGAGGGGCGCCAGGTCACACGGAGCGAAACAGCGGCTGGGGCCGACAGCAGCGCCGACACGGCACACCGAACCGAGACGGCCGCCACCACCCCGCTCACGGGCGGGGGTGTGTGGTGCCGCCACTGTTCGACCCAACTGGGGTCAGCCCCCACAAAGAGCCAGCGGACGTTGGGTGTCCGCGCACGCCGCATCCACCCCCACTGTGTGAAATAATGGCATCGATTTTAGCATCACTTACGAACATTACCTACTTTAACTATTAGACAAAGGTGAAAAAATGTCTGCAATATAAGGACAAGACATGAGCCTATCCGAGCACAGTGATGCAAGGCACAAGCCAGGCTTCAAAAACGGGAAAATTCGAGGTGGATTTGCGTGGGCGTTTTTCAAGTCGTTCCGCGATCCATTTTTGGGAGACACGCCGATGTCGGACAATGGTGTGCAAACACCAACTGCTACGCATCTAAGTGAAATCATTTTTTTGAATTTCAGGCAGCTTTCAGCATTTCAATTAGTGCAGACCGCCCCTAGGTCGCCAAGTGGAGGCTTAACCCCAGGTATGAGAAGACCGAGCAGTGGGCTGGTGCCGCACAACTGGCGGAGTTTCGGTCGCCATCACGTTTGTTGTTTGTGCTTTGTGGTCCGCCTGGTGCGCGCTCATGGCTTTCGTCACGCAGCCGAGGAATCCTGCGAAAACGCTTAAGGTTTCAACCTGAAAATCCCCCGAAACCCTGAGTGGTTGTTAAGACTAAAGTGAAGCTAAAAAACAGCGTGGTTGGACGTAGATGTCATCCCACATTTGCGTTTGCATGACAGTGGACGGAGACAGATCTCGAGCGCATGTTCAAAACCGACAATGCATGGACTCATCCAGCCGCGCTCGGGTATTCACCGTTTGACGCCATCCATGCGACGTCATGCCTCAGTCGTTACGCACATGGTGACGTCACACGGGTTACCTCCAGTCCTGTGACGTCACACCCAGGCAGGTTTTCCCACCTGTAGCATTACTACGCATACATGCAGTAAATACGAGTAGAAATTGTGATTTAAAGGCAATGCAGCGTTGTGTTGAACTTCCGAACCCTCATTCTAGCGAATGCCAGCATACGCGGGCCCAGAAATAGGCCGCCAAGGCGACGGAGCGCGGTGCATAACGCCGTCGCATCCCGCCCATCACGTGTCTAGATGGCGCTGTCAGCGCCAGAAAGGTGGCGCTGGAATCTGAGCCCGTCTGACCAGAACAATGGCGAGCAAATCCTTGCCATCCGCAGAGCCCACCCTCCAGCACACATCCGACACTGTTGGTGGCACATCAGTCGTCAGCTATCCCCAGTCATCCGTGAAGCTGTCTCCAACCACCACCCATCCATCCCTGGGGAGGCGTATCTACGTGCCGTTGTCCGACGGACGCCCGACAGCAGCACACAATTCGACGATTATCTGGTGCCCTGCACCAACTGCGCACTTTTCATATCGGTCAGAACGAGGCAACAAGGCCGGTGACATTTTGCCAGGTTCCTTTTGGCGGCATGCAACTCGTAAGAAAACAAGCCGAATGACTGACACAAACTTGCACCTTATTTTACTTTAACTCAACTAGGATTGGCGAACATGCATTTTAGCTTGAATTTGCGAACTTGGATCGCATCGCAAAGCACAAAACAGCCCAATACAAGTGTGGGAACTCCATGGCCGATCCCAGCAGGCCTATGCAGGACGGGTGCCTTTGGTTGACTGGGCCTTGTACGGCCAACATATGGGTGTTATGACAGCATACCCCATGCTGCTTGCACTCTGCAAGGCTAGTGCTCAATACCTTCCGTACACAATAAATCATGATGTGGGCTTTAAGCGCGCGCTGCGCGAGATTAGTAATCACTGCACGTGACGATAGGAAACGAATCGAGACCACCAAAGCAACAAACAAGCAAAATATTTAGCTTAAATCTCCAGCCTGAAAATGGCAGCCGAAGCTACATACAGCACTAACACGAGTCACGGCTGGCGCCATCAGGCCACCGGCCGCCAGCCACACACAGCAGAGATGTTTGCTGGGATTTCACCAACGCGGCGCCACGTGCTGCGGCAGGGCACTGGCGCTCGCGGCGAGACGGACGAGATTGAGCTGGATCTCATGCATCGAGGTCCACCGGGATTCCGCCGGTCGGAGTGCAATGCATGCCGTATTTCCGCCGGCAAGATGCTATATGCTACCGTCAGACTCACTCCGAAGGTCGTCAGCAACGGCCAAACTTGCGCCAGGTGTGACGCCGCATCAATCGAAGCGATCGACTCAGAATAACTGGAAACCGCATCGAGCTTCGAAACAACTTTACTTTTGGAATGGTGATTCGAATTGGTCGATGATATCAGGCCTCATTTCGACCCTCTTCCCGAATCAAACAAAATGGGAATTCTAAATCACAATATGATCCAAATCAAACCAAATATATGCGGTATAAGCAATGCAATAGAGCAGCATCGCCAGAACTTAAAGATGTTATTGATATCCCAGGGCTGGGGTGTTGCAAGCTTTAGAGCATGTGTGAATTGTCTGCACCACTGTACATTCAACAACACATCCTAGGGCCCCGTTCATGGGTGCGTGAGGAAAGCATTCACGCTCTCCCGAAGTACCAAGTGTTCGTTTTTATATTGAAAATTTGTAGGACGAACAGTTTCAGTACGGCATACATATACGTGAAAGCCTTTACTGTTAACCTTCCTTAAATGCCGTGCACACCTAAGATATATTTTGATACCGTTTTGTGTTTATCTCCATGCTATGCGACTTGTTGACAACAGATCAAGCACAGTTTCTACCATTTCAAGAAATGCCTTGATCATGACGTCATTGTTTTCCAACTTGCCCACCGTCACTCTGAAGCTCTTGGACATTCGAACCAAATCTAATTCAGAACCCCTCCAGACGCTAGGGGCCCAAATCAGCCTTAAATCTCGACAATATGGACGATTCCAGATCCGATTCTGAATCTGAATAGAAGCAAGCTGAACTCTAGTGGCATTCCACGGACCAGCGTTTTTTTTATTTTTAAATTGAGACAAAGTTAAAGCAGATCTTGTCGAACACGGCTGTAGTCACCTGTGAACTGACGGAAATCTCCAGCCCCCGCCCCCCCCCCCCCGCATTGGAGAGGGACTTGGTTAAATCTGAGAAGAAGACCGTTTTATTATATCTTGGGAGCAAGTTAGCGATTTTTCCCTGTTCTGCTCTCCTAACTTATTTTACAAAACTACATTCCGGTTCTAACACGGGTTAATTCCCCAGAACCAAGAGCAAATAGCCCGATGGAAGAATTTCGCGAGAGTCAATGTTTCAAATGAAACTTGTGATGACAAGCTTGAAAATCTGACCTTGCAGTCGGAATCGGTCCCGCCTAGCCTACAGCCCCACGTAAGTGCCAATCAAATTTCAACACGAAAGTGCCACTCGCTCCTTACCACCCCCATGAGCTTCCGGCAGCACGCGCACACGCTCAATACTCACGTGCCAACGCCGTACGGAGCGAGGCCAGCAGCAGGGCGGACGCCAGCAGCAGCGGGCGCGTCGACGACATGCTGAGGCCGGCAGGCTGCAACAGCGGACGGGCGTCGTTAGCGGGCACAGCACCGGGGCGAGCGTCGTTGGCGGGCACAGCACCGGGACGAGCGTCGTTGGCGGGCACAGCACCGGGACGGGTGTCGCTGGCGGGCACAGCACCGGGACGGGCGTCGTTGGCGGGCACAGCACCGGGACGAGCGTCGTTGGCGGGCACAGCACCGGGACGGGTGTCGCTGGCGGGCACAGCACCGGGACGGGCGTCGTTGGCGGGCACAGGATCGGGACACGCCACCCGACCACACGGCTGGCGACATTCCCCAACTCGAAACAGCAGGGCCAGACTGTCCCGCGTGACACATATCGAAGATACTGCGTCGACGCGCCGAGCGCTGCGGGCTCAGGTGCACGCTACAGCCACGGAAACCGGCATTTGTACGCGCGCACGTGTGCGCCTACAGGAAGGCCACCACGGCGCCGACCAGACACCGAGCGCGACGAAATGTAAAAAAAACCAACAAACAAGAAACAAGCGTACGGGTGGATGCTTCGTGCTCAAAATACCTCTGTGCGCCATAACTGGCGGACGACTATCCACACAATGTAACCGTTTTCTTCTTTTTTCCATCAAGCCTGACGACTGACTCGACATTGGATCCCATCCGATACGCCCAACTTCAACAGCACTAGTGCCGGCACCTCATCGGTACCGCAGCTGTGCCAGTGTGTACGCATGTGTACCGCAGCAGTACCAGTGTACAGTGCGTAGTGTGTACGCATTTAGCGCCGTCCTAGACAGCTTGGCATCTGCATTTAGTCACGACTTGACTCGCACCGGTACTAACAATATTACCAGCGATTAGTGATTCATTTAATAGTAATATCACCATTGATTATTTATAAATTGGTTCATTTAATGAGAGCCGTATGCCACACACCAGTACAGAAGTGCGGGTCAGCCGTAATTTATTTGCAAGCACCTTGGCAAGTCACGCGGTCCGCTCACGTGACCCGCGATGAAGGTCAGGAGAGGTCACTGGTCGTCCACGCGTGTGACGGAACACCGTGCATTAATGCATTACGAACTAGCGCTCCACATACCGAACTACAGTAGCGCTATCCTCACCCACGTGCCCGTTGCGCAAAACTCAAACCTCCTGTTTTATCCATGTACAGAATTCCTGCTTATTCTGCTGCATACTCACATGTTGCTCCATGAGTTACGAGCGGTGGGTGTTCTACATATAGGTGTGACAGGGCGGCAGCGGAACGGCGACACACTAGACCTTGGGATGGTGCCAGATATTGAAATGTCATGACCTATGAGTCGACTTCCAACAGTGTGGCATACCAATCATTGGTACCAACGGCATGGTTTGAAGTGCGCTATGCTATAATCTCTTTTCTTCTATGACCCTATCCAGTTGGAATTAATCCCGCTGGAACTCCATGCGGGGGAAGGGGATGCCAGTTCGATTTGAGTTAGCAAAATCTGAAACGAAACTCGTGGTATGAACTAGCTTGTCAGGACGACTATTTCGATAACTTCAGTAGTACGGCAAGGAGAGCGAGCCCACCTAAAAACTTTCATCTGGTTAAAACAGATAAATCCTCCGAACCCACGCCTGTTTCAAGGCCGTCACTATCATCTCCAGCATCAGTGGCGGATGCAGGACCTTGACATTTCAGGAAATACAAGCATTTTATGCTGAGCAGACCGTTCACCGTAAACCGTCGCTCTCCTGCATACCGGAAACTTGTGTGCGCCTCTGATCATACCCCAGAGCAGGGTCAACAATGAGGTAAACTCTGGTACCCAACCATCAGCGCCATGCTCAAACCGTTCAGAAATTACTCCGGAAAAATCGCAGGGCGGGGGGAAGGGTGGGGATGGGGTGGGGGCCCTGCGGCCTCTCGTAGGGCGAAACTGCACCCCCTTCTGCGACATCCGAGCTATGCAAGGATGGCATGACCTCCTTCCCGTCACAGAACAGTCCGTTCAAAACTCTTCACATTCCAGCATGGGCTGTCATCCCTCTTATATCCCTCTCTTTATCCGCGCCAACAGTATTCGTGCATTCTGCGACGAATTTAAGTGATCGACGGAGGCCAACAGCTGGCGCATGAACAACAATACACTGACCCTAACACCTAGTTCAGCACCGGGACACCATCAGGCACTACCCTGCATAATCCCTACATCCACGCGCCGCGACCCGGTCTTCGCCGTGTGTGGCAAACGGTCATCCACCTGTGACTAGAATGCTTTAAAATACGCTAAATGGGTGTCCACTGCTCCGAAAACCGGCTCAGTGAAACAACGCCTTTAATAGCAACGGTATCTGCACTGATCAGCAGCACTGATTTATGACATATGATATCCGTGACTGACGCCGCTATGTCATCCAGCGTCACCAACGTCACATGTGAAGGTTAGCGCCACCCACTACAAGTTTCATCGTAACGACCGACCCCCCTGTTGAAACCGCCGGCACGTCACCACCGCCAACCGCGACGGCCAGCGCGTGGCTATCGCCGACCGTGACGATCAGCCTGCTGTCATCCCCACCCGTGGTAAACATAGCCATCATCGACCGCGACGGTCGGCCTGCTGTCATCCCCACCCGTGGTAAACGTAGCTATCGCCGATAGTGACGATCGGCCCGCTGTCATCCCCAACCGTGGTAAACGTAGCTATCGCCGACCGTGACGGTCGACCTACTGTCATCCCCAACCGCAGCTATCGCCGACCGTGACGATCGGCCTGCTGTCATCCCCAACCGTGGTAAACGAGCTTGTCCCAGCACGTTAGTGCCGATTTTAGTCAAACTACCGCCATCAATGATAAACGAGCCTGTCCCAGACAGCACATCAGTGCCGTTTTGATCTAAACCAATCTTTGTCAAGCAATCATAATAAGATTTTTAGAATTATCACTTTTAACAAAATACTCTAGTTATATAAATATGATCAATGTCCTCATGGACAGCGTTGCTCACAACAGCTATCTTCCCACGGTTCAATCCGGGTCAATAAACCATCGGGCCAGCTGACCAGTAAATCAGCCAACCCTTCCCCCCGTCATCAAAACTCGCCCCAACACCCGATCAGCGCCTCAAAAGCCGACGGCAGCGACCACCCGCTCCCGGCGGTACCATGCGTTTATCTTCTTTTACTCGTGTTAAACGATATCGCAAGTTCGAAGCGGCGAAACCGACGCACCGATAACCAACATAACCCTGTGATATGCTGGGGCGGCCTCAGTCGGCGCATCGTCCACTTCCATGCAAGGCCTGGATTAAACGCTGTCGACGTCAACCAGCCCGCCTGCCGTAATCCTCCGTCACTGCCGGCACCAGCCCGCGTTCATTTTAACACCGGCCAGCGTTCTCCGGGGTCAGCGGAGCCCGCCACTGCCAGCGCAGGGGTTCATGTGACGCAGGGGTTCGCGTGACGCAGCCGTTACGGGCACGTCACCGGTCGCGGGTAACGCAGTACCGAAACATGACGTGACGCATGTTCCCTGCCATCAGACCCGGGTGCCCCACTCCTTCACGTTCGAGGTTTGACTCATCACAGGCTAGCCCATCTCGAGGCCTGTGGTGGTCTGCTGGAGCTCACGCCCTCCTCCAGGCTGTGTCAGGCGAAGAAATGGCCGAAGTTGAGGGCAAAAGTTGTCATATAGCTGTGGATAAATCCCCAAATATGTTGAGTTGATCTGATCGACAGACGGTTGCTCCAAGAACAAATATCCACCTGGTAAGGTTTATCATGGAAACGTATCAACAAAATTACCACTCCGCTGCGGCACTACCACTCCACGGGCTTACTTTGTTGCTTTGCAAAGGATCGGGGAAGCAAGCATAGAATCAAAAGGTCCCGTGCGCCACCGCTGTAGACCCGCCCTACGCAACGGGAAAGCACAAGCCTTGTGTCAGTGCCCTGGACGAGCCTTCTCCGCCTCGTTCCCATCACAGTGCTCCGCCCACTCTCCCTCCTGGCACGTCTCAGGCAACAGCCCGTGACGACCAAGCCAACCCGCCGGCCGACAAGACGGGATAGCACGGACTGGCGGTGCCGGCCCAGCAACCGAGGCATGGTCCCCACCCCGTTCACCTGAGTTTCCAGGCGAGCCGGCCGGCTGGCCGGCGCGGGCCGTCTGGCCGGGGCGCGTCGGCGCCTGCCGAGGGGGCGGCCGGCAGGGATGGGGGCGGTCCAGCATCGATCAGCCGGCAGTGAATCAGAGCCGCTGCGCCGGCCGCCGGCCCAACCGACACCGCCAGGGGGTGCATCCAGCGTCACCGGCCCGTCCGGACCGCTCCACTGCACTCATGGGCAGTTTGGAGAAGCCAGCGACGACCGCCCGACCGCGGGACACGTCCATGCCACATCCCTCCAGCGCCGGCGGAGCTAACCGAGCGGACCCCATGCGCTTATTGCCTATTGTTCTCGACAAAACAGCCCTGGAATTTCAAACGGAACTCGAGAGGAAGCACGTTAACTTTCCAGTCTGTAGCCCGGCGGCGCTACGTCTAAGCGCTCAAAGAAGCTGACTAACGCGAAGTGGTCCGTAAGCCTCCAAATCGGGCGATCAAGCCGCAACTAGCAGAACTCCCGCCAAACAACTGATCAATTCCACAAGCCATAAACAGCGTGCGTCGTAGCTCAAAAGCATATGCGCACTGAGCTTGCAAAAGGGCAGGACACTTCAGGGGAAGACAGCTGGCTTCGTTGCCAAAACACAGCATGTACGACAGCGTAGCACGCGTGGCCAATCCGAAGAAGGAAACGGGCGCCAACTTTGTCCAACGCTAAACGCCAGGGTAAAACGCGCTTCGTGTCACTCCCAAATATCCGTGCTTTAACCTAACATGTGAGTCGCCGCGACTCATGCACGTAACTTTCGCTCACAACGTAACAACACTTGCTCAAACTTCTTCATCCATCATGATCCAATCCCTGCCGCGTCCTGGATTGTCCGTAATGAATGACTTCGCTGAAGGCTGCTGGGCGAGCCCACTATCGTTCCAGGGGACACACCTCTCAACTGCGTCCCACTTAGACAGCCGAGATTAATCCCACTCCAGCTGGCTCAGCCTCCAACAGCGTCCGCAAAGGCGGGATTCACCTCAGGCTCCGAGGACGGGGTGCTGGGAGTGTGTGAAGGGAGGGGATGGTGAGGAGGGAGGCTCCCCTTCACTAGTGCCGACATCGCACGCTGCCGTGAGACTCTGCCGACATTGAACCAAGGAATACGGCTACCAGCACCACCAGTAGAGTTTTGTACTTCTTCCGAGATGTTTCAGTTGCAGTGCGCGCACCCGGCCACAATCCCATTGCTCCACATTTGCTGAGGTTCGAAAAAGTTTCCAAACAATGAAGTTGGCAAAATTTTCACACACGCCCAGTCCCTGAAAACAAACATCCCGGCACTTCTGACCAACCCGATACCGCCCCAATCGGCCTAATACGGGTACCACGAGCCCGACACACCACCAAGGAGCCTGAATCGTCTCGCGGACGTCAACAAGACGAGAGCAGTCAGCACAGTTTGCAGCGTGTGCGGAAAATGTTCTGCAAGTAGCACTGCCGCCAGGCCAAGACGAGCTATCCCGCTGTTGCAAGGACATTTCCATTGCGGCAGTTGACGCGTATGTCCGATTATCCGCCGGCGCCCCAGCACCGGCGCTCAGCCACACGCCCCCGGCGGCGGCTCCGGGAGCCGCACGTCCTGCCGCCAGTGGCGCCGAACGCGGCCACGGCCCGCGCGTGCGCCGGTGGCCGACATGGGCCGCACGTCCGATCCACGTCCTCCGCGCCGAGCTATCCGGACGAAGCCGCTGCAGCGCGGCGAGGGACCGCCTGCCGCTGGACGAGTCGGGGGGCACGTGGCCCGTCGCTGGCGCCGCAGTGAAGGCCACCGGGTCCGCCGCAGCGCGCAACGAGCCCCCCACACCCCTATCCGGACAACCCCTCCCCCCCTCCCCCGGCCGGCCCGTGTCCTGCCGGCACGGGCCCGGCGGCCGCCAGCGCCACGAGACGGCCGGAAGCGGGCCTGACCGTGGCGACCCGAGCCGACCGGGAACAGGGCTCGGCTCCGGTCCCGACGCCTGCCGGCTCGAGTCGACACGCCGGTCTGATGGGGCGACCGGCGTCCGGCACACAGCCCACACACAGAGCCGCAGGCCAGTACTCCGACGAAGCGGCCGCTGACGGGACGCTCACGGTAGGCTCGCCCGCAGTCGCGAAAACCCACTCACCAGCGTGCATCCAACAGGCCGACCCCGCGGAGCAACGAGTCCGCACCGGGGCTCTGGCCGGCGCCGGCCGAGATAGGATTGCCGACGCGGAAGCCGTGTGGCGAAGACACGAATAATAACTTCATATTACGCCAGGGCTTGGCGTGGGAAGAAGACATCACGTGTCACAGACGAACAAGAGATCCCGAAACGAACATGTTCTCCCATGTCAAATATGTTACATCCAATGTGATAATCAAATACAAAACCCACAACGCCGGGAAAAATAATGACTTTCAGTAAAGCTTTTTGCCTTGGCCGCTAGAGGGCCCCGTGGTGCTTTTGATCTGCGGAAAGGTCAGCGTCCTCCTGCCGCGCGTGGGCCGGCGACCCTAATTCGAACTGACACGACAAATGAAACGATGCGAGCAGTTATTTACCGGCCTTCACGAGGCGGAGGACCGGAGTCGGAAGTCGCCATCGACCGGCTCGCAGACACAGCAGACGGCTCCGACCACATGTGCAGCACTCAACATCACCGCTCCGTCAGCGAAAACTGCGTTGCGTTGACCATACTCAGCAGCGCTCGGTACTGAGGCCCGGTGGACACTTTCCAGGACTGCGGCCGCCCCGCGTTAGCTGACGGGTCGAGCCGAGCCAGCTCCGCCCAACAATCCGGCTTAAGACGAGGCAGCGAGCCACCCGGCGCCGAACGCTGACGGCCCCGCGGCACCTATGTCACGGAGACACGGAGCGAAACGTTCGGCGGACGGGTACTGCACGGTCACTTCTGTACACACGGCTGTACCTGGGTCAACAAACGCGCCCCGCCCTGCGGGGGACGCGGGTCCACCGGCACCGGCCCCTTCACCGGCACGGCGGTGCATATCACAAACAGCAAGCGAGTCCGCTACTTGCACACGACACAAGTCATGGTCTGGTCATACTACCTGCACGGCCAAGAAAGCCGCCTGGCGTCGCGGAGCCGGGCGCGCCAGCCGGCAGAGGCCGGACTCCGAGCCGCCCACACACAGACCACCAGGCACCGGGAGCCGACGCCGCCCGCCCTCACCTCCCCGCGGCAGGCACCGGCCGACAGCGCCAGACCGGGGGGCCTGGGCTGGCACCAGCGTGCGCGCGCGCGCGCCTCCAACCGCCGCCGCTGGCCGGCACGGCGCGTGACCCGGGCGCCGACGGCAGCAGCGCGGCAGCGGCACCCGCCATCCGGTCGACAGCGCGTGTCACACCCTCACGCACGGCACCGCCGCAGCCGCCGCGCCGTACGCTCCGCGCCGGCACCTGTGTAATCGGCGGTGGTCGCGCCGGGATGGCCGCGTCCGCCGCGTGCCGCCGGACACGCCCCCGGTTAGATCGATCCGGCCGGCCGGCTGGCGGCGGCGGCGGCGGCGGCGACGGCGGCGGGCGGGCGGGTGCGACGGGACGGCCCCGCCCGACATGCCGGCCGCGCCGGCGGGGACCGGACCGCTGCCGGCCATGTGAAACAGCAGCGGTCCGGCACGCGGACGACGCACGATCGAGAGTACCCTGGCGCCAGGGTAGCGCACGTTCACTTCAGAACGCGAACATTTCACGCCGGGCGACTGCGCTGCTGCAGCGCAGCGGCTGCCCTGGCACAGGGTAACTATAAACACAGTTCACAGGGAATAACGCACACGCGCGTCCATTCGCGGAAGACGCATTTCATGGTCCGGGATCGAGGATCTGGGCTGCCTGGATTTGATGTTTCTGCTGAAGTTTTTTTGGCTGAGCGGCAGGTACGTATTCAACATTTTTAACACAGCAGAGCTCTCCAGGACTGGCTTGAAAACCGTCGTATCTGAGCAAAGCTTACCGTGACCCCAGCAACTCCAAAGCAATTTTCGCTGATCGCATTGATTTGCGCCCACACATTAGCGACGCATAATGCCGTCACATGACCGGCCGCCCGCGTCCACTAGGCATCTCATAAAAGAGCCGCGCCAGAAACCTCGTTCCCTCAGGGGACATGGACAAGCATGACACACATGTCGGAAGCTTGGTAAAGTAGCTTGCCGGTTGGACTGCCTCGTTGGGAAAAGGCGTCTTCGCACATGCCACTGATTGCACATTCAGGGAAAAGCCGGAGAATTACAGTTCTTAAGCGTCTCGCGTCCGCAGCTTCACTTGCCACAGACGTCATATCTTCTTTCTTCTCATTCTGCCCGCCCGCAAGGCGCGGCAACAAGGTGAGTATATATTACAGCGAGCACTCCTAAATGTTGGCTGACGGTTCTGGAAGGCTTTCAGGAATAAAACACCAAACTAGCCTTTTTAAGATCGCAAATGCATGAATGCTTCGTGCTTAACCTGCCCACCAAACCCGTCATACGCCGTACCAAGCGTACGTGTCCCCAATTTTCGTAAGTTCTTTATCCGCCCCTGCTGCGGAGCAGCGTCGGAGAGGGATGTCTCACAGCACGGAGTGCAGGGGCCTCGCATTGCGATAACGATCACACCACGGCTGGGATGCAGCGCAAAAGGTCACGGTCGTCGACGCGGTCTTAAACCCGGTATGCGGTGCAGCTAGTTGCAATGTGATGTTCGTTCTCCGTTCAATGACGTTATTTATCGCAACTCCTTCTTCTGGGTTCTACGTTCTACACTGATTCAAAAGTTTACAGGGACTTCTTAGGTCCCCACAAAGCTGCAACATTAAAATTTACAAGACTGCATGTGATTTGGACGATTTATTTCAGGGAGCAGAAGTGTTATGATTACATACACAGTTTGTCCTCATGAATGCCACAGTTCCTATGCCACCGTTTACTCGTGCCAACGACCTTGCGTCTCTATCAGCTAATTATCAGCGTTTTCAGTAGTCCAGCGAGAATAAGCAATCTGGCGCCAACGCGTGCCAACCAACCAACGACCGTCTGGATGGAATCGCCAAATCCATTTCCCCCATCCCGACCGAGCCCGGGGGCGACAAATACCGCCGGCAACCGGAGCCGGGCCCGATCGAGCGGCGGACGGAGGGGGCGGTGCGGGCGGGACGCGACCCGTCCGAGCGTGGCTGTACACGGCGGCCATCGTGAAGGGCGGGGCCGGAGGCTGCGCGCGTCCTGACCCAGATGCCCGCCGGCTACCGGCAGCCGGAAGGAAGGAGGCCATCTGCCGTCGGCGCCGGCCGCGGCCGGCACAAAGCGGCCCCCCTCGTCCGGCGGCGGTCTGCTTCCGGTGCGCGCAGCGGCGATGGGGCCGGGCCGCACCGCGTCAGCAGCGGCGCCGCGCCGGGCTGACGCGCGTGCCCCGTGGCGCCGCTCCAGCGACGGGGCCAGTGCTCGTCAGTCACTTCCATCACGCAGCGGATGGTGGCGCTTCCAAACAGGAGAGCTCCGTCACCCACGGCGGGCCGGACGCCATCAAGCTCATGATGTATCAACTTGTATACTTATGTATTCTAAATGATCTAATAATTTAGGGGACTCCAAACGAAAGGTTGGACAATTTTGTGACGTTGTAAGGTGTGAGAAAGCATGATGGCTCGATGCATCAAGAAAAGCTCTCGACACCTTCCCTTACCAGTGGGCCACGGAAAGGATTTATATTCATGACAAGATGATGCATATCTATGTTCAGACATCTAGAAGTCACCATTGTCAAAACATGATGATTAACAATTTTTGCATTAAAACTCAATGCATAGCAGAAGGCGCAAAGTCGGCAGTGCATCCAAAAGTCTCAGAATTCTGTATGCTATGAAAAGTTTGTTAACTGGATTGTGTGATGGTTTAGGCAAGAAACACTTTTTTAACCCAAAATATCTGATCCAACCAAAGCTTCTGAGGTTTGTTGCCCAGTTGTTCACATCTGCCAGTTTTGTGTGCCAAAAATGTTTCCAAAACTGAGTTGCACATTTTGTTGGCAATAACCTATATAACCATGTCAAAACAAGCAAAAAATATGAGCACACACCAACACATGATATTTTGATATTATTGGTGGCTATCATTTCAAATAATGGTGGGTCATACATCATGAACCATACATGGTGTACCATACATAAATGGTGGCCCATTTTCATAGCATACTGCATGGAGCGGTAGACCAGCAGACATGAACAGCCCTGGCACCAAATTTGGCAAATATTGTTGTGAGCAGATCCATATTGCTAAGATCACAATGCTCTGTGAGCAGCAGAAACACCTCTGCTCTTTAAGCACGAACTCTGGACCCAATTCAACATGAATGTCAATGAACATTCACAAGTTTAATAATGCATCATGCATCTCATATGTGCATAGTCATAGCCTGAACCTGTGTATGCACATCCACAAAGGGAGCATACAGGATTTTGCATTGGGGAGGACAGCCCCGAGCTACTGCAAAGTTTTAAAGGATGACATTGAGTGTGCTAATGAGTGTATCTCAACCCAAAATGAAACTAGCCAGAAAAACTAGCTTCTGCATCCAGTCATTTTTAAGTTGATTACTACTGGCAAGTGCTGCATGTTGATTACAGCCGGAGGCTAACACGGCCTGTGCTGGCCTGTTTCATTTTCCTTGGAAAAACAGACATCATTGGCATGTTCAAGACTGTCCTTACTTTACAGGGAGGTCCATGATGCCATAAGAACCCATGCTAAAAAAATAACAAATTTTTGCAAACTGTTGATGTGCTGCAGAAATACAACTTTTGGCAATGGCATGCTTTCAATGTACTTATGGTGATGTATCTGGGTCAATTTTGTTGCCAACACTTATTTGCACCCATCTTAACAACACACCATAAGGTGTGGTCACATGAAACCACAGTGTCCTGTTGAAAACTACCTCTTGTTGTCTGCCCTAGCCTATGAAATACTTTTGCTCAGGTGTGTATCAAGATTTTGTATCACATGTCTGTCATCATGCCAAGACATCACACCTTTTAACAGCTATTGCTGCTCTATAGAGTACATACCTCCTTCTCATGTCTAATCCCATCTGATCACACTAGGCCCTGTTTTAAAGCAGCCCAGATAAATTTGGTTGGATGTTTCAGGCCTATTATGCCAGATCTTTTGTCTCACATGCATATAAGATGGGGGCAGTTTACTGAATACAGGTTCCTGGTATGCCTGCGTATTTACATGATGTACAAAGGTACTGGGACTAGGTACTTACAAAATGTGAAGCAAGTCCTCCTGGATTTCAATTTGAGCATTACTGAGTATATGTCAGGCATCACACTTTTCCATTAAGAAGTTGAACTAATTATTGATGCACTTACACCCTGCCTCAAACCATCCATTCACTTTCACATGCCCATGTGTTCTGCATTATAGCTTTGAGAAAGTAAGTGTGAACATCTTAAAATGGCTGAAGAAATAAAAAGGCCCTAATGACATGCAAAATAGTCTGAATACTATTCCAAATTAATATAATAGCTTCAAAAATAATAGCTATACATTGCCATTACCAATCAAATATTTTTTTGGATATCCTTGTCCAGTGAACCCACAAGTTTATATCTGGACATGATTTCAAACAGCCACCAGTCTGTTGTCCCAGGTTATGCAGGCCCGAGAACAACCGGATAATGTTTGGTTTTTGATCATGCATGCATCATGGCCAAAATTATCCCCTTGGAACTGCTGGGATTCAAGCCACAGTCTCCAGACTAGATGTGAGCCCATTTCTCTGGCAACTGGGAAAACAAGGAAGGGCAAACTCTTATATAACACCTAATGATGACCAAAAGTAAATGGCTGAAGCACTGTGTATGCCTGACTGCCAAGGTGCACAAGACAAGACAGTTCCTGATATGACATGGCTCGGAGGTGACAAGGGGACGCCAATAGAAGCTAAGAAAGCCTGGAGGTAGGACTCCTCTCCACCATCACATGGGTTGTCAATTACCCTGTTTACATGGGCAGCTGTGATTCGAATTAAGCCGGGACCCGTCCTCGATCCGGACTATCCGGCCCATGTATACACCACGCGCCGTTCCGCTGATTCGAATCGTGCGCCGGAGGAAATCCCTTCCCGTGAGAGGATCATCCGTTCAGGAAGGGATTTCGTCCGAATTATCGGCCGTCAGCTGTCTAAAAAAAAAAAAAGAAAAATGCCTGGCGCACGCAGTTCTGTTCACAGCCATTTCAGCTTTGTGCGGTGTTACCGCTTTTCCACGGGTTTTTAGCTATTGCTCGAGACGGTTCAAGTCCAAGATGGTAAGGGAAAAGAGAAGGAAGGTGAAGTTGACATCATGCTGCTAAAACTACTCTTATTATTGAGGGCCTTGAGTGGCTAGCAGCACAGAAATGCTCACGTAATTTAGCCTTGCTAGGCGCTTGATCTATGCAGACAGCAGGCGTCGACGGTGTTTGGTGGCTATCTTTCCGCCTAAAGGTTAGATTAGCTTACATCTGGGGCAGGCTCCCAGGCGTCCAAAAGCCAGATGG